>NW_028225179.1:131354875-131463048 GCF_052327205.1 Somniosus microcephalus
ACCCCCAGAGACAGCTCCACCCCTGAGCCGAGCCCCAGAGATACCCCAACCCCAGTGACAGCCCCACCCCTGACCCAACCAACCGAGACACCCTGACACCCGACTCCCAGAGACAGCCACATCCCAACCCCCCCTCACCCTTTCAGTCGGCCAAGGCTGGAAGTTCTCAGGCAGAGTGGAAAAGGTGAACTTCATGGCGTTCCAGATCTTGTTACAGAATCGTCGGGAGCTCAGAAACATCGCGATGTCCAAGTTAACGTCGTCTCCTGAGGAGGGAGGAATAGAAGGGGGGGAGAGAGAAGAGGGAGAGAGAGGGAGAGAGAGAGAGAGAGAGAGAGAGAGAGAGAAAGGGAGCGAGAGAGAGGAGAAAGAAAAAGAGGCAAAAGAGAGCGAGCGCCAGAAAGAGCGACAGCGAGAGAAAGATAAGGAGTGAGAAAGAGAGAGAAAGAGTGGGGAGAAAGACAGAGGAGGGAATAGAGAGAGAGATTAACCCGAGCATTAGAGAGAAAGCACGTCTAGATTTCAGTTCCTATTGCTGCTTACCCTGACACTTGTAGGAGGACAGGGAAAAGCGTAGAGCGTCTGTGCCACACTCCGGGATCCCGTGCGGAAAATCCCGTTTCTGCGGAGAGAAGAATGAAATTGATCAGGGCGTGGACTCCCCCCACCCTGCCCCACCCCCGAGCCCTCCCGCGGTCACACGGCGGGTGACTGCAGCACGCGGCAACTGCGCGAGGGAAATCCGGCGACAACAACTTGCATTTATATAGCACCTTTAACGCAGCTAAAACTTCCCCAAGGTGCTTCCCAGGAGTCATGGGGAGGGCGGGGCTGCACGAGGCAGGAGATCAAAAGTCAAACGAGAAAAAGTCACGAGTAAGCGAGTTCTCCCCCACCAACTGTTGGCGTGCAAAACCACAATCTCGCGAGTGTGGAACATCGGAACAGGAGGAGGCCATTCAGCCCCTCGAGCCGGTTCCACCATTCAACGAGATCATGGCCGATCTGAATCTTAACTCCATCTACCCTGCCTTGGCTCCATATCCCTTAAACACCAATATCAGAAAAACTTGTCCTTCAACCGAGTATCGCACTCTGCTGTTCAATAACTTCCATTTGGAGCTGCTCTGGTACATCGTGCACACTGACAAAAAACATGGTGTGCTAAAAATCGAAAACTCTCCTCCACGATTCCTGAAGTCAGAGAAGTGTTCTTGAAGTTCAGCACAAGCACAAAGGGCTGAATGTAACATGAGGACAGAATCTGATCTTCCACCTCAACCCCACTTTCCCGCCCCATCCCCACCTCCTCTGATTCATCCAAAGTCCAAAAATCTATCGCTCTCAGCCTTGAATACACTCAACAACTGATCATCCACCGCCCTCTGGGGCAGAGAATTCCAAAGATTCACAACCCTCCGAGTGAAGAAATTCCTCCTCCCCTCAGTCCTAGATAGTAAGTGCGCACGTGTTCATAATAAAGGCATCTTTCAGAAAGTATCATTAATATATAGTTGTGCCGCCATGCCTGAAATTACTAAGAAATGCATGTTATTTTGGAGTGGGCAGGAAGCTGTGCTGTTACTCCCTTTGCCTCGTAGGCATCTTGCACAGTAGTCTATTTTTGCTTTTGTGTATCGTGCCAGGTCATCTTATCTTTTACCCGATGCCTCTGATAGGAATATCTGAGTGGCTTCCTGCTCAAGAATAGTAGTTCAGGTTTGTTGTTATCCATTCCGGTATTTGTGTCAACTTGGCTCGCTGGCACAGATCATAGAAAGCTTCCATTCAGTAAAAGAAAAAGAAAGACTTGCATTTATATAGCGCCTTTCACGACCACCGGACGTCTCAAAGCGCTTTTGGAGTGCAGTCACTGTTGTAAATGTAGGAAACGCAGCAGCCAATTTGTGCACAGCAAGCTCCCACAAACAGCAATGTGATAATGACCAGGTGATCTGTTTTTGTTATGTTGATTGAGGGAATAAATATTGGCCAGGACACCGGGGAGAACTCTCCTGCTCTTCTTCAAAATAGTGCCGTGGGATCTGTTACGTCTACCTGAGAGGGCAGACGGGGTCTCAGTTTAATGTCTCATCCGAAAGACGGCACCTCCGACAATGCAGTGCTCCCTCAGTACTGGCACTGTGAGTGTCAGCCTAGCTTTATGTGCTCAAGTCTCCGGAGTGGGACTTGAACCCACGACCTTCTGATTCAGAGGCGAGAGTGCTGCCCACTGAGCCACAGCTGATAGTAACTGATAGTAAAGGTGCGTTGAGTTACAGTGGAAAGAGAAAAGCCTGGAAAGAGTTCTAAAAATAAAAAGATACTTTTCGGCAGGCACAGACACGATGGGCATCATGGCCTCCTTCTGTGCCGTAAACTTTATGATTCTATACTTACGCCCATACCGTCGACCAAGTCAAGAGTGACGTCCTGCGAGATCGACTCAAATTTTTTAAAAATACGTAGGCCTTTTTGCCTCCATCTATGCTGCACCACATACCGATAAAGCAGATAAAGATCAGTCCTCTGGGCACTAGCTCAAGAATAGGTCTTCGCCTCCAACTTTACATTCTGCTGATTTGACACATTTGGCGAGCAATTTGTGAAACTCTCTCATCAGCCGCTTGCTCCTCAGACACTACTACAGCTGCTGGCGTGCAGGTATTCCAGCCTCAAATTACACTGGTCGTTCGTGCAGTTACAGTGTTCACAGTACGGCGTGTATAAATCGGTGCGTCTGCTGGACAGAAAAACCCTGGCAACAGTAAACGGACGCTGAGCTTAACAGAACCCATCAGGACTCTGGGGGAATCAAGGGATATGGAGATCGGGCAGGAAGGTGGAGTTGAGGTCGATGATCAGCCATGATCTCATTGAATGGCGGAGCAGGCTCGAGGGGCTGTACGGCCGACTCCTGCTCCTATTTCTTATGTTCTTAGGAAAGGATGAATAGGCTGGGTCTCTTTTATTTTGAAAAGAGAAGGCTGAGGGGTGATCTAGTGGAGGTCTTTAAAATTATGAAAGGTTTTGATAGAGTGGGTACAGAGAGAGAGAGAGAGTGGGGGAAAAATTCGGTTGGTTGCGCCACCCATTAGCGCCTTAAGAGGGCGCTAAGTGGGGTGCAAGCCAACTAGCGCCCGGGTGCGGCATTGCCCACGCCTCCTGCTAAATTCCGCGGGACGTTAGTGGTGGCGCAAACCGTTAGCGCTGTGCCGCTGCCGGTGATGTCATCGGTGTGCGCGTCGCCCTGGCCACGATATCCGGCAGCGCCCCCTGATTTACCGCCGGACGCTATGTCCGATGTGTTCAGGGGGGCCTACCTGTGGCCGGGGAGGCGCAAGTTAAAGGCGAGGTGCGGGGCGGCCATTTTTGTTGTTGGCCGCCTGCCAGCACCTGCCTGCGCTCCCGTCCCTGGCCTCCTGAACCCCCCTCCCCCCCGCGGAATGCCGGCTGCGCTCAAAGAGCCCGGCACTTCCCTTCGGTGCCGGGCTCTTTTGCCTGCACTCCCGATCCTTGGGGGTCCAGCTGGGCCCCAGATCGCGCTGCACAAGGCCCCTCCCCTTTAAGAAGGGGAGGAAGGCCTGCAATACCGCAGCACGACGTGCCGCAGCGCCACACGCTGCGGCACGTTGCACCACGATATTCACTCGCAGCGCCCCAAGTGGGATGCGGGGTGCCTCCAGTAGCGCCGCGCTTCCCTTTGGGGCGCAAACGACCAATTTCCGGTGCGGGGGCGCGAATGTTTCCGGGGCGCTACTTTTAGCGCCCTGGTGAGGTTAGCGCCCCAAACGGGGCTATGCTCAATTTCTCCCCCAGTGTGTTTCCACTTGTGGGGAAGAGCATAACTAGAGCCCATCAACATAAGATAGTCAGCAAGAAATCCAATAGGGAATTCAGAAGAAACTTCTTTACCCAAAGAATGCTGAGAATGTGGAACTCGCTGCGACGGAGTGGTTGAAGCGAATAGTTCAGATGCATTTAAGGGGAGGCTGGACAAACATATGAGGGAGAAGGGAATAGAGGGTTATGCGGATAGATTTAGATGAGGAAAGACGGGAGGAGGCTCGAGTGGAGCATAAACGCCAGCATGGACTGGTTGGGCCGAATGGCCTGTTTCTGTGCCGCATATATCCTATGTAATTTTGAGATGGTTTTTAAAGGAGTGAGTGAGGTGGAGAGATGGATGAGTTTAGGAAGGAATTTCCAGAGGAGGATCTAGGATACTGAAGACTACCCCCAATGATAGGGGAGGGGTGGAAATACACAAAAGACAGAGGAATGGAGTGTCAGGAGAGGATGGAGGAATGGGGCTTGAGTAGTTTGCAGCGATATATTGACATTTGTAGGACTACAAGACAAAATACAGCCCATTTCAAGACTCCTTAAACATTCACTCCCTCCACCACCGGCGTACCGTGGCTACAGTGTGTACCATCTACAAGATGCACTGCAGCAACTCGCCAAGGCTCCTTCGGCAGCACCTCCCAAACCCGCAACCTCTTCCACCTCAAAGGACAAGGGCAGCAGGCCCATGGGAACACCACCACCTCCAAGTTCCTCTCCAAGTCACACACCATCCTGACTTGGAAATATATCGCCGATCCTTCATCGCCGCTGGGCCAAAATCCTAGAACTCCCTCCCTAACAGCACTGTGGGAGCACCTTCACCGCATGGACGGCAGCGGTTCAAGAAGGCGGCTCACCACCACCTTCTCAAGGGCAACTAGGGACGGGCAAGAAATGTTGGCCACATCCCATGAACGAATAAAAAAAATTGTAGATAAATTTGAACTGATCAACATCATCAAACTATCAGTACATATGACTGCTCATAGATTGACGTTCTGTCAATGCAAGTAAGCTTCCACCGTTACAAAGGCTCCACAGCAACACTTTATCTTCAAGCAGAGGGTCCGAGTTTTCTTCCATGCACCCACGGGCCCTGTGATTTCTCCTGAGTGTTCAAACGAAGGAGGGGGAAGTTTGGTGTTGTCGAGTGGACAAGTGGAAACGCCGGCCTAAAAATGGACCTGTCCACGTAGAACATTCGTTCTGAAGCTTGCGAAGGGGTAGGACAAAATATCAATGTATTTCGAGTGAGATAAATCAAAGATCGGAAGATATTAAATGTAAGGCTGTTTAGATAGATTTGGTGCCAGGAAGTCAGTGTGTGAAAAGGGAAACTCAGTTAACAAGTACATCAGCCACAACTTTATAACTTGTTGGCAGAGACCTGCTTGGATCATTAAACACAATGAATGGCAGCGGTTTGTCGATTACAACTTAACATTAACGATGCACTAATTTCTGTGGAACTAGCCAGCATTCCTTAAATTATGATTCTGGTTCAAATTGCCAGGAAGGCTTTCAACATCAGTGCCTGGAATTAATTATACTTATATCCCTTATTCCCATTCCAAAGTGACTGGTTCCTGGGATGGGGGGGGGGATTGTCCTATCAGGAGAGATTGAGTTGACTAGGCCTATATTCCCTCGAGTTTAGAAGAATGAGAGGTGATCTCATTGAAACGTATACAATTGTTAAGGGGCTTGAAAGGGTGGATGCAGGGAGGATGTTTCCCTTGGCTGGGGAGTCTAGAACCAGGGCTCAGTCTCAGGATAAGGGGTCGGCCATTTAGGACTGAGATGAGGAAACATTTCTTCACTCAGAGGGTTGTGAATCTTTGGAATTCTCTACCCCAGAGGGCTGTGAATGCTCAGTTGTTGAGTGTATT
Source organism: Somniosus microcephalus (assembly GCF_052327205.1). NCBI lineage: Eukaryota > Metazoa > Chordata > Chondrichthyes > Squaliformes > Somniosidae > Somniosus > Somniosus microcephalus. Next base: position 131,360,614 of record NW_028225179.1, read on the forward strand.
CAAAGCTGAGATCGATAGATTTTTGAATATTAAGGGAAACAAGGGATGTGAGGATTGGGCGGGAAAGTGGGGTTGAGGTCGATGATCAGCCGTGACCTTATTGAACGGCGGAGCAGGCTCGAGGGGCCGAACGGCCGACTCCTGCTCCTGACTCTTCTGTTGTTAGGAACAACATTAACTGCTGGGAGTCGGTTCCACATGGCCATTACGCTGGAGGGAGAGAGGGAGGGAAGTGCAATAACATTTCATGCTCTGTTCTGTTTCTCTTCTGTATGCAAGTGTCACCTGAAGCTGACAAAAGAGATTCACAGAATCACAGAAACCCCACAGTGCAGATAGAGGCCATTTCGGCCCATCGAGCCTGCACCGACACATATCCCACCCGATCCCCGTAACCCCACGTATTTAATCCCCCTAACACTAAGGGTCAATTTATCATAGCCAATCAACCTAACCCGCACATCTAACACAATAGCAAAATAGCGGATGCTGGAAATCGGAAATAACAACAGAAAATGCTGGAAACACTCAGCAGGTCAGGCTGGAGAGGGAAAAACAGAGTTACCGTTTCAGGTCTGGGACCCTTCGTCAGAACTTGAGGTCTCCTCTACATTGGGGAGACCATTGCGGAACACCTCCGTTCAGTCCGTAAGGGTGACCCCGAGCTTCCGCTCGCCCGTCACTTTAATTCTCCGCTCCATTCCCACTCTGACCTCGGCCTCTTACACTGTTCCAATGAAGCTCGAGGAACAGCACCTCACCTTTCGATTAGGCACTTTACAGACTTCTGGACTCAACATCGAGTTCAACGATTTCATACCATAATTCGGCCCCCATTGTTTCAGGCGGCAGCTGTTGATTCTGCCATTCCCATTTGCAACATTGAATCTCTCCTGCCTTCCACCCTAGCACAGACCGTCCCTTTTGTTCTTTCCTCCCCTTTCCCTGCCTCTGCACCTGCTTAAAACCTGTTACATCTCCAACCATCTCCAATTCTGACGAAGGGTCACAGACCTGAAACGTTAACTCTGTTTCTCTCTCCATGGATGCTGAGTATTTACAGCAATTTTTGTTTAAGTTTCAGATTTCCAGCGACCGCTTTGGATTTCCATTTTGCATTTGCATTGTACAGGAAACTCTTTTTTTATCCGGTACCGACGGGACCGGCGTGGTGCAGGTTTATCAAAAAGTCCGGATTACAGAGAGGTATAGTTAAAAGGTACGAGAGCTCTGTACACAGCAACAAATCCAGGCTTCCCTGTTGCTTAGCAACAGGTGCAGGAACCCGGGCCACAGACCAAGCATCCCTGGTGCAGGAACCCCGATTACACAGCCACAGATCCAGGAACGGCCACTAATATGAAGTAAAACTTACCTGAACCTACTCCTGAATTTTGCCGGTTAACAGAGATTTCCGGTTATTTAGGTGCCGGTAAATCGAGAGTTTCCTGTAATTAATTTTTTTTGGAAGAGTAAGAGATTACAGGAAACTTTGTGCTATCCGGCACCGACAGGACTGAGCTGTTGCCGTCCCATCAAAACTGCCGGACAAACCAGCGCTAATGTTGAAACATACGGAGATTTTGAGCTCCGTATCTGGCAACAAACCCTGTTGCTTAGCAACAGCTTCTAAACAGTCGGCCGTACCTTGCAAGCATCTCTGTAGCTTAGCAACAGCTTCAGCGAGACCTTGCAGAGCCTGACTGGTGAAAAAAAAACAACAAAAAGAAAAAAAGCCTAACGAAACGGCTCCTGATTTTTGCCGGTGGCTCGAGCATTCCGGACAGTTAACCTCCGGATAAACCAAAGTTTCCTGTATTTGGGTTTTATAAAGAGATATTTTTAAGCGTATAGTGAAAATAACCAAATTGCAGCCCATTATTATATATTTAAGAGTATTAATGTTCCTGTGTTTAATCCTCTATTCGCTATGGAGAATTTTATTTTAGTTCAGGTTCAATTTAAAACAGTTTCTAACTTCTGTTCAGCAGTAATAATTTACTCTGACAAATTAGATCATAAGTGATGTAAGAAAACTACTAGGCACTTGGTCTGAGTATTAAACAAGGCTTTAATCAACTGTTTCACAACATGGATCCGGTCTAGTTGTCCTTCACTAGTTCCTGTTTACAAAATGTCCTGAGCAAGCTGGGCCCGTGCCCGAGTATTTATACTCTCCCTGGAAAGCACCACCAGCAGGCCGGCCAGTATTCTTTCACAAGTCATTTCTACATGAATGGCAAGATTCATGTCAATAAGAACATAAGAAATAGGAGCAAGTGTCGGCCATTTGGCCCTTCGAGCCTGCTCCGCCATTCAATAAGATCATGGCTGATCTTCTTCCTCATCTCCATTTTCCCACCCAATCCCCATATCCCTTGATTCCCTTAATATTCAAAAATCTATCGATCTCTGTCTTGAATATACTCAACGACTGAGCCTCCACAGCCCCCTGGGGTAGAGAATTCCAAAGATTCACCACCCTCTGAGTGAAGAAATTTAGAATCATAGAAAGTTACAGCACAGAAGGAGGCCATTTCAGCCCATCGTGTCCGCGCCGGCCAACAAAGAGCTCTCCAGCCTAATCCCACTTCCCAGCTCTTGGTCCGTAGCCCTGCAGGTTAGAGCATCCCAAGTGCACATCCAAGTACTTTTTTAATGTGGTTAGGGTTCCTGCCTCTACCAGCCTTACAAGCAGTGAGTTCCAGACCCCCACAACCCTCTGGGTGATGAAATTTCCCCTCAAATCCCCTCTAAACCTTTCCCCAATTACTTTAAATCTGTGCCCCCTGGTTTTTGACCCCTCTGCTAAGGGAAATAGGTCCTTTCTATCCACATTATCTATGCCCCTCATAATTTTATACACCTCAATGAGGTCTCCCCTCAGCCTCCTCTGTTCCAAGGAAAACAGACCCAGCCTATCCAGTCTTTCCTCAGAACTAAGATTCTCTACTCCCGGCAACACCCTTGTAAATTTCTCCTCATCTCAGTCCTAAATGGCCGACCCCTTATCCTGAGATTGTGACCCTTGGTTCTAGACTCCCCAGCCAGGGGAAACCAGAGAGTGGTTAGAATGTGGAACTTGCTACCACAGGGAGTAGTTGAGGCGAATAGTATAGATGCATTTAAGGGGAAGCTGGATAAACACACAAGGGAGAAAGGAATGGAGAGATATGTTGATGGGGTGAGATGAAGAGGGGCGGGAGGAGGCTCGTGCGGGGCGTGGACCTGTTTCTGTGCTGTATGTTCCATGTAATGCAGATCCCCAGGGCTCGGTACCACCAGCCATGTTGCGGAGGTGCCACACTGCCACCCGGTGGTAGCACCTGTCGCTGGGATGACCGTTTGGCCAAGGTCCCGAGGGGGGAGGAGAGGAGGATGGTGGCGCCTCACTTGCCCGTCTCACGGCCGAGCTGCGCTGCTCACGAGGAGCTGCCCATGCCCGCTCTCTGCCTCGCAATGGGCTCCGACCAGGGAGGGGGGTGGGGAGTTGAGATGAAGGTAAGCGGGTGGGGGGGGGGGGGGGGGGGGAGTCAACCTGGGCTCGAGGTGGCTGCAGGATGACACGCAACACCCAGTTAACCCTCAGTGATCTGCCACCCGAGCCAGCGATGATCCACCTGCCAGCCTGGCCCATTTAAGGGGACCTGGAGGAAATGTTCCCTGCCAGCTGCCCGGCCTGCTTCTTTTAATGCGCGGTCCCTTTAAATTTCTGTGTATTAGGCGAGCGGCCTGGGCGGGATCTTCACTATGACTGTGCGGCCGCGTGGCTCAGAGGGAACATTGCCTGGAGACTTCAGGCCCTGTGATTCACACTGCCTCCCCCCCACGACCCCCACCGGGTCGGGGCAGGTTCCTGTCACTCACCTGTCCCTCCTGGGCGAGGCGGCTCTCCCGAGGGTCCAGGTTTCCCTCCCGCAGTTTCTCGTGGAGACGCTGAAAGAAAATGGGGAGTTCAGCACTTGGATCAACCAGGAGTGACATTTCAACACACAGAGCAAGGAGATTATGGGAGAGATGGGGAGGGGAGTGAGGAAGGCAGGATAAGAGAGGGATAGCGTGACAAGAAAGCGAGAGGCAACAGTGAGAGCCTGCGTGGCACGGGCAGAGAGTGCGGAGCGGGCAGACAGTGGGGAGCGGGCAGAGAGCAGGCAGAGAGTATGGTGCGGGCAGAGAACACGGAGTGGGCAGGGAACAGGCAGAAAGCGGACAGTGGGCATGAGTAGAGAGCGGGTAGCGGGCAGAGAGCGGGCACAGAAAGCGCGCACGCGAGACAGACAGCGAGGGGCTGCTGTTTCTCCCCCCCCCCGAGCACGGTTACCTGCAGCGAGATCCCGCCAATCACGTCCAATGGGTCAACAACGTTGCCCAACGACTTGCTCATCTTCCGCCCGTGCGCGTCTCGCACCATGGGGTGGAAGAGGACCTGCGGCAGAGCAGAGGCAGACACCGTTCAGAGAGACTCACAGACACACCGCGAGCGGACGGACGGACGGGGGGTAAGGCGAATCAACGTTCCAGGGCTTGGCGGGGGGGGGGGGGGCAGTACGCAATTGCTAACCCACCTGGTTCCGCCCAGCACACCCACCTGTCGGAAGGGCAGCTCTCCCGTCAGTCGCTGGCCCAACATCACCATCCTCGCCACCCAGAAAAAGATCAGGTCGCTTCCCGTCTCCAGCAGCGAGTTGGGGTAGAAGTTCCTCACATCAGCCGTCTGTCGGGCAAAAGAAAGAAAGACTCGCATTGATACAGCGTCTGTCGCTACCTCAGGACGTCCCATGGCACTTCACAGCCATTCAGCCATTTTTGAAATGTTCTAACTGTTGTAATGTAGGAAACGCGGCAGCCAGTTTTTGCACAGCAAGATCCCAAGGTACAAGGGGTGAGGGCCTTCAGTTATGTGGAGAGACTGGAGAAGCTGAGGTTGTCCTCCTTCGAGCAGAGAAGGTTAAGGGGAAATTTCATAGAGGTGTTCAAAATTATGAAGGGGTTTTGATGGATTAAATCAGGAGAAACTGCTTCCAGTGGCAGAAGGGTCGGTAACCAGAGGACAAATATATTTTTTGTTTGTTTATGGGATGTGGGCGTCGCTGGCAAGGCCGGCATTTATTGCCCATCCCTAATTGCCCTCGAGAAGGTGGTGGTGAGCTGCCTTCTTGAACCACTGCAGTCCGTGTGGTGAAGGTTCTCCCACAGTGCTGTTGGGTAGGGAGTGAATTCCAGGATTTTGACCCAGTGACGATGAAGGATCGGCGATATACTTCTAAGTCAGGATGGTGTGTGACTTGGAGGGGAACTTGGAGGTGGTGGTGTTCCCATGCGCCTGCTGCCTTTGTCCTTCTAGGTGGAAGAGGTCACGGGTTTGGGAGGTGCTGCCGAAGAAGCCTTGGCGAGTTGCTGCAGTGCATCTTGTAGATGGTACATACTGCAGCCACGGTACACCGGTAGTGGAGGGAGTGAATGTTTAAGGAGTCTTGAAATGGGCTGTACGTCATTCCTGCCATCCCAGGTATCAGCCTGGTGAATCTTCGCTGCACTCCCTCCATGGCAAGAACATCCTTCCTCAGATAAGGCGACCAAAACTGCACACAATACTCAAGGTGCGGTCTCACCAAGGCCCTGTACAACTGCAGCAAGACATCCTTGTTCCTGTACTCGAACCCTCTCGCTATGAAGGCCAACATACCATTTGCCTTTTTAACCGCCTGCTGCACCTGCATGCTTACCTTCAGCGACTGGTGCACAAGGACACCCAGGTCTCGTTGCACTTCCCCTTCTCCCAATCTATTGCCATTCAGATAATAATCTGCCTTCGCATTTATCCACATTATACTGCATTTGCCATGCATCTGCCCAATCACCCAACCTGTCCAAATCATACTGGAGTTTCTCTGCATCCTCCTCACAGCACACACGCCCACCCAGCTTTGTGTCGTCTGCAAACTTGGAGATATTACATCTAGTCCCCTCGTCTAGATCATTAATATATATTATGAATAGCTGGGGTCCTAGGACCGATCCCTGCGGTACCCGACTAGTCACTGCCTGCCACTCGGAAAAAGACCCGTTTATTCCAACTCTTTGCTTCCTGTCTGCCAACCAGTTCTCTATCCAAGTACAGGAAACTTTCGATTAACCGGCCCCTAAATAACCGGAACGCTCTATCCACCGGCAAAATTCAGGAGTCGGTTCAGGTAACTTTTTTTTACTTTTAGTTACTTTTTAAAATTGATTTGTTGCTGTGCAAGGGTGTAGCTGAAGCTGTTGCTAAGCTACAGAGACGTTTGCAACTTGTGCCGATTGTTTTGAAGCTGTTGCAAAGGGTTTGTTGCTTTATACGGAGCTCTGAGCGTTCGGTTATCCGGAATTGTTGATGAACCGGCAACACGTCGGTCCCATCTGTGCCAGATACCAGAAAGTTTCCTGTAAGTACCTTGCCCCCAATCCCATGTGCCTTAACTTTACATGCTAATCTCTTATGCGGGACCTTATCGAAAGCCTTCTGAAAGTCCAAATACACCACATCCACTGGTGCTCCCTTATCTATTTTACCAGTTACATCCTCAAAAAATTCCAGTAGATTAGTCAAGCACGATTTACCTTTTGTAAATCCATGTTGACTTTGTCCGATCCGGTCACTGTTTTCCAAGTGCTCTGCTATTACATCTTTTATAATGGACTCTAGCATTTTCCCCACTACCGATGTCAGGCTTACCGGTCTATAATTCCCCGTTTTCTCTCTACCACCTTTTTTGAACAGTGGGGTTACATTAGCTACCCTCCAATCCATGGGTACTGTTCCAGAGTCTCTAGAATTTTGGAAGATGATCAGCAATGCAGCTACTATTTCTAGGGCCACTTCCTTAAGTACCCTAGGATGTAGATTATCAGGCCCTGGGGATTTATCGGCCTTCAATCCCGTCAATTTCCCTAACACCATTTCCCTACAAATACTGATTTCCTTCAGTTCCTCCCTCTCATCAGACCCTATGTTACCCGACATCTCTGGGAGGTTATTTGTGTCCTCTTTGTGAAGACAGAACCAAAGTATGTATTTAATTGGTCTTCCATTTCTTTGTTCCCCATTATAAATTCCCCTGATTCTGACTGCAAGGGACCTACACTTGACTTCACCAATCTTTTTCTCTTCACATATCTATAAAAGCTTTTACAGTCAGTTTTTATTTTCCCTGCAAGCTTACTCTCATACTCTATTTCCCCCCTCTTAATTAATCCCTTTGTCCGCCTTTGCTGAATCCTAAACTGCTCCCAATCCTCAGGTTTACTGCTTTTTCTGGCCAATTTATATGTCCTCTCCTTGGATCTTATGCTATTTTTAATTTCCCTTGTTAGCCACGGTTGAGTCACCTTTTTTGTTTTATTTTTATGCCAAACAGATAAAAACTTGAAGGGGAAAAATTTGCCTGGCTACAGGGAAAGAGCAGGGGAGTGGGACTAATTGGAGAGCTCTTTCAAAGAGCTGACACAACCGAATGGTCTCCTTCTGTGCTTATCATTCTATAAGTAGCAATTGGATAAATGACCAGATAATCTGCTTTAGTGATGTTGGTTGAGGGATAAATATTGGCCCAGGACACCGGGGAGAACTCCCCCCCCCGCTCTTCTTCGAAATAGTGCCGAGGGACCTTTTACGTCACCTGAGAGGGCAGACGGGGCCTTGGTTTAACGTCTCATCCGAAAGACAGCACCTCCGACAGTGCAGCACTCCCTCAGTGCTGCAGTGGGAGGGTCAGCCTAGATTTTTGTGCTCAAGCCTCTGTAGTGGGACTCGAACCCGTGACCTTCTGTCAGTCACCAAGTGTATCCAGGAAGCAGCAGTTGCCGGGGTTTAGGAGTCAGGGGTCACGATTCCCACCCAGTCACATGTCACTCACCTCTCGTGGCCATCCCATAGCCGCAAAGGGGAAAAGAGCGGAGGAAAACCAGGTGTCCAGGACATCGGCATCTGTGGGACAAAAAAACCACGGGAACGTGAGAACATAGATCATCAGGATCATGCCCGACCCAAACTAATGTGGGCCATCCCAAGTCAATACTGTACAGACACACACACCCAGTCCAGACCCAGGTCAACGCTGTACAGACACACACATCCAGTCCAGACCCAGGTCAATACTGTACAGACACACACACCCAGTCCAGACCCAGGTCAATACTGTACACACAAACACACCCAGTCCAGACCCGGGTCAATATTGTAGACACACACACCCAGTCCAGACCCGGGTCAATACTGTACAGACATACACACCCAGTCCAGACCCGGGTCAATACTGTACAGACACACACACCCAGTCCAGACCCAGGACAATACTGTACAGACACACACACCCAGTCCAGACCCGGGTCAATACTGTACAGACACACACACCCAATCCAGACCCGGGTCAATATTGTACAGACACACACACACCCAGTCCAGACCCAGGTCAATACTGTACAGACACACACACCCAGTCCAGACCCAGGTCAATACTGTACGCACAAGCGCACTCAGTCCAGACCCGGGTCAATATTGTACAGACACTCACACCCACCCAGACCAATACTGTACAGACACACACACTCAGTCCAGACCCGGGTCAATATTGTACAGACACACACACACCCATTCCAGACCCAGGTCAATACTGTACAGACACACACACCCAGTCCAGAGCCGGGTCAATACTTTACAGACAAATACACCCAGTCCAGACCCAGGTCAATATTGTACAGACACACACACACTCAGTCCAGACCCAGGTCAATATTGTACAGACACACACACACCCAGTCCAGACCCTGGTCAATACTGTACAGACACACACACCTAGTCCAGACCCGGGTCAATACTTTACAGACAAATACACCCAGTCCAGACCCGGGTCAATATTGTACAGACACACACACACCCAGTTCAGACCCAGGTCAATACTGTACAGACACACACACCCAGTCCAGACCTAGGTCAATACTGTACAGACACACACACCCAGTCCAGATAGGGGTCAATACTGTACAGACACACACACTCAGTCCAGACCCGGGTCAATACTGTACAGACACACACACCCAGTCCAGACCGAGGTCAATACTGTAGACACACACACCCAGTCCAGACCCAGGTCAATACTGTACAGACACACACCCAGTCCAGACCCAGGTCAACACTGTACAGACACACACACCCAGTCCAGACCCAGGTCAATACTGTACAGACACACACACCCAGTCCAGACCCAGGTCAATACTGTACAGACACACACACCCAGTCCAGACCCAGGTCAATACTATACAGACACACACACCCAGTCCAGCCCTGGGTCAATACTGTACAGACACACACACCCAGTCCAGACCCGGGTCAATACTGTACAGACACACACACCCAGTCGTGGCCTGGGTCAGTGCTGTTTGTTACCCTGTGTCAGTGTGATCTCGGTCTCCTTTATTCCGTGCTGCTTGGCTGCGTTCCTTCGAGCCTCATCCTCTGTCCTGCCGATTGCCCAGAGCTCGCTCGAGTCTCCCTGCGACACAGGAGAGAGGGGTCAGCGCCGTGGTTACGGGAACTGGAACTGCGAGACATGTGAGTTACCCGTGTGAAAGAGGCTGATCACCAGAAAACTGTGTCCTGCGTCCCGCTCGTCTGCCCCACTATCCCATCCTGCCCCCTACCCAAACCTATCCCAGCTCCATCCCGCCCCTTCCCCAGTTCCGTCCCACACTCCCCCCAAGCTCCGTCCCCTCCCCCCCCCGAGCTCCATCCCGTTTCCCCCCCCACTCCCCAACTCCGTCCCGCAACTGCCCCCCAACTCCGTCCCTCACCCCCACCTCCATCCTGCTCCCTCCCCACCCCCTCCTGCATCCCAACTCCACCGTCTCCACTCCCGCCCTGTCTGGTTCTGGGTATTTCAGCGAGTCTACGATGCACCCGTGTTGTGCGAGTCTTTTTATTTTTGAGAGTGAGTCGGAAGGGGTTAAAGTTGAGGGTTCACCTGCACTGTCGGGTCACGCGAGCCGGGGAAGGAGACGCGATAAGCTGGAATCCGATGGCCCCACCACAGCTGTCGAGATATGCACCAATCACTGGAACACAAGAGAGTGGAGTATGGGGGAAAACAGTGGTCAGTCTGTGTCCGAGACTCAGCTCCCCGGGTCCCTCAGAACCAAGCCATTCCCTGACGCATTCACCATGACTACACATTTAACCTACACACTCGCCACGCACTGGGAGAGGCTGGAACGGTGGGGAGGGAGAGAGCGCCACCCACTTCAAAGGGGCCTCTTCATTCTTCATACATTAACAACAGTGACAACACTTTAAAACGACTTCATTGGCTGTAAAGCGCTTTGGGACGTCCTGAGGTCGTGAAAGATGCTGTAAAAAGGCAAGTCTATCTTTTTTCCACCCATGCACATACTCCGCAAACCACACAACTTAGGAAGTAGGAATTGCTAGATGATAAAAGACCTGGGTCCATTTAGTTCGCCTTCTACCCTCCAGGTAGTCACATGATACAAGGATAATGGAGTTGTTGACTAATCACAGCCATCGGTCTCTATCAGTTGGTGTCAGCTGTGGCTCAGTGGGCAGCACCCTCGCCAATGAGCCAGAAGGTTGTGGGTTCAAGTCCCACTCCAGAGACTTGAGTCCATAATCTCGGCTGACACTCCCAGTGCAGTGCTGAGGGAGTGAGGTGCTGTCGTTCAGCTGAGACGTTAAACCGAGGCCCCGTCTGCTCTCTCAGGTGGGCGTAACAGATTCCACGACCTCTATTTCGAAGAAGAGCAAGGGGAGTTCTTCCCGGTCTCCTGGTCGATATTTATCCCTCAATCAACATCACTAAAACAGATGATCTGGTCATTATCACGTTGTTGTTTGTGGGAGCTTGCTGTGCGCAATTGGCTGCCGCGTTTCCTACATTACAACAGTGACTGCACGTCCAAAGTAAAAGTCACCTGCTCCTCCCCAAGCCTGCCACACTCACCACACGTCATGTCTCACATGACTCGCACTGTCCCACAGGTGAACCCCAGCTTCTGGAATCTGGGGACAGGGCCGGACTGGCCGGACGGGGAATGGAACACGCGGTGAATGGGACACACCCGATCGAACCAGAGCAGGCTTCACGCCGCCCCCCCCCCCCCACCCCCGAACCACACAATACGAGATCGTGCCCACAAGGGGCTGGGCAAGACAACCTGTAACGGGGGGAAGTACGCGCAATCGCTCCGCTCCTCACGCTGTGTGTGGTGGGACGGCGCAGGGCGAGGCTCGGTATGGCAACGTCCACTCACACGTGCCCGGCACGCCATCTCCCCAGGCCCTGGTAAACGAAGAATACACACACACCCAGAGAGAGAGCACCTGTTCACCCGGAGAGCAGGCGCTCACCCGCCCGGAGATCTCAGCGATCGGGAGGTCCCGAGCAGGCCGCTCACTGGCTTTTACACTGAAGAAAACGCGCATGAGTGAAAATCTGACTGGGCCGTGCAGCCAGTTAAAGGGAGGGCAAAAGAAATTAGAGGGAACATTGCCCAGTACCACATCAGGCCGTGACTGGCAGATCACTCCCTGCGTTCCACGCAAAGCCCCCCGCCCTCCCAACCCGAGCACTGACCTGATGTCGGCGAGCCAGTTGTGCCAGGTCTTCTGGAAGGAGGCGGGGATGAAGCTCAGCTGGCCCCAGTCCACGGCCTGCGGGACAGATGGACGTTACCGCGGGCGGTTCATTACAAGGAACGGGCGGTGGACGGGCACTTCCCCGACCGCACTGTCCGGGGACGGACTCCGCCCGGACCCGCGGCCCCACTGGTCCACACGCCAGACCCGCTAATTTAAACACACCACCCACATCCCCCCTCACCGAGAGGAGCCCAAAGCACACTCGGGAGCCGGGTGTGAACTGATCCCTCCCCAAAGGTCATTCTCACCCCCCACCCGGGGCCTCTCTCCACAAACACGGCCCCCGGGCGTCAAGGCCGCAGGAACAGCCGGGGCCTCCAGTAGATGAGGAAGAGCCAAGCCGCCGCTCCCACCCAGGCAGCTCCTCTTCCACGTGATGCCCGCTGGGGAACCCGGTGTGGGAGCCTCACGCTGCAATAAAAGAGCGGCTGGAACCTAGAGGAGTGCAGGCAGCTCAGGAACAGCAGGACCAGCCCTGGACCCTTGCACCTCACGGGCAGAATCCAATTCCCAGAGCGTGAGGCACCGACCCTGGACAGCGAGATTCGCGACGGATTCCACCGGCGGTAACGCCACGAATGGACTGACCGCTGTCGTTTCCTCCTCTGGGACTGGGTGGTGTGGTGGGTCAAACACTGTCCTTTCTCCCTCTGGGACTGGGTGGTGCAGTGGGTCAGATACTGTCCTTTCCCTCGGGGACTGGGCGGTGCGGTGGGTCAGACACTGTCCTTTCCCTCTGGGACTGGGTGGTGCAGTGGGTCAGACACTGTCCTTTCCCCCTCTGAGACTGGGTGGTGCAGTGGGTCAGACACTGTCCTTTCCCCCTCTGGGACTGGATGGTGCAGTGGGTCAGACACTATCCTTTCCCCCTCTGGGACTGGGTGGTGCAGTGGGTCAGACACTGTCCTTTCCCTCTCTGGGACTGGGTGGTGCAGTGGGTCAGACACTGGCCTTTCCCCCTCTGGGACTGGATGGTGCAGTGGGTCAGACACTGTCCTTTCACCCTCTGGGATTGGACAGTGCAGTGGGTCAGACACTGTCCTTTCCCCCTCTGGGACTGGGTGGTGCAGTGGGTCAAACACTGTCCTTTCCCCCTCTGGGACTGGGTGGTGCAGTGGGTCAAACACTGTCCTTTCCCCCTCTGGGACTGGGTGGTGCAGTGGGTCAGATACTGTCCTTTCCCTCGGGGACTGGGCGGTGCGGTGGGTCAGACACTGTCCTTTCCCCCTCTGGGACTGGGTGGTGCTGTGGGTCAGACACTGTCCTTTCCCTCTGGGACTGGGTGGTGCAGTGGGTCAGACTCTTCCCGCGCACTCTCCGTAAGCGAGCATGTGTTAAAGGAGCATCACTAACCGCCATCGCTCCCTCCGCGAGTTCCCGGCACCGAACGTACCACTGGCTCTTCAGGAGCGGCTCCACTACGTCACCAGATCGGCTGCAAGAGAACGGTGAGGCCGTCAATTGGGGAGCTGGGGGGTGGACCGCAGGGAGGGATAGTACCCACAGGGGACGGACTGCTCCTCACGGAGGGCCAGCACCCACAGGAGAGGGTCTGCACCCCAGGGAGGGTCAGCACCCACAGGAGAGGGTCTGCACCCCAGGGAGAGTCAGCACCCACAGGAGAGGGTCTGCACCCCAGGGAGAGTCAGCACCCACAGGAGAGGGTCTGCACCCCAGGGAGGGTCAGCACCCACAGGAGAGGGTCTGCACCCCAGGGAGAGTCAGCACCTACAGGAGAGGGTCTGCACCCCAGGGAGAGTCAGCACCTACAGGAGAGGGTCTGCACCCCAGGGAGAGTCAGCACCTACAGGAGAGGGTCTGCACCCCAGGGAGAGTCAGCACCTACAGGAGAGGGTCTGCACCCCAGGGAGAGTCAGCACCTACAGGAGAGGGTCTGCACCCCAGGGAGAGTCAGCACCTACAGGAGAGGGTCTGCACCACAGGGAGAGTCAGCACCTACAGGCGAGGGTCTGCACCCCAGGGAGGGTCAGCACCTACAGGAGAGGGTCTGCACCACAGGGAGAGTCAGCACCTACAGGCGAGGGTCTGCACCCCAGGGAGAGTCAGCACCTACAGGAGAGGGATGCACCCCAGGGAGGGTCAGCGCCTACAGGAGAGGGTCTGCACCCCAGGGAGAGTCAGCACCTTCATGAAAGCGAGGAGTGGGCGGAAATTCCCAGCTTGTCCATCGGAATCTGCAGCGACTCATGGGGGAGGAGGGAAATGAAATTAGACAGGCACCTGAAACATGCGGCTACATTGACTGTCTTCCTGCCCAGGCCACACAGGCACTAATCAATACCCAGGCCACACGGGGCACTAATCAATACCCGGGCCACACGGGGCACTAGTCAATACCCGGGCTACACTGGACACTAATCAATACCCGGGCCACACGAGGCACTAATCAATACCCAGGCCACATGGGGCACTAATCAATACCCAGGTCACACGAGCACGAATCAATAACAAGGCCACACGGGGCACTAATCAATACCTGGGCCACGTGGGGCACTAATAAATACCTGGGCCACACTGGGCACTAATCAATACCTGGGCCACATGGGGCACTAATCAATACCCGGGCCACATGGGCACTAATCAATACCCGGGCCACACGGGGCACTAATCAATACCCGGGCCACATGGGGCACTAATCAATACCCGGGCCACATGGGGCACTAATCAATACCCGGGCCACATGGGCACTAATCAATACCCGGGCCACACGGGGCACTAATCAACACCTGGGCCACATGGGGCACTAATCAATACCCGGGCCACACGGGGCACTAATCAACACCTGGGCCACATGGGGCACTAATCAATACCCGGGCCACACGGGCACTGATCAATACCCAAGTCACATGGGGCACTAATCAATACCCGGGCCACACGGGCACTAATCAATACCCGGGCCACACGGGCACTAATCAATACCTGGGCCACACGGGGAACTAATCAATACCCGGGCTAGAGGCGGACTAATCAATACCTGGGCCACAGGGGGCACTAATCAATACCCGGGCTAGAGGGGCAATAATCAATACCTGGGTCACACGGGCACTAATCAATACCTGGGTCACACGGGCACTAATCAATACCTGGGTCACACGGGCACCATTAAATACCCAGGTCACACGAGCACTAATACATACCCAGGTCACACGGGCACTAATAAATACCCAAGTCACACGGGGCACTAATCAATACCCGGGCCACACGGGGACTAATCAATACCCGGGCCACACAGGGACTAATCAATACCCGGGTCACAGGGGCACTAATCAATACCCAGGCCACAAGGGCACTAATCGATACCTGGGCCACACTGGCACTAATCAATACCCGGGCCACACGGGCTCTAATCAATACTTGGGCCACACTGGCACTAATCAATACCTGGGCCACTCGGGCACTAATCAATTCCCGGGCCACATGGGCACTAATCAATATCCGGGTCACACGGGCACTAATCAATACCCGGGCCACACGGGCACTAATCAATATCCAGGCCACAGGGGCACTAATCAATACCCAGGCCACAGGGGCACTAATCAATACCGGGCCAAATGGGCACGAATCAATACCCAGGCCACAGGGGACAAACTACAGAACCCCTACCCACAGTATGACCGGTGTTAACCCCCCCTCACATTCCCAGCCCCTCTCCTCACCTGCACAAACGCAACACCATGGGGTGTTCTTTCGAACCACGATACAGCCCTCGCTCCGACAGAGCCGCCAACACCTGTCCACGAGCATCAAATCGCTTCACACCCTGCGGAGAGAGACAAATAGAGAGAGAGAGACAGAGACAGAGAGAGTTAGAGACAGAGAGATTGTGAGAGAGAGTTAGAGACAGAGAGAGTTAGAGACAGAGAGATTGTGAGAGAGAGTTAGAGACAGAGAGAGTTAGAGGCAGAGAGAGAGCGCGTTAGAGACAGAGAGAGTTAGAGGCAGAGAGAGTTAGAGGCAGAGAGAGAGAGAGAGACAGAGAGAGAGAGAGCGTTAGAGACAGAGAGAGTTAGAGGCAGAGAGAGAGAAACAGAGAGAGTTAGAGACAGAGAGAGTTAGAGGCAGAGAGAGAGAGTTAGAGACAGAGAGAGTTAGAGGCAGAGAGAGAGAGCGTTAGAGACAGAGAGAGTTAGAGGCAGAGAGAGTTAGAGACAGAGAGAGTTAGAGGCAGAGAGAGAGAGAGAGACAGAGAGAGAGAGAGCGTTAGAGACAGAGAGAGTTAGAGGCAGAGAGAGAGAAACAGAGAGAGTTAGAGAGAGAGAGAGTTAGAGGCAGAGAGAGAGAGACAGAGAGAGAGAGTTAGAGACAGAGAGAGTTAGAGGCAGAGAGAGTTAGAGGCAGAGAGAGTTAGAGGCAGAGAGAGAGAGAGTTAGAGAGAGAGAGACAGAGAGTGTTAGAGAGAGTTAGAGACAGAGAGAGTTAGAGGCAGAGAGAGAGAGTTAGAGACAGAGAGAGTGTTAGAGGCAGAGAGAGAGAGAGACAGAGAGAGAGAGAGAGTTAGAGACAGAGAGAGTTAGAGGCAGAGAGAGTTAGAGGCAGAGAGAGAGAGTTAGAGACAGAGAGAGTGTTAGAGGCAGAGAGAGAGAGAGACAGAGAGAGAGAGAGCGTTAGTGACAGAGAGAGTTAGAGGCAGAGAGAGAGAGAGAGACAGAGAGAGAGAGAGCGTTAGAGACAGAGAGAGTTAGAGGCAGAGAGAGAGAGAGAGACAGAAAGAGTTAGAGACAGAGAGAGTGTGAAAGAGAGTTAGAGAGAGAGAGAGAGACAGAAAGAGTTAGAGGCAGAGAGAGAGAGTTAGAGACAGAGAGAGTGTTAGAGGCAGAGAGAGAGAGAGACAGAGAGAGAGAGCGTTAGAGACAGAGAGAGTTAGAGGCAGAGAGAGAGAGAGAGACAGAAAGAGTTAGAGACAGAGAGTGTGAAAGAGAGTTAGAGAGAGAGAGAGAGACAGAAAGAGTTAGAGACAGAGAGAGAGAGTTAGAGACAGAGAGAGTGTGAAAGAGAGAGAGAGACAGAGAGAGAGAGCGTTAGAGACAGAGAGTGTGAGAGAGAGTTAGAGACAGAGAGTGTGTGAGAGTTAGAGACAGAGAGTGTGAGAGAGTTAGAGACAGAGAGAGAGAGAGAGTTAGAGACAGAGAGTGAGAGAGAGTTAGAGACAGAGAGAGTGAGAGAGAGAGTTAGAGACAGAGAGAGTGAGAGAGAGTTAGAGACAGAGAGTGTGAGAGAGAGTTAGAGACAGAGAGAGAGAGAGTTAGAGACAGAGAGTGTGAGAGAGAGAGTTAGAGACAGAGAGTGTGTGAGAGTTAGAGACAGAGAGTGTGAGAGAGTTAGAGACAGAGAGTGAGAGAGAGTTAGAGACAGAGAGAGTGAGAGAGAGAGTTAGAGACAGAGAGAGTGAGAGAGAGTTAGAGACAGAGAGTGTGAGAGAGAGTTAGAGACAGAGAGAGAGAGAGTTAGAGACAGAGAGTGTGAGAGAGAGTTAGAGACAGAGCGTGTGAGAGAGAGTTAGAGACAGAGAGAGTGAGAGAGAGAGTTAGAGACAGAGAGTGTGAGAGAGAGTTAGAGACAGAGAGAGTGAGAGAGAGTTAGAGACAGAGAGTGTGAGAGAGAGTTAGAGACAGAGAGTGTGAGAGAGAGTTAGAGACAGAGAGAGAGAGAGTTAGAGACAGAGAGAGTGTGAGAGAGAGTTAGAGACAGAGAGTGTGAGAGAGAGTTAGAGACAGAGAGAGTGAGAGAGAGAGTTAGAGACAAGAGAGTGTGTGAGAGAGTTAGAGACAGATAGAGTGAGAGAGAGAGTTAGAGACAGATAGAGTGAGAGAGAGAGTTAGAGACAGAGAGTGTGTGAGAGAGTTAGACACAGAGAGTGTGAGAGAGAGTTAGAGACAGAGAGAGTGTGAGAGAGTTAGAGACAGAGAGTGTGAGAGAGTTAGAGACAGAGAATGTGAGAGAGAGTTAGAGACAGAGAGTGTGAGAGAGAGTTAGAGACAGAGAGAGTGTGAGAGAGAGTTAGAGACAGAGAGAGAGAGAGAGAGTTAGAGACAGAGAGTGTGAGAGAGAGTTAGAGACAGAGAGAGTGAGAGAGTTAGAGACAGAGAGAGAGAGTTAGAGACAGAGAGTGTGAGAGAGAGTTAGAGACAGAGAGAGTGAGAGAGAGAGTTAGAGACAGAGAGTGTGAGAGAGAGTTAGAGACAGAGAGTGTGAGAGAGAGTTAGAGACAGAGAGAGAGAGCGTTAGAGACAGAGAGTGTGAGAGAGAGTTAGAGACAGAGAGTGTGAGAGAGAGTTAGAGACAGAGAGAGAGAGAGTTAGAGACAGAGAGAGTGAGAGAGAGTTAGAGACAGAGAGTGTGTGAGAGAGTTAGAGACAGAGAGAGTGAGAGAGAGAGTTAGAGACAGAGAGTGTGAGAGAGAGTTAGAGACAGAGAGTGTGAGAGAGAGTTAGAGACAGAGAGAGAGAGCGTTAGAGACAGAGAGTGTGAGAGAGAGTTAGAGACAGAGAGTGTGAGAGAGAGTTAGAGACAGAGAGTGTGTGAGAGTTAGAGACAGAGAGTGTGAGAGAGTTAGAGACAGAGAGAGAGAGAGAGTTAGAGACAGAGAGTGAGAGAGAGAGACAGAGAGAGTGAGAGAGAGTTAGAGACAGAGAGTGTGAGAGAGAGTTAGAGACAGAGAGAGAGAGAGTTAGAGACAGAGAGTGTGAGAGAGAGAGTTAGAGACAGAGCGTGTGAGAGAGAGTTAGAGACAGAGAGAGTGAGAGAGTTAGAGACAGAGAGTGTGAGAGAGAGTTAGAGACAGAGAGAGTGAGAGAGAGTTAGAGACAGAGAGTGTGAGAGAGAGTTAGAGACAGAGAGTGTGAGAGAGAGTTAGAGACAGAGAGAGAGAGAGTTAGAGACAGAGAGAGTGTGAGAGAGAGTTAGAGACAGAGAGTGTGAGAGAGAGTTAGAGACAGAGAGAGTGAGAGAGAGAGTTAGAGACAAGAGAGCGTGTGAGAGAGTTAGAGACAGATAGAGTGAGAGAGAGTTAGAGACAGATAGAGTGAGAGAGAGAGTTATAGACAGAGAGTGTGTGAGAGAGTTAGAGACAGAGAGTGTGAGAGAGAGTTAGAGACAGAGAGAGTGTGAGAGAGTTAGAGACAGAGAGAGTGAGAGAGTTAGAGACAGAGAGAGTGAGAGAGAGAGTTAGAGACAAGAGAGTGAGAGTTAGAGACAGAGAGAGTGTGAGAGAGTGAGAGACAGAGAGAGAGAGAGTTAGAGACAGAGAGTGTGAGAGAGAGTTAGAGACAGAGAGAGAGAGAGAGAGTTAGAGACAGAGAGAGAGAGAGAGTTAGAGACAGAGAGAGTGAGAGAGAGTTAGAGACAGAGAGAGTGAGAGAGAGTTAGAGACAGAGAGAGAGAGAGAGAGTTAGAGACAGAGAGAGAGAGAGAGTTAGAGACAGAGAGAGAGAGAGAGAGTTAGAGACAGAGAGAGTGTGAGAGAGAGTTAGAGACAGAGATAGAGAGAGAGAGAGTTAGAGACAGAGAGAGAGAGAGAGTTAGAGACAGAGAGAGAGAGAGAGAGAGTTAGAGATAGAGAGTGTGAGAGAGAGTTAGAGACAGAGAGAGAGAGAGAGAGAGTTAGAGACAGAGAGAGTGTGAGAGAGAGTTAGAGACAGAGAGAGAGAGAGAGAGTTAGAGACAGAGAGAGAGAGAGAGAGTTAGAGACAGAGAGAGAGAGAGTTAGAGACAGAGAGAGAGAGAGAGAGAGTTAGAGATAGAGAGAGTGTGAGAGAGAGTTAGAGACAGAGAGAGAGAGTTAGAGACAGAGAGAGTGTGAGAGAGAGTTAGAGACAGAGAGAGAGAGAGAGAGAGTTAGAGACAGAGAGAGAGAGAGAGTTAGAGACAGAGAGAGAGAGAGTTAGAGATAGAGTGTGAGAGAGAGTTAGAGACAGAGAGAGAGAGTTAGAGACAGAGAGAGTGTGAGAGAGAGTTAGAGACAGAGAGTGTGAGAGAGAGTTAGAGGCAGAGAGAGAGAGTTAGAGACAGAGAGAGTGTGAGAGAGAGTTAGAGACAGAGTGTGAAAGAGAGTTAGAGACAGAGAGTGAAAGAGAGTTAGAGACAGAGTGTGAAAGAGAGTTAGAGACAGAGTGTGAAAGAGAGTTAGAGACAGAGAGTGTGTGAGAGACAGAGAGAGAGAGAGTTAGAGACAGAGAGAATGTGAAAGAGAGTTAGAGACAGAGAGTGTGAGAGTTAGAGACAGAGAGAGTGTGAGAGAGTTAGAGACAGAGAGAGAGAGAGTTAGAGAGAGAGAGAGAGAGAGTTAGAGACAGAGAGAGAGAGAGAGTTAGAGACAGAGAGAGAGAGAGAGTTAGAGATAGAGAGTGTGAGAGAGAGTTAGAGACAGAGAGAGAGAGAGAGAGAGTTAGAGACAGAGAGAGTGAGAGAGAGTTAGAGACAGAGAGTGCGAGAGAGAGTTAGAGACAGAGAGAGAGAGAGAGAGAGTTAGAGACAGAGAGAGTGTGAGAGAGAGTTAGAGACAGAGTGTGAAAGAGAGTTAGAGACAGAGAGTGAAAGAGAGTTAGAGACAGAGTGTGAAAGAGAGTTCGAGACAGAGTGTGAAAGAGAGTTAGAGACAGAGAGTGTGAGAGAGACAGAGAGAGAGTTAGAGACAGAGAGAATGTGAAAGAGAGTTAGAGACAGAGAGTGTGAGAGAGTTAGAGACAGAGAGAGTGTGAGAGAGTTAGAGACAGAGAGAGAGAGAGTTAGAGAGAGCGTGAGAGAGAGTTAGAGACAGAGTGTGAGAGAGAGTTAGAGACAGAGAGAGTGTTAGAGAGAGTTAGTGACAGAGAGAGTTAGAGAGTTAGAGACAGAGAGAGAGGGAGTTAGAGAGAGAGAGAGAGGGAGTTAGAGACAGAGAGAGAGGGAGTTAGAGAGAGAGAGAGTTAGAGACAGAGAGAGAGTTAGAGAGAGAGAGAGAGGGAGTTAGAGACAGAGAGAGAGAGAGTTAGAGACAGAGAGAGAGAGAGTTAGAGAGAGAGAGAGAGAGAGTTAGAGAGAGAGAGAGAGTTAGAGACAGAGAGAGAGAGAGTTAGAGAGAGAGAGAGAGAGTTAGAGACAGAGAGAGAGTTAGAGACAGAGAGAGAGAGTTAGAGAGAGAGAGAGGGAGTTAGAGACAGAGAGAGAGTTAGAGACAGAGAGAGAGAGAGAGAGTTAGAGACAGAGAGAGAGAGAGTTAGAGAGAGAGAGAGAGGGAGTTAGAGACAGAGAGAGAGTTAGAGACAGAGAGAGAGAGAGAGAGTTAGAGAGAGAGAGAGAGAGAGTTAGAGACAGAGAGAGAGTTAGAGAGAGAGAGAGAGTTAGAGACAGAGAGAGAGAGAGTTAGAGACAGAGAGAGAGAGAGTTAGAGACAGAGAGAGTGCGAGAGACAGAGAGAGAGAGAGAGTTAGAGACAGAGATTCCCCCATCAGTGCCCTGTTACAATAGATTCTTCCAGCAGAATCATACACCAGCCTCGGTCCTTCGTACCCCCTTCAACCCCTCATACCCCCGTACCCCTCTCGCCCCTGTACCTCAACGTGTGCCCCGCCCCTTGTCCCCCTCGCACCCATTACCTCCACGTATGCCCCGCCCCTTGCCCTTGAGATGAGGAGGAATTTCTTCACCCAGAGAGTGGTGAACCTGTGGAATTCTCTACCACAGAAGGCAGTTGAGGCCAATTCATTAAATATATTCAAGAAGGAGTTAGATATGTTTCTTAAGGCTAAAGGGATCAAGGGATATGGGGAGAAAGCAGGGACAGGGTACTGAATTTGGATGATCAGCCATGATCACATTGAATGGCGGAGCAGGCTCGAGGGGCCGAATGGCCTACTCCTGCTCCTATCTTTTATGTTTCTATGTTTCACCCCGCACCTCGTACCCCCTTCGCACCACCCTCGTAAACCACCCCCCCCGACCCCATTATTGACCTGCTGACGTTTTCCGCTACCTGCAGCCAGTCGCCACTCTCGGTTGCCATGGTTCCATCCTCGTTGAAGACGGAGATGAGAGGGAGCTGGTGTTTCAGGCCGAGCTCATAGTCGGTGTGGTCATGAGCCGGAGTCACCTTCACAGCACCTGCAAGGAACAGAGGCACCGAGTGAGCGCGGGAGTCGGGACAGGAACTGCCTTTGGACCCGCACGCTAATCGCCGCGACAACTCGGGTGACACTGACCATTCACCAGCACCGCTACAGTCCTGGCGGGGCACAGGGTCAGTGGGTCAGCACCGCTACAGTCCCAACGGGGCACAGGGTCAACCCCGCTACAGTCCCGGCGGGGCGCAGGGTCAGTGGGTCAGCACCGCTACAGTCCCGGCGGGGCGCAGGGTCAGTACCGCTATAGTCCCGGCGGGGCACAGGGTCAGTGGGTCAGCCCCGCTACAGTTCCAACGGGGCACAGGGTCAACCCCGCTACAGTCCCGGCGGGCGCAGGGTCAGTGGGTCAGCACCGCTACAGTCCCGGCAGGGCGGGGCGCAGGGTCATTACCGCTATAGTCCCGGCGGGGCACAGGGTCAGTACCGCTACAGTCCCGGCGGGGCACAGGGTCAGCACCGCTACAGTCCCGGCGCGGCGGAGCGCAGGGTCAGTGGGTCAGCACCGCTACAGTCCCGGCGGGGCGCAGGGTCAGCACCGCTACAGTCCCGGCGGGGCGGGGCGCAGGGTCAGTACCGCTACAGTCCCCGCGGGGCGCAGGGTCAGCACCGCTACAGTCCCGGCGGGGCGGGGCGCAGGGTCAGTACCGCTACAGTCCCCGCGGGGCGCAGGGTCAGCACCGCTACAGTCCCGGCGGGGCGCAAGGTCAGTGGGTCAGCACCGCTAGTCCCCGCGGGGCACAGGGTCAGTGGGTCAGCACTGCTACAGTCCCGGCAGGGCGGGGCGCAGGGTCAGTGGGTCAGCACTGCTACAGTCCCGGCGGGGCGCAAGGTCAGTGGGTCAGCACCGCTAGTCCCCGCGGGGCACAGGGTCAGTGGGTCAGCACCGCTACAGTCCCAGCGGGGCGGGGCGCAGGGTCAGTGGGTCAGCACCGCTACAGTCCCGGCGGGGCGCAGGGTCAGTGGGTCAGCACCGCTATAGTCCCGGCGGGGCACAGGGTTAGTGGGTCAGCACCGCTATAGTCCACGCGGGGCACAGGGTCAGTGGGTCAGCACCGCTACAGTCCCGGCGGGGCACAGGTCAGTGGGTCAGCACCGCTACAGTCCTGGCGGGGCACAGGGTCAGTGGGTCAGCACCGCTAGTCCCTGCGGGGCAGGGCACAGGGTCAGTACCGCTACAGTCCCGGCGGGGCACAGGGCCAGTACCACTACAGTCCCGGCGGGGCACAGGTCAGTGGGTCAGCACCGCTACAGTCCCGGCGGGGCGGGGCGCAGGGTCAGTACCGCTACAGTCCCGGCGGGGCACAGGGTCAGTGGGTCAGCCCTGCTACAGTCCCGGCGGGGCGGGGCACAGGGTCAGTGGGTCAGCCCCGCTACAATCCCGGCGGGGCGCAGGGTCAGCACCGCTACAGTCCCGGCGCGGCGGAGCGCAGGGTCAGTGGGTCAGCACCGCTAGTCGCCGCGGGGCACAGGGTCAGTACCGCTACAGTCCGGGCGGGGCGCAGGGTCAGTACCGCTACAGTCCCCGCGGGGCGCAGGGTCAGCACCGCTAGTCCCTGTGGGGCACAGGGTCAGTGGGTCAGCACCGCTACGGTCCCGGCGCAAGGTCAGTGGGTCAGCACCACTACAGTCCCGGCGGGGCATAGGTCAGTGGGTCAGCACCGCAAGTCCCCGCGGGGCACAGGGTTCGTGGGTCAGCACCGCTGCAGTCCCGGCGGGGCGGGGCGCAGGGACAGTGGGTCAGCACCGCTACAGTCCCGGCGGGGCACAGGTCAGTGGGTCAGCACCGCAAGTCCCGGCGGGGCGGGGCGCAGGGACAGTGGGTCAGCACCGATACAGTCCCGGCGGGGCACAGGTCAGTGGGTCAGCACCGCTAGTCCCCGCGGGGCACAGGGTCAGCCCCGCTACTGTCCCGGCGGGGCACAGGGTCAGTGGGTCAGCACCGCTACAGTGCCGGCGGGGCAGGTCGCAGGGTCAGTGGGTCAGCACCGCTACATGCCCGGTGAGGCGGGGCGCAAGGTCAGTACCGCTACAGTCCCGAAGGGGCGGCGCGCAGGGTCAGCGGGTCAGCCCCGCTACAGTCCCGGCGAGGCGGGGCGCAGGGTCAGTGGGTCAGTCCGCTACAGTCCAGGCGGGGCGGGGTGCAGGGTCAGTGGGTCAGCACCGCTACATGCCCGGTGGGGCGGGGCGCAGTGTCAGTGGGTCAGCACCGCTACAATCCCGGTGGGGCGGGGTGCAGGGTCAGTGGGTCAGCACTGCTACAGTCCCGGCGGGGCGCAAGGTCAGTGGGTCAGCACTGCTACAGTCCCGGCGGGGCACAGGTCAGTGGGTCAGCACCGCTAGTCCCCGCGGGGCACAGGGTCAGTGGGTCAGCACCGCTACAGTCCCGGCGGGGCGGGGCGCAGGGTCAGTGGGTCAGCACCGCTACAGTCCCGGCGGGGCGGGGCACAGGGTCAGTGGGTCAGCACCGCTATAGTCCCGGCGGGGCACAGGGTTAGTGGGTCAGCACCGCTATAGTCCACGCGGGGCACAGGGTCAGTGGGTCAGCACTGCTACAGTCCCGGCGGGGCACAGGTCAGTGGGTCAGCACCGCTACAGTCCTGGCGGGGCACAGGGTCAGTGGGTCAGCACCGCTACAGTCCCGGCGGGGCACAGGGCCAGTACCACTACAGTCCCGGCGGGGCACAGGTCAGTGGGTCAGCCCTGCTACAGTCCCGGCGGGGCGGGGCACAGGGTCAGTGGGTCAGCACCGCTACAGTCCCGGCGCGGCGGGGCGCAAGGTCAGTGGGTCAGCACCGCTACAGTCCCGGCGGGGCATAGGTCAGTGGGTCAGCACCGCAGGTCCCCGCGGGGCACAGGGTTCGTGGGTCAGCACCGCTACAGTCCCGGCGGGGCGGGGCGCAGGGACAGTGGGTCAGCACCGCTACAGTCCCGGCGGGGCACAGGTCAGTGGGTCAGCACCGCTAGTCCCCGCGGGGCACAGGGTCAGCCCCGCTACTGTCCCGGCGGGGCACAGGGACAGTGGGTCAGTACCGCTACAGTCCGGGCGGGGCGCAGGGTCAGTACCGCTACAGTCCCCGCGGGGCGCAGGGTCAGCACCGCTAGTCCCTGTGGGGCACAGGGTCAGTGGGTCAGCACCGCTACAGTCCCGGCGCGGCGGGGCGCAAGGTCAGTGGGTCAGCACCGCTACAGTCCCGGCGGGGCATAGGTCAGTGGGTCAGCACCGCAAGTCCCCGCGGGGCACAGGGTTCGTGGGTCAGCACCGCTACAGTCCTGGCGGGGCGGGGCGCAAGGTCAGTGGGTCAGCACCGCTACAGTCCCGGCGGGGCACAGGTCAGTGGGTCAGCACCGCTAGTCCCCGCGGGGCACAGGGTCAGCCCCGCTACTGTCCCGGCGGGGCACAGGGTCAGTGGGTCAGCACCGCTACAGTCCCGGCGAGGCGGGGCGCAGGGTCAGTGGGTCAGTCCGCTACAGTCCAGGCGGGGCGGGGTGCAGGGTCAGTGGGTCAGCACCGCTACATGCCCGGTGGGGCGGGGTGCAGGGTCAGTACCGCTACAATCCCGGCGAGGCGGGGCGCAGGGTCAGCACCGCTACAGTCCCCCCGGGGCGCAGGGTCAGCGTCGCTACAGTCCCGGCGCGGCGGAGCGCAGGGTCAGTGGGTCAGCACCGCTACAGTCCCGGCGCGGCGGAGCGCAGGGTCAGTGGGTCAGCACCACTACAGTCCCGGCGGGGCGCAGGGTCAGCGGGTCAGCACCGCTACAGTCCCGGCGCGGCGGAGCGCAGGGTCAGCGGGTCAGTCCCGCTACAGTCCCGGGAAGGCGGTGCGCAGGGTCAGTGGGTCAGCCCCGCTACAGTCCCGGCGCGGCGGGGCGCAGGGTCAGCACCGCTACAGTCCCGGCGGGGCGGGGCGCAGGGTCAGCACCGCTACAGTCCCGGCGTGGCGGTGCGCAGGGTCAGTGGGTCAGCCCCGCTACAGTCCCGGCGTGGCGGGGCGCAGGGTCAGTGGGTCAGCCCGCTACAGTCCAGGCGGGGCTGGGTGCAGGGTCAGTGGGTCAGCACCACTACAGTCCCGGTGGGGTGGGGTGCAGGGTCAGTGCCGCTACAGTCCCATCGGGGCGGGGTGCAGGGTCAGTGGGTCAGCACCGCTACAGTCCTGGCGGGGCGGGGTGCAGGGTCAGTGGGTCAGCCCCACTACAGTCCCGGCGAGGCGGGGCGCAGGGTCAGTGGGTCAGCACCGCTACAGTCCCGGCGGGGCACAGGGTCAGCACCGCTACAGTCCCGGCGCGGCGGAGCTCAGGGTCAGTGGGTCAGCACCGCTACAGTCCCGGCGGGGCGCAGGGTCAGCACCGCTACAGTCCCGGCGGGGCGCAGGGTCAGCGGGTTTGCACCGCTACAGTCCAGGGGAGGCGGTGCGCAGGGTCAGTGGGTCAGCCCCGCTGCAGTCCTGGCAGGGCGGGGCGCAGGTCAGTGGGTCAGCCCCGCGACAGTCACAGCGGGGCGGGGCGCAGGGTCAGTGGGTCAGCACCGCTAGTCCCCGCGGGGCACAGGTCATTGGGTCAGCCCCGCTACAGTCCCAGCGGGGCGGGGCACAGGTCAGTACCACTACAGTCCCAGCGGAGCGGGGCGCAGGGTCAGTGGGTCAGCCCCGCTACAGTCCCAGCGGGGCGGGGTGCAGGGTCAGTGGGTCAGCACCGCTACAGTCCCGGTGGGGCGGGGCGGGGCGGGGCGCAGGGTCAGTGGGTCAGCACCGCTAGTCCCCGCGAGGCACAGGTCAGTACCGCTACTGTCCTGGTGGGGCACAGTTCAGTGGGTCAGCCCCGCTACAGTCCCGGCGGGGCACAGGTCAGTGGGTCAGCACCGCTAGTCCCCGCGGGGCACAGGTCAGTGCCGCTACAGTCCTGGCGGGGCACAGGTCAGTGGGTCAGTACCGCTACAGTCCTGGCGGGGCACAGGTCAGTGGGTCAGCACCGCTACAGTCCCGGCGGGGCACAGGGTCAGTGGGTCAGCACCGCTACAGTCCCGGCGGGGCACAGGGTCAGTACTGCTACAGTCCCGGCGGGGCGCAGGGTCAGTGGGTCAGCACCGCTAGTCCCTGCGGGGCGGGGCACAGGTCAGTGGGTCAGCACCGCTACAGTCCAGGCGGGGCACAGGTCAGTGGGTCAGCACCGCTACAGTCCTGGCGGGGCACAGGGTCAGTGGGTCAGCACCGCTACAGTCCTGGCGGGGCACAGGGTCAGTGGATCAGCACCGCTGCAGTCCCGGCGGGGCACAGGCTCAGTACCGCTACTGTCCCGGCGGGGCACAGGGTCAGTGGATCAGCACCGCAACAGTCCCGGCGGGGCACAGGGTCAGTGGATCAGCACCGCTGCAGTCCCGGCGGGGCACAGGGTCAGTGGATCAGCACCGCTGCAGTCCCGGCGGGGCACAGGGTCAGTGGATCAGCACCGCTACAGTCCCGGCGGGGCACAGGGTCAGTACCGCTACAGTCCCGGCGGGGCGGGGCGCAGGGTCAGTGGGTCAGCACGCTATAGTCCCGGCGGGGCACAGGGTCAGTGGGTCGGCACCGCTATAGTCCCGGCGGGGCACAGGGTCAGTGGGTCAGCACCGCTACAGTCCCGGCGGGGCACAGGGTCAGTGGGTCAGCACCGCTACAGTCCCGGCGGGGCACAGGGTCAGTGGGTCAGCACCGCTAGTCCCTGCGGGGCGGGGCGCAGGGTCAGTGGGACAGCACCGCCAGTCCCCGTAGGATCCCATGTCAGCATCTGGTCAATACAGGGTCAACAGCACTAGTTCCCGTGGGATCCCGGGTCGGTGGGTCAGTGCAGGGTCAGCACATTCTCCGCACCTCCTGCTTCCAGACTCCCGAGTATTTAATTAGACGGGAACGCAATTCTTTCTGAGCTATTACCTGTGCCGAAGTCACGGTCGACTAGCGTATCAGTGAGAATGGGCAGCAGGCGGCCTGTGAAGGGGTGGCGGAGCCGTTTCCCGAGGAGGTGCTGCGAGGAGGAAGAGGACGCAGTTAGTGAACTGACTGTGCACCGGCAGAAGTTCAGTTACAATCCGCCCCTCCGCCCCCCCCCCCAACAGAAGGGACCTTTCCCCTCCCCGCCCCCCAAAAGCCAGCTGGGTCGCCCTGGTCAGTTGTGTCCACCGCTTCCTGGTGTCAAAACTGCCAGAGAAGGAATTAAGGTCAGAATCAGTGCGTTCAATGTAGTAATCAGCCTGTGAGTGAGAGAGAACACGAGGGAAGGCTGTGTGTGAGAGAGTGTGTCAACACACAGAGAGAGGACAGAGTGAGTGTGTCAACACACAGAGAGAGGACAGAGTGAGTGTGTCAACACACAGAGAGAGGACAGAGTGAGTGTGTCAACACACAGAGAGAGGACAGAGTGAGTGTGTCAACACACAGAGAGAGGACAGAGTGAGTGTGTCAACACACAGAGAGAGGACAGAGTGAGTGTGTCAACACACAGAGAGAGGACAGAGTGAGTGTGTCAACACACAGGGAGAGGACAGAGTGAGTGTGTCAACACACAGGGAGAGGATAGAGTGAGTGTGTCAACACACAGGGAGAGGACAGAGTGAGTGTGTCAACACACAGGGAGAGGACAGAGTGAGTGTGTCAACACACAGAGAGAGGACAGAGTGAGTGTGTCAACACAGAGAGAGGACAGAGTGAGTGTGTCAACACACAGAGAGAGGACAGAGTGAGTGTGTCAACACACAGGGAGAGGACAGAGTGAGTGTGTCAACACACAGGGAGAGGACAGAGTGAGTGTGTCAACACACATAGAGAGGACAGAGTGAGTGTGTCAACACACAGAGGACAGAGTGAGTGTGTCAACACACAGAGAGAGGACAGAGTGAGTGTGTCAACACACAGGGAGAGGACAGAGTGAGTGTGACAACACACAGAGAGAGGACAGAGTGAGTGTGTCAACACACAGGGAGAGGACAGAGTGAGTGTGTCAACACACAGAGAGAGGACAGAGTGAGTGTGTCAACACACAGGGAGAGGACAGAGTGAGTGTGTCAACACACAGAGAGAGGACAGAGTGAGTGTGTCAACACACAGGGAGAGGACAGAGTGAGTGTTTCAACACACAAAGCGAGGACAGAGTGAGTGTGTCAACACACAGGGAGAGGACAGAGTGAGTGTGACAACACACAGAGCGAGGACAGAGTGAGTGTGTCAACACACAGGGAGAGGACAGAGTGAGTGTGTCAACACACAGAGAGAGGACAGAGTGAGTGTGTCAACACACAGGGAGAGGACAGAGTGAGTGTTTCAACACACAGAGCGAGGACAGAGTGAGTGTGTCAACACACAGGGAGAGGACAGAGTGAGTGTGTCAACACACAGAGAGAGGACAGAGTGAGTGTGTCAACACACAGAGAGAGGACAGCGTGAGTGTGTCAACACACAGAGAGAGGACAGAGTGAGTGTGTCAACACACAGAGAGAGGACAGAGTGAGTGTGTCAACACACAGAGCGAGGACAGAGTGAGTGTGTCAACACACAGAGAGAGGACAGAGTGAGTGTGTCAACACACAGAGAGAGGACAGAGTGAGTGTGACAACACACAGAGAGAGGACAGAGTGAGTGTGTCAACACACAGGGAGAGGACAGCGTGAGTGTGTCAACACACAGAGAGAGGACAGAGTGAGTGTGTCAACACACAGCGAGAGGACAGGGTGAGTGTGTCAACACACAGAGAGAGGACAGAGTGAGTGTGTCAACACACAGAGAGAGGACAGAGTGAGTGTGTCAACACACAGAGAGAGGACAGAGTGAGTGTGTCAACACACAGAGAGAGGACAGAGTGAGTGTTTCAACACACAGAGAGAGGACAGAGTGAGTGAGTCAACACACAGAGAGAGGACAGAGTGAATGTGTCAACACACAGAGAGAGGACAGAGTGAGTGTGTCAACACACAGAGAGAGGACAGAGTGAGTGTGTCAACACACACAGAGAGGACAGAGTGAGTGAGTGAGTGTGTCAACACACAGAGAGAGGACAGAGTGAGTGTGTCAACACACAGAGAGAGGACATTGTGAGTGTGTCAACACACAGAGAGAGGACAGAGTGAGTGTGTCAACACACAGAGAGAGGACAGAGTGAGTGTGTCAACACACAGAGAGAGGACAGAGTGAGTGTGTCAACACACAGAGAGAGGACAGAGTGAGTGTGACAGAGACACTGGAGAGAATGAGCAGGACATGAAGCAAGGGAGAATTCAAGAGTGAATGTGAGAGCGCGCGTGGCACAGAGAGAATGGGAGAGACAGAGAGGTAGAGAAAGAGAGACAGACTGAGTGAGAGAGTGAGATAGAAAGAGAGAGAGTGAGATAGAAAGGAGAGAAAGAGAGAGAGAGCGACAAAGAGAGAGCGAGAGAGACAGACAGAGAGATTGACAGTGAGAGAGAGATAGAGCGAGACAGAGAGAAAGAGAGAGGAGACAGAAAGAGCTAGTTAGGTAGATAGAGAGAGACACCACGCGTTAAATAGATCTATCGAAGTTTCTGTCCCTGTTAATTTTCATTGCTCTAAACTGAAGATGGAAGCTATTCCACTGAAACTAACTGTCCTCCCACAGCTCGCCTCCTCACCTTGAGATCAGCACAGAACTTCTGGTGAATCAATTCTACACCTGCGGTGCATCTCCCACCAAGACCCCAGGGCACCTTTGGTTGAAGGTTCTCCTGGCCCGAAGTGTAACACCCGCCTCACCCCGCCCTGCCCGCCTGGCACCGCCCTGCCCGCCTCACCCCACCCTGCCCGCCTCACCGTGCGCTGCCCGCCTCACCCCACCCTGCCTCACCCCGCCCTGCCCGGCTCACCGTGCGCTGCCTGCCTCACCCCGCCCTGCCTCACCCCGCCCTGCCCGCCTGGCACCGCCCTGCCCACCTCACCCCGCCCTGCCAGCCTCACCCCGCCCTGCCCGCCTGACGCTGCCCTGCCCCCTCACCCTGCTCGCCTGACGCCACCCTGCCCGCCTCACCCCGCCCTGCCTCTCACCGTGCGCTGCCCACCTGACCCCGCCCTGCCCGCCTCACCGTGCGCTGCCCGCCTGACTACGCCCGCCCACCTGACCCCGCACTGCCCGCCTCACCGTGCGCTGCCCGCCTGACCCCGCCCTGCCCGCCTCACCGTGCGCTGCCCGCCTGACCCCGCCCTGCCCGCCTCACCGTGCGCTGCCCGCCTCACCCCGCCTGGCGCCGCCCTGCCCGCCTCACACCGCCCTGCCCGCCTCACCCCGTCCGCCCGCCTCACCCCGCCCTGCCCGCCTCACCGCGCACTGCCCGCCTGACCCCGCACTGCCCGCCTCACCCCGCCCTGCCCGCCTCACCGCGCACTGCCCGCCTGACCACCGCCCGCCCGCCTGACCCCGCACTGCCCGCCTCACCCCACCCTGCCTGCCTCACCGCACCCTTTCCGCCTCACCGCATCCGCCCACCTCACCGCGCCCTGCTCGGCTCACCCCGCCCTGCCCGCCACACCGCGCCCTTCCTGCCTCACCGCGCCCTTCCCGCCCCAGGTATCACCAGGCTGATACCTGGGATGGCAGGAATGATGTATGAGGAGAGATTGGGTCGATTGGGCTTGTACTCGCTGGAGTTTAGAAGAATGAGAGGGGATCTCATCGAAACTTATAAAATTCTAACAGGACTAGACAGACTAGATGCTGGAAGGATGTTCCCGATGGTCGGGGAGACCAGAACCAGGGGTCACAGTCTAAGGATAAGGGGTAAGCCATTTAGGACAGAAATGAGGAGGAATTTCTTCACCCAGAGTGGTGAACCTGTGGAATTCTCTGCCACAGAGGGCGGTGGAGGCCAGTTCATTAAATATATTCAAGAAGGAGTTGGATATATTTCTCAAGGCTAGGGGGATCAAGGGATATGGGGAGAAAGCAGGGACAGGGTACTGAATTTGGACGATCAGCCATGATCTCATTGAATGGCGGAGCAGGCTCGAGGGGCCGAATGGCCTACTCCTGCTCCTATTTTCTATGTTTCTATGTTTCACCGCGCCTGCCCGCCTCACCCCGCCCTGCCCGCCTCACCGCGCCCTGCACGCCTCACCCCGCCCTGCCCGCCTCACCGCGCCCTGCACGCCTCACCCTGCCCTGCCCGCCTCACCGCGCCCTGCACGCCTCACCCCGCCCTGCCCGCCTCACCGCGCCCTGCACGCCTCACCCCGCCCTGCCCACCTCACCGCGCCCTGCACGCCTCACCCCGCCCTGCCCGCCTCGCCCGTCTCACCGTGTACCGGCCATCATCTGGGTGTACCACCACTGCCACGTCTCCCAGCATGGTTTCGGGCCGCGTCGTCGCTACGACAACCTCCTCACCTGAGCAGAGAAAAGGAAGAGTGAGTGCGGGGGGCTGGGGAGGGGGCAGATGAGAAGCGAATATTTAACATCGCACTGTGCAGTAACATGGTCCGGGATTGGTCTCCCACCCTGGTGCCATCCAATGGGGCAGAGGTCAAGTGAAAAGTGTGTAGGATAATGTGCAACATAATAAGCTAATGGCTTGGCAGAGGCAAAGAGCAGCATGGGATGGTTAGCACACAAGGCTACAGTAAAGGAGAGTGTAGAAACTGCAGACATACATCGGACGTGATTCAGTAGAAGGTGCAGAGCATTGAGCAGGAAATAAGTAAAATAGCTTAATAGTGAAACCACACACGCACACACCGCCGAGAGCTTTAGTACAAGCGGAGACTCAGGACTGCAAACTGCCAAGTGAGGTGCAGCCCGATGGGTCTTCTAAGTGTGAGTATATAGACATATTGCTTTCATGTACTCAACTTAACTAAAAAAAAAGTCAGATATTTCACTATCTCTTGGGTTTTGAATCTGTTTATTAAATAAAGGATCAGGAGCAGGAGGCAAGAGCTCTCATCACTTTTTAACCAGCTGAGAGTGTCCTGCACTCCTCCTCCCATCGCTCTCACCTGGTGTTCCAGACTGCTGCGCCGCCAAACACTTACTAATAACCGTTAGCGGATCGCCACCCAGTAACTCACCCGAATCTTCCGTCAAGTACGCGAAGTTCACCAGCTCGCCGAAAGCGACCCTTTCCCGGTAACCGGGCACGGAGATGTAGCTGCGCCCGCTCAGCGCCCGGCTCTCTACCTGCCAAAGGAGACGTGGCAAGGGGGGGGGTCAGAGGTCACGGCAACACAGTCTTCAGGGTAAAAAGGTAAAAGTGCAGGGGTTACAGTCCAGAGCGAACGAAGCTGATGGGGGGAGGGGAGGCTTGAGGTGGAGGCCAGGGGGAATCCACGGAAAGCCCTAATGGGCAGAGCGTGGGCTCAGAGGAATGTGCAGTGTCGGGGAGCAGCTGTTGACGGTGGGCTGGGTCTGGGGGTGGGTCCCGGCAAAATAGTTTTGCCCGCATGTTTCACAAACTAAAGTCTCTGCTGATCTGCAACGCGGATCGTTCCCAGTGGGGTCTGTCCCCGGAGCCCGGTTTCTGACACACCTCTAACCACCGTGAGACCCCCCAACACCCCCCACCTCCGCCAACAGGGCGGAGGAGGTCAATCCTGACCGGTACTCTCAGATACACCAGGGCAGCAGGACACGGGGAGGGGGAGGTGAGGGGCGAGTTTAAGATAGGCACTAGGAATGAACAGAGGGTAGCCAGGAAGGAGAGAAAGAGGGAAAAGGGCGGTGGGGGGGTGGAGGTGGCTCTAACCTTCCATTGTGATTGCAAGGGGAGCCTTCTTACTCAGGTTGATCAAGAACAGGAGGAGGCCATTCAGCCCCTTGCGCCTGCTCAGTCATTCTGTACCTCAACTCCATTTACCTGCTTTTGCTCCATATCCCATTGGCCTTTACTGCAAGGGGGTTGGAGTATAAGAGTAAGGAAGTCTCGCTACAATTGTACAGGGCCTTGGTGAGACCACACCTGGAGTTTGTGCACAGTTTTGGTCTCCTTATCTGAGGAAGGATATACTTGCCTTAGAGGCGGTGTAACGAAGGTTCACTAGATTGATCCCTGGGATGAAAGGGTTGTCCTATGAGAAGAGATTGAGTAGAATGGGCCGATACTTTCTGGAGTTTAGAAGAATGAGAGGTGATCTCATTGAAACATATAAGATTCTGAGGGGGATTGACAGGGTAGATGCTGAGAGGTTGTTTCCCCTGGCTGGAGAGTCTAGAACTAGGCGGCATAGTCTCAGGATAAGGGGTCGGCCATTTAAGACTGAGATGAGGAGGAATTTCTTCACTCAGAGGGTTGTGAATCTTTGGAATTCTCTACCCCAGAGAGTTGTGGATACTCAGTCGTTGAGTATATTCAAGGCTGAGATCGATAGATTTTTGGACTCTCGGGGAAACAAGGGAGAGAAATCGGGCAGGCAATTGAAGTTGAGGTCGAGAATCAGCCATGATCTTATTGAATGGCGGAGTGGGCTCGAGGGGCCGTGTGGCCGACTCCTGCTCCTAATTCTTATGATGTCCTTACCCAACAAAGATCTATTGATCTCAGTCTTGAAAGCTCCAATTGTCCCCCTAAATCCATGGCCTTTTTGGGGATTTCCACGACCATTTGTCTGAAGAAGTGCTTCCTGACATCACCCCCTGAACGGCCTGGCTCTAACGTTAAGCTTCTGTCCCTTGTTCTGGACTCCACCACCACCAGAGGAAATAGTCCCGTGTGTGTTCGTACCTCGATGTCGGAAATGGCGGAGTTCAGGGCGCACGACCAGTTCACCAGCCTCTGGCTGCGGTACACCAGATCTGCTTCATGCAGCCGCGCAAACGCCTCAGTCACAGCCTCCGAGTAGTCCTGCAAGAGAGGGCGGGGGGGGTGGAGGAGGAGGAAAGAAGTGGCAGGTGAGACTCCGGC
The DNA here is from genome assembly GCF_052327205.1 of Somniosus microcephalus. NCBI lineage: Eukaryota > Metazoa > Chordata > Chondrichthyes > Squaliformes > Somniosidae > Somniosus > Somniosus microcephalus. The sequence continues at coordinate 131,395,285 of NW_028225179.1, forward strand.
AAAGTATGGCGTGACTGTCCAACGTGGCCATTAAAAAAGAGACGTAGCATGAAGGTCCTGTCGACACGAGGCACTGGTGTCCATGGTTACCGCGGTGCGACAAGCGATATTAGCACCGGGCAAGAACGAGCGGACAGGCTGCCGCAGCGCCGGAAGGGCCGCAGCAATGAACCCTCTCCAAGGCCTTGACATCCTTCCCAAAGTGTGGTGCCCAGAATTGGACACCGTACTCCAGCTGGGGCCAAACCAGAGTTTGATAAATGTTTAGAAGAAAGCAGAGGATGCAACAACAGTCCTTGGGCTGGGGTCTGGCAGGACGGGTCGGGGGGGGGGGGGGGGGGGGGTTTGAAAGTGGCCATTGCCCCCCGACCTACGACCCATCCCCGTGTGGCGACTCACTGTGTCCATGGTGAAGCAGGCCCGGTCCCAATCCAGCGAGGAGCCCAAACGCCGCAGCTGTTGGTAGATCTCGTCCCCCTTCCTGCCAATCACAACCAGAGGTCAAGAAAGACCTTGCATTTATATAGCGCCTTTCACATTCTCAGCCAATGAAACACATTTTGAAGTGTAGTCACTATTGTTACGTACGAAAGTGCGACAGCCAATTTGTGCACAGCAAGATCCCACAAACAGCGCTATGATAATGACCAGCTAATCTGTTTTAGTGATGTTGATTGAGGGATAAATATTGGTCAGGTCACCGGGGACAACTCCCCTGCTCTTCTTCGAATAGTGACCATGGGATCTTTTACATCCACTAGAGAGGGCAGACGGGGCCTCAGTTTAACGTCTAATCCGAAAGACGGCACCTCCGACAGTGCATTCAGCATTGCACTGGAATGCCAGCCTGGATTTTGGTGCTCAAGTCTCTGGAGTGGGACGCGAACCCACGACCTCCTGACTCAGAGGCGAGAGGGCTGCCCACTGAACCGCGGCGGGTGCTCCAAGCTCGCGAGCGGCGCAGGTGGCGAGCTGCCGAGCGCGGTACTTACGCCTCCCTCCACCGCCACACCTCCCGCAGGAACTCGGCCTGCGTCAGCTCTCGCCGGCTGACCCCCCGCTCCCTCCACAGCCGCTTCTCCACCACCACCTGCCGAAGGGAAGAAAGAAACGGGCTGAGCGCGAGCCTCGGCTGCGACCTGCACGCCGGGGTTGCCGAGCAACCCGGCCGTTACCGCCCGTCACAACAATGGAGTCTCCCGCGATGGTTTCCACCGTCCCACCATTGGCGGCCGTGCCTTCAGCTGCCTAGGCCCTGAGCTCCGGAATTCCCTCCCTAAACCTCTCTGGCACTCTCTCCTCCGCTAAGATGCTCCTGAAAACCTGCCTCTTTGACCAACCTGTCCTAATATCTCATGTGGCTCGGTGTCAAATTGTTGTTTGATAATCGCTCCTGTGAAGCGCCCTGGGCCATTTTACTGCGTTAAAGGCGCTATATAAATGTACATCGTTGTTGATGTACGTTTTGTACCAAGAGCGGTTGGGGGGGGGGGGGGCGGCGGGTGTTTGACGGGGTATCAGCGCACCGTCGCAGTGCCACCTAGCTCGGAGGCGGGAATTAGGAGGACCCAGGTAGAGCAGCGCCAACCAGGGAGTCGAAGCGGGAGGGAAGTGGGCGTGACACTAACAGGAAGTGCCCGCTGCACTATTCGTCACTATAGCAACCTTGATCGGCTGAGCATGTGACCAAACCACGTGGCTCTCTCATGGACCCTGTTGTCCACGCCGCGCTCACGGGTGTGGGACACATCTACGTGACACCGTGCCGGGTACGGTGTTGTAATGGTAATCATACTACACTCGTAATCCAGGGAATGTTAGTTCAAATCCCACCGTGGCAGCTTGGGAATGTGAATTCAGTGTCACAAAATCTGGAATAGGTAAAAGTGACCACCACGAAGCTGTCAGAGTGCCGTAAAAGCCCAACTGGTTCACTAATGTCCTTTAGGAAGGAAACCTGCTGTCCTTACCCGGTCTGGGCATATAGTCTGTCCACCACCTTAAACATTCACTCCCTCCACCACCGCCGTACCGTGGCTGCAGTGTGCACCATCTACAAGATGCACTGCAGCAACTCGCCAAGGCTTCTTCGGCAGCACCTCCCAAACCCGCGACCTCTTCCACCTAGAAGGACAAGGGCAGCAGGCGCATGGGAACACCATCACCTCCAAGTTCCTCTCCACGCATTATCCCAACCTGGACATATATCGGCCGTTCCTTCATCGTCGCTGGGTCAAAATCCTGGAACTCCCTCCCTAACAGCACTGTGGCAGCACCTACACCACACGGACTGCAACGGTCCAAGGTGGCGGCTCACCATCACCTTCTCAAGGGCAACTAGGGATGGGCAATAAATGCCGGCCTTGCCAGCGATGCCCACATCTCGAGAATTATTTTTTTTTTTTAAGTACACGGCGAAAGGTTGATTGTCGGAGGGACTTTGCCGCCTTCAGTGCCACACAGCACCCACAGTGAGGGTGGGGGATGCACCTGGCTACAGGGAGTCGATCGGTGCGGGACCCATACCGACAGGGGTAGCCGTGAGGTAACAGGAACTACCCCCCCGCCCCCCAGCCCTCCATTCCAGGGACAAACGCAGTTCGGATCAGTCGCAAAACCCACCTGAGTGGCGATTCCCGCGTGGTCACAGCCGGGAACCCAGAGAACCTTCCAGCCCTGCATCCTCCGCCTGAAAGAAAGGTCACGACCTTTAAACTCTCAGATCAGCCACAAGCTCAGGCAACATTAACTGCCGCTAATGCAGAGAGAAGGCAGTGCGTCACTGGTGCTGCTTAAACACTTCACAGGCACAAGAAAATCACACTCACACTTCTGGTGACACTTAGAATTTACCACACAGTAACAGGCCATTCAGCCCAACTTGTCCATTTGCTGGTGTTTAGGCTCCACACGAGCCTCCTCCCAATTTATGTCAGCTCACCCTATCAGCATATCCTTCGATTCCTTTCTCCCTCATGTACTTATCTAGCTTCCCCTTAATTCATCATCTCAAACAGGTTTCCAGTGACAGACCTGTACCCACCAGTACTGTACCCGTGTTAGTGACAGACCTGTACCCACCAGTGCTGTACCCCAGTGTTATAGTGACAGACCTGTACCCACCAGTACTGTACCCAAGTGTTACAGTGACAGACCTGTACCCACCAGTACTGTACCCAAGTGTTACAGTGACAGACCTGTACCCACCAGTACTGTACCCCCAGTGTTATAGTGACAGACCTGTACCCACCAGTACTGCACCCCAGTGTTATACAGTGACAGACCTGTACCCACCAGTACTGTACCCCAGTGTTATAGTGACAGACCTGTACCCACCAGTACTGTCGCCCAGTGTTATACAGTGACAGACCTGTACCCACCAGAACTGTACCCCAGTGTTAAAGTGACAGACCTGTACCCACCAGTACTGTACCCGTGTTAGTGACAGACCTGTACCCACCAGTATTGCACCCCAGTGTTATACAGTGACAGACCTGTACCCACCAGTACTGTACCCAAGTGTTACAGTGACAGACCTGTACCCACCAGTACTGTACCCCAGTGTTATAGTGACAGACCTGTACCCACCAGTACTGTACCCCAGTGTTAGTGACAGGCCTGTACCCACCAGTACTGCACCCCAGTGTTATACAGTGACAGACCTGTACCCACCAGTACTGTACCCCAGTGTCAGTGACTGACCTGTACCCCCCAGTACTGTACCCCAGTGTCAGTGACAGACCTGTACCCACCAGTACTGTACCAAGTGTTACAGGGACAGACCTGTACACACCAGTGCTGTACCCAAGTGTTATAGTGACAGACCTGTACCCACCAGTACTGTACCCAAGTGTTACATTGACAGACCTGTACCCACCAGTACTGTACCCAAGTGTTATACAGTGACAGACCTGTACCCACCAGTACTGTACCCCAGTGTTAGTGACAGACCTGTACCTACCAGTACTGTACCCCAGTGTTACAGTGACAGACCTGTACCCACCAGTACGGTACCCCAGTGTTATACAGTGACAGATCTGTACCCACCAGTACAGTACCCGTGTTACAGTGACAGATCTGTACCCACCAGTACTGTACCCCAGTGTTAGTGACAGACCTGTACCCACCAGTACTATACCCCAGTGTTACAGTGACAGACCTGTACCCATCAGTACTGTACTCCAGTGTTATACAGTGACAGACCTGTACCCAACAGTACTGGACCCCAGTGTTACAGTGACAGACCTGTACCCACCAGTACTGTATCCGTGTTACAGTGACAGACCTGTACCCACCAGTACTGTACCCCAGTGTTACAGTGACAGACCTGTACCCACCAGTACTGTACCCCAGTATTATACAGAAACAGACCCGTACCCATCAGCACTCTACCCCAGTGTTACAGTGACAGACCTGTACCCACCAGTACTGTACCCCAGTGTTATACAATGACAGACCTGTACCCACCAGTACTGTACCCCAGTGCTATACAGTGGCAGATATGTGCCCACCAGTACTGTACCCAAGTGTTACAGTGACAGACCTGTACCCACCAGTACTGTACCCCAGTGTTATACAGTGACAGACCTGTACCCACCAGTGCTCTACCCCAGTGTTAGTGACAGACCTGTACCCACCAGTACTGCATCCCAGTGTTATAGTGACATACCTGTACCCACCAGTACTGTACCCCAGTGTTATACAGTGACAGACCTGTACCCACCAGTACTGTATCCCAGTGTTAGTGACAGACCTGTACCCACCAGAACTGTACCCGTGTTATAGTGACAGATCTGTACCCACCAGTACTGTACCCCAGTGTTATAGTGGCAGACCTGTACCCACCAGTACTGTACCCCAGTGTTATACACTGACAGACCTGTACCCACCAGTACTGTACCCGTGTTACACAGTGACAGACCTGTACCCACCAGTACTGTATCCCAGTGTTACAGGGACAGACCTGTACCCACCAGTACTGTACCCCAGTATTATAGAGACAGACCTGTACCCACCAGTACTGTGCCCCAGTGTTATAGTGACAGACCTGTACCCACCAGTACTGTATCCCAGTGTTATACAGAGACAGACCTGTACCCACCAGTACTGTATCCGAGTGTTATACAGTGACAGACGTGTACCCACCAGTACTGTACCTCAGTGTTAGTGACAGACCTGTACCTACCAGTACTGTACCCCAGTGTTATAGTGACAGACCTGTACCCACCAGTACTGTACCCGTGTTATACAGTGGCAGATATGTGCCCACCAGTACTGTACCCCAGTGTTATAGTGACAGACCTGTACCCAACAGTACTGTACCCGCTGTACAGCGATAGACCTGTACCCACCAGTACTGTACCCAATATTATACAGAGACAGACCTGTACCCACCAGTGGTATACCCTACTGTTAGTGACAGACCTGCACCCACCAGTGCTGTACCCATTGTTATATAGAGACAGACCTGTACCCACCAGTACTGTACCGCAGTTTATACACAAACAGACCTGTACCCACCAGTACTGTACTCCAGTGTTATAGTGACCGATATGTACCCACCAGTACTGTACCCCAGTGTTATAGTGACAAATATGTGCCCACCAGTACTGTACCCCAGTGTTATAGAGTCAGACCTGTACCCACCAGTACTGTACCCCAGTGTTATACAGAGATAGACCTGTACCCATCAGTACTGTACCCCAGTGTTATACAGTGACAGAACTGTACCCAACAGTACTGTACCTCAGTGTTACAGTGACAAACCTGTACCCACCAGTACTGTACACCACTGTTACAGTGACAGACCTGTACCCACTAGTACTGCACCCCAATATTATACAGAAACAGACCTGTACCCATCAGTACTCTACCCCAGTGTTACACTGACAGACCTGTACACACCAGTACTGTACCCCAGTGTTATACAGTGACAGACCTGTACCCACCAGTGCGGTACGCCAGTGTTATATAGAGACAGACCTGTACCCACCAGTACTGTACCCCAGTGTTAGTGACAGACCTGTACCCACCAGTACTGTACCCGTGTTACACAGTGACAGAAATGTACCCACCAGTACTGTACCCCAGTGTTATACAGTGACAGACCTGTACTCACCAGTACTGTACTCCAGTGTTATACAGTGACAGACCTGTACTCACCAGTACTGTACTCCAGTGTTATAGTGACCGATATGTACCCACCAGAACTATACCCCAGTATTATACAGTGGCAGACCTGTACCCACCAGTACTGTACCCGTATTATACAGTGACAGACCTGTCCACACCAGTACTGCACCCCAGTATTATACAGAGAGAGACCTGCACCCACCAGTACTGTACCCCAGTGTTATACAATGACAGGACTGTACCCACCAGTACTGTACCCCAGTGTTATACACTGACAGACCTATACCCACCAGTAATGTATCCCAGTGTTATACAGAGACAGACCTGTACCCACCAGTACTGTACCCCAGTGTTATACAGTGACAGACGTGTACCCACCAGTACTGTACCTCAGTGTTAGTGACAGACCTGTACCTACCAGTACTGTACCCCAGTGTTATACAATGACAGACCTGTACCCACCAGTACTGTACCCCAGTGTTATACAGTGGCAGATATGTGCCCACCAGTACTGTACCCTAGTGTTATAGTGACAGAGCTGTACCCAACAGTACTGTATACCCGTTATACAGCGATAGACCTGTACCCACCAGTACTGTACCCCAGTATTACACAGTGACAGACCTGTAACCACCAGTACTGTACCCAATATTATACAGAGACTGACCTGTACCCACCAGTGGTATACCCAATGTTAGTGACAGACCTGCACCCACCAGTGCTGCACCCCAGTGTTATATAGAGACAGACCTGTACCCACCAGTACTGTACCCCAGTTTATACACAGACAGACCTGTACCCACCAGTACTGTACCCGTGTTAAACAGTGACAGACCTGTACTCACCAGTACTGTACTCCAGTGTTATAGTGACCGACATGTACCTACCAGTACTGTACCACAGTATTATACAGTGACAGATATGTGCCCACCAGTACTGTACCTCAGCATTATAGCGACAGACCTATACCCACCAGTACTATACCCCAGTGTTATACAGTGACAGACCTGTACCCACCAGTACTGTATCCCAGTGTTATACAGTGACAGACCTGTACCCACCAGTACTGAACCCCAGTGTTATACAGAGTCAGACCTGTACCCACCAGTACCGTACCCCAGTGTTATACAGAGATAGACCTGTACCCATCAGTACTGTACCCCAGTGTTATACAGTGACAGACCTGTACCCACCAGTACTGTATCCCAGTGTTATACACTGACAGACCTGCACCCACCAGTACTGTATCCCAGTGTCATACAGTGACAGACCTGTACCCACCAGTACTGAACCCCAGTGTTATACAGAGTCAGACCTGTACCCATCAGTACTGCACCCCAGTGTTATACAGTGACAGACCTGTACCCACCAGTACTGTATCCCAGTGTTATACACTGACAGACCTGTTCCCACCAGTACTGAACCCCAGTGTTATACAGTGACAGACCTGTACCCACCAGTACTGTATCCCAGTGTTATACACTGACAGACCTGTTCCCACCAGTACTGTATCCCAGTGTCATACAGTGACAGACCTGTACCCACCAGTACTGTACCCCAGTGTTATAGTGGCAGACCTGTACCAACCAGTACTGTACCAGTGTTACATACTGACAGACCTGTACGAACCAGTACTGTACCCGTGTTATACAGTGACAGACCTGTACCCACCAGTACTGTACCCACCAGTACTGTACCCCAGTGTTATACAGTGACAGACCTGTACCCACCAGTACTGTATCCCAGTGTTATACACTGACAGACCTGTTCCCACCAGTACTGTATCCCAGTGTTATACAGTGACAGACCTGTACCCACCAGTACTGTACCCCAGTGTTATAGTGGCAGACCTGTACCAACCAGTACTGTACCAGTGTTACATAGTGACAGACCTGTACGAACCAGTACTGTACCCGTGTTATACAGTGACAGACCTGTACCCACCAGTACTGTACCCACCAGTACTGTACCCCAGTGTTATACAGTGACAGATTTGTATCCACCATTACTGTACCTGTGTTACAGTGGCAGACCAGTACCCACCAGTGGTATACCCTAGTGTTAGTGACAGACCTGTACCGACCAGTGCTGTATCCCAGTGTTATACAGAGACAGACCTCTACCCACCAGTACTGTACCCCAGTGTTAGTGACACCTGTACCCACCAGTACTGTACCCGTGTTATACAGTGACAGATATGTGCCCACCAGTACTGTACCCCAGTGTTAGTGACAGACCTGTTCCCACCTGTGCTGTTCACATGTTATACAGTGACAGACCTGTACCCACCAGTACAATACCCCAGTGTTATAGTGGCAGACCTGTACCCACCAGTACAATACCCCAGTGTTATAGTGGCAGACCTGTACCCACCAGTACTGTACCAGTGTTACAGTGACAGACCTGTACCCACCAGTACTGTACCCTAGTGTTATACAGTGATAGATATGTGCCCACCAATACTGTACCCCAGTGTTATACAGTGACAGACCTATACCCACCAGTACTGTACCCTAGTGTTATACAGTGACAGATATGTGCCCACCAGTACTGTACCCCAGTGTTAGCGACAGACCTATACCCACCAGTACTGTACCCCAGTGTTACACAGTGACAGACCTGTTCCCACCAGTACTGTATCCCAGTGTTATACAATTACAGACCTGTACCCACCAGTACTGTACCCCAGTGTTATACAGTGACAGACCTGTACCCGCCAGTGCGGTACACCAGTGTTATATAGAAACAGACCTGTGCCCACCAGTACTATACCCGTGTTATACAGCGACAGATCTGTACACACCAGTACTGTACCCCAGTGTTATACAGTGACAGACCTGTACCGACCAGTACTGTATCCCAGTGTTAGGGACAGACCTGTACCCTAGTGTTATACAGTGACAGACCTGTACCCACCAGTACTGTATCCCAGTGTTATACACTGACAGACCTGCACCCACCAGTACTGAACCCCAGTGTTATACAGAGTCAGACCTGTACCCACCAGTACCGTACCCCAGTGTTATACAGAGATAGACCTGTACCCATCAGTACTGCACCCCAGTGTTATACAGTGACAGACCTGTACCCATCAGTACTGCACCCCAGTGTTATACAGTGACAGACCTGTACCCACCAGTACTGTACCCCAGTGTTATATAGCGGCAGACCTGTACCCACCAGTACTGTACCCCAGTGTTATACAGTGACAGACCTGTACCCACCAGTACTGTACCCCAGTGTTATACAGTGACAGACCTGTACCCACCAGTAAGGTATCCCAGTGTTACAGTGGCAGACCTGTACCCACCAGTACTGTACCTCAGTGTTACACAGTGACAGACCTGTTCCCACCAGTACTGTATCCCAGTGTTACACAGTGACAGACCTGTACCCACCAGTACTGTACCCCAGTGTTATACAGTGACAGACCTGTACCCACCAGTACTGTACCCCAGTGTTATACAGTGACAGACCTGTACCCACCTTACTGTACCCCAGTGTTATAGTGACAGACCTGTACCCACCAGTACTGTACCAGATATACAGCGACAGACCTGTACCCACCAGTACTGTACCTCAGTGTTATACAGTGACAGACCTGTACCCAGCAGTACTGTACCCGTGTTATACAGTGACAGACCTGTACCCACCAGTACTGTACCCGTGTTATAGTGACAGACCTGTACCCACCAGTACTGTACCCCAGTGTTATACAGTGACAGACCTGTACTCACCAGTAATGTATCCCAGTGTTATAGTGACAGACCTGTACCCACCAGTACTGTACCCCAGTGTTATACAGTGATAGACCTGTACCCACCAGTTCTGTACCCCAGTGTTAGTGATAGACCTGTACCCAGCAGTACTGTACCCCAGTGTTAGTGACAGACCTGTAACCACCAGTTCTGTACCCCAGTGTTAGTGACAGACCTGTACCCACCAGTACTGTACCCCAGTGTTATACCGTGACAGACCTGTACCCACCAGTACTGTACCCCAGTGTTAGTGACAGACCTGTACCCACCAGTACTGTACCCCAGTGTTAGTGACAGACCTGTACCCACCAGTACTGTACCCCAGTGTTAGTGATAGACCTGTACCCACCAGTACTGTACCCCAGTGTTATACAGTGACAGACCAGACACTTACCATCGGACCACGGCATCTTGGATTGCGACAGTTAGAGCGTGACCCAGGTGTAGCGAGCCGGTCACGTTGGGCGGAGGGATACACAGGGAGAAGGTCGAGTCCTGCTGGTGAGACAAGCGCGCCTGTGGAGGAAGAAGCAGCCAAGATAGTTAGGCCTCGGTCCAGAGCCTCTGGGCTAGCAGATTCAAGCTCAGACCGCACCGAACCCCCTGCTCCAGCCGACTCTCCACACGCCCGCTCCCCCTGACTCTCCCCGCCCCCGCTCCCTCCAACTCGCCCCGCCCCCGCTCCCCCCGACTCTCCCCGCCCCCGCTCCCTCCGACTCTCCCCGCCCCCGCTCCCCCCGACTCTCCCCGCCCCCGCTCCCCCCGACTCTCCCCGCCCCCGCTCCCGCCGACTCTCCCCGCCCCCACTCCCCGACTCTCCCCGCCCCCACTCCCCGACTCTCCCCGCCCCCGCTCCCCCGACTCTCCCCGCCCCCGCTCCCCCCGACTCTCCCCGCCCCCGCCGACTCTCCCCGCCCCCGCTCCCCCCGACTCTCCCCGCCCCCGCTCCCCCCGACTCTCCCCGCCCCCGCTCCCCCCGACTCTCCCCGCCCCCGCTCCCCCCGACTCTCCCCGCCCCCGCTCCCCCCGACTCTCCCCGCCCCCGCTCCCCCCGACTCTCCCCGCCCCCGCTCCCCCCGACTCTCCCCGCCCCCGCTCCCCCCGACTCTCCCCGCCCCCGCTCCCCCCGACTCTCCCTGCCCCCGCTCCCCCCACCCCCGCTCCCCCAGACTTTCCCCGCCCCCGCTCCCCCGACTCTCCCCACCCCCGCTACCTCCGACTCTCCCCACCCCCGCTCCCCCAGACTCTCCCCGCCCCCGCTCCCTCCGACTCTCCCCGCCCCCGCCGACTCTCCCCGCCCCCGCTCCCTCCGATTCTCCCCACCCCCGCTCCCTCCGATTCTCCCCACCCCCGCTCCCCCCGACTCTCCCCGCCCCCGCTCCCCCCGACTCTCCCCGACCCCGCTACCTCCGACTCTCCCCACCCCCGCTCCCCCAGACTCTCCCCACCCCCGCTCACCCGACTCTCCCCACCCCCGCTCCCCCGACTCTCCCCGCCCCCGCTCCCCCAGACTCTCCCCGCCCCCACTCCCCCGACTCTCCCCGCCCCCGCTCCCCCCGACTCTCCCCGCCCCCGCTCCCCCAGACTCTCCCCGCCCCCACTCCCCCGACTCTCCCCACCCCCGCTCCCCCCGACTCCCCCCGCCCCCGCTCCCCACGACTCTCCCCGCCCCCGCTCCCCACGACTCTCCCCGCCCCCGCTCCCCGACTCTCCCCGCCCCCGCTCCCCCCGACCCCGCTCCCCCCGACTCTCCCCGCCCCCGCTCCCCGACTCTCCCCGCTCCCCCCGATTCTCCCCGCCCCCGCTCCCCCCGACTCTCCCCACCCCCGCTCCCCCGACTCTCCCCGCCCCCGCTCCCCGACTCTCCCCGCCGACTATCCCCGCCCCCGCTCCCCCAGACTCTCCCCACCCCCACTCCCCCGACTCTCCCCACCCCCGCTCCCCCCGCCCCCGCTCCCCACGACTCTCCCCGCCCCCGCTCCCCACGACTCTCCCCGCCCCCGCTCCCCGACTCTCCCCGCCCCCGCTCCCCCCGACCCCGCTCCCCCCGACTCTCCCCGCCCCCGCTCCCCGACTCTCCCCGCTCCCCCCGATTCTCCCCGCCCCCGCTCCCCCCGACTCTCCCCACCCCCGCTCCCCCGACTCTCCCCGCCCCCGCTCCCCCCGACCCCGCTCCCCCCGACTCTCCCCGCCCCCGCTCCCCGACTCTCCCCGCTCCCCCCGATTCTCCCCGCCCCCGCTCCCTCCGATTCTCCCCACCCCCGCTCCCCCGACTCTCCCCGCCCCCGCTCCCCCCGACTCTCCCCGCCGACTATCCCCGCCCCCGCTCCCCCAGACTCTCCCCACCCCCGCTCACCCGACTCTCCCCACCCCCGCTCCCCCGACTCTCCCCGCTCCCCCGACTCTCCCCGCCCCCGCTCCCCCAGACTCTCCCCGCCCCCACTCCCCCGACTCTCCCCGCCCCCGCTCCCCCCGACTCTCCCCGTCCCCGCTCCCCCAGACTCTCCCCGCCCCCACTCCCCCGACTCTCCCCGCCCCCGCTCCCCCAGACTCTCCCCGCCCCCACTCCCCCGACTCTCCCCGCCCCCGCTCCCCCCGACTCTCCCCGTCCCCGCTCCCCCAGACTCTCCCCGCCCCCACTCCCCCGACTCTCCCCACCCCCGCTCCCCACGACTCTCCCCGCCCCCGCTCCCCACGACTCTCCCCGCCCCCGCTCCCCCGACTCTCCCCGCCCCCGCTCCCCCCGGCTCCCCCCGCCCCCGCTCCCCCCGACTCTCCCCGCCCCCGCTCCCCACGACTCTCCCCGCCCCCGCTCCCCCCGACTCCCCCCGCCCCCGCTCCCCACGACTCTCCCCGCCCCCGCTCCCCACGACTCTCCCCGCCCCCGCTCCCCCCGACTCTCCCCGCCCCCGCTCCCCCCGACTCTCCCCGCCCCCGCGACTCTCCCCGCCCCCGCTCCCCCCGACTCCCCCCGCCCCCGCTCCCCACGACTCTCCCCGCCCCCGCTCCCCACGACTCTCCCCGCCCCCGCTCCCCATGACTCTCCCCGCCCCTGCTCCCTCCGACTCTCCCCGCCCCCGCTCCCCCCGACTCTCCCCGCCCCCGCTCCCCGACTCTCCCCGCCCCCGCCCCCGCCGACTCTCCCCGCCCCCGCTCACCCGACTCTCCCCGCCCCCGCTCCCTCGACTCTCCCCGCCCCCGCTCCCCCGACTCTCCCCGCCCCCGCTCCCTCCCGACTCTCCCCACCCCCGCTACCTCCGACTCTCCCCACCCCCGCTCCCCAGACTCTCCCCGCCCCCGCTCCCTCCGACTCTCCCCGCCCCCGCTCCCCACGACTCTCCCCGCCCCCCGCTCCCCCAGACTCTCCCCGCCCCTGCTCCCCCCGACTCTCCCCACCCCCGCTCCCCCCGACTCTCCCCACCCCTGCTCCCTCCGACTCTCCCCGCCCCCGCTCCCTCCCACTCTCCCCGCCCCCACAGACTCTCCCCACCCCCGCTCCCTCCGACTCTCCCCGCCCCCGCTCCCCCCCGACTCTCCCCGCCCCCGCTCCCCCCGACTCTCCCCGCCCCCGCTCCCCCCGACTCTCCCCGCCCCTGCTCCCTCCGACTCTCCCCGCCCCCGCTCCCCACGACTCTCCCCACCCCCGCTCCCCCCGACTCTCCCCGCCCCCGCTCCCTCCGACTCTCCCCACCCCCGCTCCCCCCGACTCTCCCCACCCCTGCTCCCTCCGACTCTCCCCGCCCCCGCTCCCTCCGACTCTCCCCGCCCCCGCTCCCTCCCACTCTCCCCGCCCCCGCTCCCCCAGACTCTCCCCGCCCCCGCTCCCCCGACTCTCCCCACCCCCGCTACCTCCGACTCTCCCCACCCCCGCTCCCCCGACTCTCCCCACCCCCGCTACCTCCGACTCTCCCCACCCCCGCTCCCCCCAGACTCTCCCCGCCCCCGCTCCCCCGACTCTCCCCACCCCCGCTACCTCCGACTCTCCCCACCCCCGCTCCCCCAGACTCTTCCCGCCCCCGCTCCCTCCGACTCTCCCCGCCGACTCTCCCCGCCCCCGCTCCCTCCGATTCTCCCCACCCCCGCTCCCCCAGACTCTCCCCGCCCCCGCCGACTCTCCCCGCCCCCGCTCCCTCCGATTCTCCCCACCCCCGCTCCCCCCGACTCTCCCCGCGACTCTCCCCCACCCCCGCTCCCTCTGACTCTCCCCGCCCCGCTCCCTCCGACTCTCCCCGCCTCCGCCGACTCTCCCCGCCCCCGCTCCCTCCGATTCTCCCCACCCCCGCTCCCCCCCGACTCTCCCTGCTCCCTCTGACTCTCCCCACCCCAGCTCCCTCCGACTCACCCCATCTCCGCTCTCCCTGACCCCGCTCCCTCCGTCCCCGTCGACTCTCCCCACCCCCACCCCGTGTGTACAGGGGGGACACACATCAATGGGGAGTGTGCTATACATGTACAGGACACACACACATCAATGGGGAGTGTGCTATACATGTACACGGCACACACACATCGATGGGGAGTGTGCCATACATGTACAGGACACACATCAATGGGGAGTGTGCTATACATGTACAAGACACACACACACATCAATGGGGAGTGTGCTATACATGTACAGGACACACACACAAATCAATGGGGAGTGTGCTATACATGTACAGAACACACATCAATGGAGAGTGTGCTATACATGTACAGGACACACACACACATCAATGGGGAGTGTGCGATACATGTACAGGACACACATCAATGGAGAGTGTGCTATACATGTACAGGACACACACACACATCAATGGGGAGTGTGCTATACATGTACAGGACACACATCAATGGAGAGTGTGCTATACATGTACAGGACACACACACACATCAATGGGGAGTGTGCTATACATGTACAGGACACACATCAATGGAGAGTGTGCTATACATGTACAGGACACACACACACATCAATGGGGAGTGTGCTATACATGTACAGAACACACATCAATGGAGAGTGTGCTATACATGTACAGGACACACACCAGGTAGTAGTAAAGTGCTCCCTTTACTCGCCGTGTACTGTGGTGCTTTGCTCAAGACACATGCTACCGCGTTGTCCATGTCTCCCACCCACCACAGCTGCACGCTGAGCCTCATCCAACCTGACTCACACCCACCTGCTCCTCGTGCCCTCTGACCCAGCTTATGCACAGACCAGACTCACGTGATACTCGGGTTTGAAGAAGCCTTGCTGTTCCCACCACAGGTACCAAGCAGCCTCCACGTACTGAGGACTGTACGAGTCTGGCAGGGGCACAGAGGTATCTGCAACAGAAGCATGGAGTTAAGAAACACCCAGTATTCCAGAAGTTAGGAACAGGGTCTGTAAACATTACATAGGATATACGGCACAGAAACAGGCCATTCGGCCCAACCAGTCCATGTCAGCGTTTATGCTCCACTCGAGCCTCCTCCCATCTTTCCTCATCTAAATCTATCAGCGTAACCCTCTATTCCCTTCTCCCTCAAATGCTTGTCCAGCCTCCCCTTAAATGCATCTATACTATTCACTTCAACCACTCCCTGTGGTAGCGAGTTCCACATTCTCACCACTCTCTGGGTAAAGAGGTTGCTTCAGAATTCACTATTGGATTTCTTGGTGACTATCTTATATTGATGGCCTCTAGTTATGCTCTTCCCAACAAGTGGAAACAATCTCTCTGTATCCACTCTAACAAAACCTTTCATAATTTTAAAGACCTCTATTAGGTCACCCCTCAGTCTTTTTTTTTCAAGCAAAAAGAGACCCAGCCTGTTCATCCTTTCCTGATATTTATACCCTCGCATTTGTGGTATCATCCTTGTAAATCTTCTCTGCACCCTCTCCAGTGCCTCTATATCCTTTTTATAATATGGCGATCAGAACTGTATGCAATACTCTAAGTGTGGTCTAACCAAGGTTCGATACAGGTTTAGCATAACTTCCCTACTTTTCAATTCTATCCCTCTAGAAATAAACCCTAGTGCTTGGTTTGATTTTTTTATGGTCTTGTTAACCTGTGGCGCAACTTTTAGTGATTTGTGTATTTGTACTCAGATCTCTTTGTTCCTCCACCCCACCTAGACTCGCACCCTCCAAGTGATAAGTGACCTCCCTATTCTTCCTACCAAAATGTAATACCTCACATTTATCTGTGTTGAACTTCATTTGCCAATTATATGCCCATTCTGCATGTTTATTCATGTCTTCCTGTAATTTGTTGCAGTCCTCCTCAGTATTAAATATCCCTGCCAATTTGGTGTCATCCGCAAATTTAGAAATTGTGTTTTTGATTCCAAAGTCTAAATCGTTAATATAAATTGTGAACAGCAGTGGTCCCAGCACTGATCCTTGTGGAACACCACTACCCACCTTCTGCCACTGTGAATAGCTACCCTTTACTCACACTCTCTGCTTTCTGTCTTGAAGCCAGCTAGCAATCCATTCTGCTACTTGTCCCCTAGCTCCGCATTCTCTGACCTTACTCATCAGTCTATTATGTGGTACCTTATCAAAGGGCTTTTGAAAATCTAGATAAATTACATCTACTGCATTACCATTGTCTATTGTCTCTGTTACCTCTTCAAAAAGTTCAATGAGGTTGGTCAAGTAAGACTTTCCCTTTTGAAATCCATGCTGACTATTCTTTATTATATATTTGGCTTCTAGATGTTCTTCTATTTGCTCCTATAGTAGGGATTCCATTACTTTTCCTACCACCGACGTTAAGCTGACTGATCTATAATTCCCTGGACATGTTCTATCTCCCTTCTTAAATATAGGTATTATGTTAGCTATCCGCCAGTCCTCTGGCACTACACCTTTTTCCAATGAATTATTAAATATGTGTAGTAATTCCTCTGCTATCTCTTCCCTAGATTCTTTTAAAATGCATGGATGTAATCCATCCAGACCAGGGTTTTTTACCTCTTTGAGTTTGATTAGTTTATTTAACAATATCTCCTCTTTTTATTTTAAAAGCACTTATCTCATTACTAATCTCATCATCTAATGTCATGTCCACCTGTTCTATCTCCCTGGTAAATACTGAGGCAAAGTAATTATTTAATATTTGTGCTACCTCTCTGTCACTGCCTGTGGTATTATCCTGTCCACCCTTAGTGGCCCTATTCCCATCCCGACCTTCCTTTTTTTATTGATATGCCTGTAAAATATTTAACTATTTTGTTTTATGTTCCTAGATAATTTAATTTCATAGTTCCTCCTTGCCTTCCTAATTTTTTTTTTTGACTTCTTTCCTAATCTCTTCGTATTTTCCCTTATCATGCTCTGCCCATCTGTCCATGTACTTAATGTACACCTCTTTCCTTACCCTCAATTTTTCCCTTATGGCTTTATTCATCCATGGTATCTCATTAGTGTCCCATGTACAGTAGGCACCTCAAAGCACTGGAGAGGTACCACCAACGCTGCCTCCGCAAGATCCTGCAAATCCATTGGCAGGATAGGCACACCAACGTCAGTGTTCTTGCTCAGGCCAACATCCCCAACATCGAAGCTTTGACCACGCTCAATCAGCTCCGATGGACGGGCCACATCGTCCGCATGCCCGATACGAGACTCCCAAAATAAGTGTGCTACTCGGAGCTCCGACCCGGCAAGAAAGTCCCAGGTGGGCAGAGGAAACGCTTCAAGGACACCCTCAATGCCTCCTTGAAAAAGTGCAACATCCCTACCGACATCTGGGAATCCCTGGCCCAAGACCGCACAAAGTGAAGGAGAAGCATCCGGGAAGGCGCCGAACACCACGAGTCTCTTCGCCGGGAGCAAGCGGAAGCCAATCGCAGGCAGCGCAAGGGGTGCACGTCAACCCAAGCACCCCACCCAGCCGCCCCTTCAACCACCGTCTGCCCCGCCTGTGACAGAGACTGTAGGTCCCGCATTGGACTCATCAGTCACCTGAGAACTCATTCTTAATGTGGAAGCAACTCATCCTCGGTTCTGAGGGAGTACTGAGAGATGTACTTAATGTACGCCTCTTTCCTTACCCTCAATTTTTCCCTTCCATGGTGTCTCATTAGTGTTTAGCTTGTTCTTGTTTTTTAGCAGAATATATTTTTTCCTGGACTCTGTGGAACACAGTTTTAAATGTTTCCCATTGCTGTTCTATGTCATTGTTTGCCAATATTGTTGTTTATTTCATTTTCTCAAGTTCTATTCTCAGCCCTTCAAAATCAGCTTTTCTCCAATCTATTACCCTTCATCATACTTATGTCCTTCTCAATTATTATTTTAAAGCGTATTATATTATGGTTACAATTGCCTATATGTTACCATACTTTTACTTCTCTTATCTGCTCTGGTTCATTCCCCATTACTAGATCCAATAGCGAATCCTCCCTTGTTGGGCTTTTTACATATTGGGTTAGAAAGGAGTCCTGTACACATTGTAGGAACTCCATTCCCTTATCCCCTTTACCTACCTCTTCTGTCCAATTAATATCGGGGTAGTTGAAGTCCTCCATGATTATTATTCTATGTTTATTCCTAATTTGTCTGCATATTTCTTCCTCCACCTCCCTTCCACTATTAGGTGATCTGTAGACTACCCCTAATGGTGTGATTGATCTTTATTATCGTTTATCTCTTTCCACATGGATTCTATTTCGGTTTGGCTGATAGCTGCGTCACTTTTTTCTACTGCCATCATGTTATCCCTAATAAGTACAGCTACTCCACCTCCCCTTTTCCCCTCTCTATCTTTTCTAAATATATTGTATGCTGCAATGTTTAATTCCCAGTCCTGATTTTTCTGTAGCCATGTCTCAGTAATCCCTACTATGTCTGGTTCCTCGCAATGCATGATTGCCTCCAGCTCCCCTGCTTTATTACGGACACTGTGTGCATTGCTGTACAGACAGTTTAACTCATTTTTAATAGCAGTTCCTTTCACTTTATTTTTAACCATCTTTTTACACTCCTGTTCTATAACTCCATTTATTCCCTGGCCATCAATATCCTCCCTTACTTTACTCTTTCCTATGCTCTCCTTTCCTGTTTTGTTTATAATTAGGCTGGTTTCATTTTTTGTAGATCCCTCCCCCCACCTTACTAGTTTAAAGCCTTTGCCACCTCCCTATTTACCCTTTCCGCTAGGACATGGGTCCCATCCCGGTTCAGGTGGAGCCCATCCCATCGGTACAGCTCCTTCCTCTCCCAGTACTGGTGCTAGTGTCCCATGAAAAGGAACCCCTCTGTCCCACACCAGCCCTTCAGCCACGTGTTAACATCTGACTCCCCAGTATTCCGGGCTTTAGGAACAGGGTCTGAAAACATCCGACTGCCAATGTCCCGGGAGTTAGGAACAGGGTCTAAAAACATCCGATTCATCCAGTATTCCGGGAGTCAGGAACAGGCTCTGTAAACATCTGACTCCCCCCCACCCCCCCCCCCAGTATTCCGGGAGTTAGGAACAGGGTCTGTAAACATCCAACTCCCCCAGTATTCCGGGAGTTAGGAACAAGCTCTGTAAACATAGAAACATAGAAAAATAGGAGCAGGAGTCGGCCTTTCGGCCCTTCGAGCCTGCTCCGCCATTCAATATGATCATGGCTGATCCTCTATCTCAATACAATATTCCCGCTCTCTCCCCGTACCCCTTGATGCCTTTTGTGTCTAGAAATCTATCTATCTCCTTCTTAAATATATTCAGTGACTTGGCCTCCACAGCCTTCTGTGGTAGAGAATTCCACAGGTTCACCACCCTCTGAGTGAAGAAAATGTCTCCTCATCTCAGTCCTAAATGTCCTACCCCGTATCCCGAGAATGTGACCCCTCGTTCTAGACCCCCCAGCCAGGGGAAACATCCTCCCTGCATCCAGTCTGTCTAGCCCTGTCAGAATTTTATACGTTTCAATGAGATCCCCTCTCATTCTTCTAAACTCTAGTGAAAACAGGCCTAGTCGACCCAATCTCTCCTCATATGACAGTCCTGCCATCCCAGGAATCAGTCTGGTGAACCTTCGCTGCACTCCCTCTATAGCAAGTATATCCTTTCTTAGGTAACGAGACCAAAACTGCACTCAGTACTCCAGGTGTGGGCTCACCAAGGATCTGTATAACTGTAGCAAAACATTCTTGCTCCTGTACTCAAATCCTCTTGCAATGGAGGCCAACATACCATTTGCCTTCCTAACTGCTTGCTGCACCTGCATGTTTGCTTTCAGTGACTGGTGTACAAGGACACCCAGGTCCCAGGTACATCAACATTTCCCAATCTATCACCATTTAAATAATACTCTATCTTTCTGTTTTTCCTACCAAAGTGGATAACTTCACATTTATCCACGTTATACTGCAGCTGCCATGTATTTGCCCACTCACTCAACTTGTCTAAATCGCCTTGAAGCCTCTTTGTATCCTCCTCACATCTTACAATCCCACCTAGTTTCGTGTCAACAGCAAACTTGGAAATATTACATTTGGTTCCCTCATCCGAATCATTGATATATATTGTGAATAGCTGGGGCCCAAGCACTGAGCCCTGTGGTACCCCACTAGTCACCGCCTGCCACCCCGAAAAAGACCCATTTATTCCTACTGTGTTTCCTCTCTGTTAACCAATTTTCAATCCATGCCAGTATATTACCCCCAATCCCATGTGCTTTAATTTTGCACACTAACCTCTTATGTGGGACTTTATCAAAAGCCTTCTGAAAATCCAAATACACTACATCCACTGCTTCTCCCTTATCTATTCTACCAGTTACATCCTCAAAAAACTCCAGTAGGTTTGTCAAACATGATTTCCCTTTCATAAATCCATGTTGACTGTGTCTAATCCCGTTGATATTTTTTAAGTGTCTTGTTATCACATCCTTTATAATAGACTCTAGCATTTTCCCTACTACTGATGTTAGGCTACCCGGTCTGTAGTTCCCTGTTTTCTCTCTCCCTCCTTTTTTAAATAGGAGGGAGAGAGAAGTAAACATCGACTCACCTTGTATTCCAGGAGTTGGGCACAGGGTCGGAAAACTGTCCGACTCCCCCAGTATTCCGGGAGTTAGGAACAGGGTCTGAAAACTGTCCGACTTCCCCAGTATTCCGGGAGTTAGGAATGCTGGGTCAGACGGATGTTTTCAGACCCTGCTCCTGGTAATTCTGGTGTTACCTTGTTAAACCACCCAGAGAATCAGCACTTTCCCATCAGGACAAAGATTGGTCGCAAGATCTTTAAGGATGAGGAAGGCCATTCGGCCCATCTTAGTTCATCAGTCCAGATGAGAGCAAACAGAATGATTGTGGGATTGGATTGGATTATGAAAAGAGATCATGTAAATTGGGCATGCGTGACACCCTCACTCAAAGACCGAGAGGTGATATGATTGCTGGTTTTAGGATTGTAAAGAGACTAGACCACGACAAGCTGTTTCACCTTGTCCCGAATGTTAGACTGAAGTTCCTGCTTTCTCTCCTACCTTTCTTCTCCCCGGGTAGTGTCGGCACGCTGTAAGCAATCACCTCTGGCTCCGACCAGGACTGCTCCCCCCGGCCCTGTGAGAATTAGAAGCTCAGTTATTCCATAGTGTGAACCGCGGTTCTAACCCGTGCGATGCATCATTTATCCTGGGCACGAGGGCACTGGCGACATACAAGGCACTGCTCCGAGCAGAGTCCCAACACTTTCCCCTTCACTCCTGCTGAAATTCCTGGGTTTTCCTGGTGGCTCTGCCATAACTCCAGCGGGAAGCGGGCAAAACTCGCAGAGAAGGGGTTTTCATACCCCAGTAAAAGAGGGTGCAGCAGCGTAATGGCTTTGAAGTGTTGTAATGTAGGAAATGTCAATTTGCGCACAGCAAGCTCCAGATAATCTGTTTATGTGATTGTTGGTTGAGGGATAAATATTGGCCCAGGACTGCGGGGATTCTTTTTTTATTCGTTCCTGGGATGTGGGCGTCGCTGGCAAGGCTGGCATTTAATGCCCATCCCTAGTTGCCCTTGAGAAGGTGGTGGTGAGCTGCCTTCTTGAACCACTGCAGTCCGTGTGGTGAAGGTACTCCCACAGTGCTGTTAGGGAGTTCAAGGATTTTGACCAAGTGACGATGAAGGAATCGCTGCTATACTTCCAAGTCAGGATGGTGTGTGACTTGCAGGGGAACTTGGAGGTGGTGGTGTTCCCCTGCGCCTGCTGCCCTTGTCCTTCTAGGTGGAAGAGGTCGCGGGTTTGGGAGGTGCTGCAGTGCATCTTGTAGATGGTACACACTGCAGCCACAGTACGCCGGTGGTGGAGGGAGTGAATGTTTAAGGTGGTGGATGGGGTACCAATCAAGCGGGCTGCTTTGTCCTGGATGGTGTCGAGCTTTTTGAGTGTTGTTGGAGCTGCACTCATCCAGGCAAGTGGAGAGTATTCCATCACACTCCTGACTTGTTCCTTGTATATGGTGGAAAGGCTTTGGGAAGTCACGAGGTGAGACACTCGCCGTAGAATACCTAGCCTCTGACCTGCTCTTGTTGTCACTGTATTTATGTGGCTGGTCCAGTTACGTTTCTGGTCAATGGTGACCCCCAGGATGTTGATAGTGGGGGATTTGGCAATGGTAATGCCATTGAATGTCAAGGTTAGACTCTTGCTTGTTAGAGATAGTCATTGCCTGGCATCTGTGTAGCGCGAATGTTACCTGCCAATTACCAGCCCAAGCCTGAACATCGTCCAGGTCTTATTGCATGCAGACATGGACTGCTTCATTATCTGAGGAGTTGTGAATGGCACTGAACACTGTGCAGTCATCAGCGAACATCCCCATTTCTGACCATATGTTGGAGGGAAGGTCATTGATGAAGCAGCTGAAGATGGTTGGGCCTAGGACACTGCCCTGGGGATAACACACCTGCTCTTCAAAATAGTGCCATGGCATCTTTTACGCCCACCTGAGAGAGCAGATGGGGCCTCGGTTTAGTGCTGTGTCACTATTTCGAAGCAGGGTGTGTTGCGCACAGCAAGCTCCTGCAAAGAGCAATGTGATATCTGTTTTAGTGATGCTGATTAAGGGATAAATAAATATTTGCTCAGGACACCGGGGATAACTGCCCTGCTCTTCTTTAAAAAAAACAATGGCTTTGCCTTGAAGTCCACCTGAGAGGGCAGACGGGGTCTCGGTTTAACGTCTCATCCAAAAGACAGAACCTCTGACAGTTCAGCACTCCCTCAGAACTTCTGAAGTGTAGTCAGCTGTGGCTCAGTGGGCAGCACTCTCGCCTCGGTGTCCGAAGGTCGTGGGTTCAAGTCCCCACTCCAGAGACTTGAGCACAAAAATCTAGGCTGACACTCCCAGTGCAGTGCTGAGGGAGTGCCACACTGTCGGAGGTGCCGTCTTTCGGATGAGACGTTAAACCAAGGACCCGTCTGCTCTCCCAGGTGGACGTAAAAGATCCCATGGCCGCTATTTCGAAGAGCAGGGGAATTCTCCCTGGTGCCCTGGCCAATATTTACCCCTCAATCAACATCACCAAAAAAACACATTATCTGGTCATTATCACATTGCTGTTCGTGGGACCTTGCTGTGGAAAAATCGGCTGTCACGTTTCCTACATTACAACAGTGACCACACCTCAGAAAGAGTACTTCATTGGCTGTAAAGCACTTTGGGACGTCCGGTGGTCGTGTATAAATGCAAGTCTTTCTTTCACTGTTGTGATGTAGGAAACACGGCAGCTAATTTGCACACAGCAAGCTCCCACAAACAGTAACAATGACCAGATCATCTGTTTTTGAGATGTTGATTGAAGGGGTAAATATTTGCTCAGGACACCAGGGAGAGCTCCCGTGCTCTTCTTCGAAATTGTATTCGTGGGATCTTTTACATGGATAGCCTCGGTTTAACGTCTCATCCGAAAGACGGCACCTCCGACAGTGCGGCACTCCCTCAGCACTGCACTGGGAGTGTCAGCCTAGATTTTTGTGCTCAAGTCTCTGGAGTGGGGACTTGAACCCACGACCTTCTGACTCAGAGACGAGAGTGCTGCCCACTGAGCCACGGCTGACACTGAATCTACTGACACCCCGCTTCCACCCTTTGCCTTCCCCCCTCTACCCGCTTCCTCTGGCCTCTCACCGCCCGGCTCCCCGCCTCACTCCGGGCTTCGATCTCCCTCCCTCGCCGCTGCTGCCGCCGCTCCTTCTGGGCTCGGTCGCGGACCGGGTTCCGGGAGCCGGAGCCTGGCCCGGCCCCGCTGCTGATCCAGGCCGAGGCTCGGGGGTAGAGCCGAGCCTCCCGCCGGCAAAGCCGCAGCAACATGTCCGGCCTGTCAAGCGGAGGCCCGGCGACTAAACCAGCCGCATGGGCGCCGCCATCTTGCTGACCTTTCACCTCGGGACGCCAGAAGGGGCGGGGCGGGGCTTATTAACATATTCAACCTGCCAATCACAGCCAGGCATAATGATCAACCCCCAAACTCAAGAGTGATCATCCCTCACACTCAGAGTAATTAACACAAACTCGGAGTGATCAACCAGATTGATCCAAGATTACTTGTGGGTACCATAGCCTCGTGGTTATGGCACTGGACTAACAGCCCAGAATCCAAGAGTACATAATCCCACCGTGGAAAAATAAGAAATTGAATTTAATAAATCTTATCTTTTGTGCCACCAGAAAATGGCCAAGCTGGCAGATTCTTGCAAAGACCAAATTGGTTTATTAATCTCCTTCAGGGAAGGGAACCTTGCCTAATTGTGAAATTGGCTCAAAATCAGTGATGGGCAATTAATATTACCTTGCCAGTGTAACCCACATCTCAAAATATCCCTCAGAGCAATCACCCAAACTTGGAGTAATGACCAAACTTAGCCAATCACCCAAAATCAGAGTAATCACACAGCTCTGTTCAATCTCCAGATCATTCCCGTATATCAGTAATAACTGTTATTCACAATATATATTAATAATGATCTAGACGAGGGAACTAGATGTAATATCTTCAAGTTTGCAGACGACACAAAGCTGGGTCGGCGTGTGTTGTGAGGAGGATGCAGAGAAACTCCAGTACTATTTGGACAGGTTGGGCGACTGGGCAGATGCAGTATATAATGTGGATATATGCGACGTTATCCACTTTGGTGGCAAAAACAGGAAGGCAGATTATTATCTGAACGGCAATAGATTGGGAAAAGGGGAAGTGCAACGAGACCTGGGTGTCCTTGTGCACCAGCCGCTGAAGGTAAGCATGCAGGTGCAGCAGGCAGTTAAGAAGGCAAATGGTATGCTGGCCTTCATAGCGAGAGGATTCGAGTACAGGAGCAAGGATGTCTTGCTGCAGTTGTACAGGTCCTTGGTGAGACCACACCTTGAGTATTGTGTGCACTTTTGATCGCCTTATCAGAGGAAGGATGTTCTTGCCATGGAGGGAGTGCAGCGAAGATTCACCAGACTGATACCTGGGATGGCAGGAATGACGTATGAAGAGAGATTGGGTCGATTAGGCTTATATTCGCTAGAGTTTGGAAGAATGAGGGGATCTCATTGAAACTTATAAAATTCTAACAGGACTAGACAGACTAGATGCAGGAAGGCTGTTCACGATGGTGGGGAGTCCAGAACCAGGGGTCACAGTCTAAGGATAAGGGGTAAGCCATTTAGGACTGAAATTAGTAATTTCTTCACCCAGAGAGTGGTGAACCTGTGGAATTCTCTACCACAGAAGACAGTTGAGGCTAATTCATTAAATATATTCAAGTGGGAGTTAGATATATTTCTTAAGGCTAAGGGGATCAAGGGATATGGGGAGAAAGCAGGGACAGGGTACTGAATTTGGATGATCAGCCATGATCGCATTGAATGGCGGAGCAGACTCGAGGGGCCGAATGGCCTACTCCTGCTCCCATCTTCTATGTTTCTAATAACCTAATTCTGCTTGTTGTATTTGTAATAACCCGAGACCATTCCACATGTCTGTAATAACCTGGGTCCATTCCAGGTGTCCATCCGGCTATATATTTATGTCCTGAATACTTTGTGTAATTGCTTCCAAGAACTCTGCGTAGGTTATTTCTCACACCTAAGTATTCCAAGTAGTGCCTGTGTCTCTTCCCGAATGTTCCTGTAGCTTTTGTCTCCCAAGTACTCCTTTTTAATCATTTTTTAATTCATTTATGTGATGTGGGTGTCGCTGGTAAGGCCAGCATTTATTGCCCATCCCTAGTTGCCCTTGAGAAGGTGGTGGTGAGCTGCCTTCTTGAACCACTGCAATCCATGAGGTGAAGGTACTCCCACAGTGTTGTTAGGGCGGGAGTTCCAGGATTTTGAACCAGCGACGAAGAAGGAACAGTGATATATTTCCAAGTCAGGTGTGTGACTTGGAGGGAAACTCTTAAGTGATTGTGTTCCCATGCACCTGCTGCCCTTGTCCTTCTAGGTAGCAGAGGTCGCAGGTTTGGGAGGTGCTGCTGAAGAAGCCTTGCTGAGTTGCTGCAGTGCATCTTGCAGATGGTACACACTGCAGACATGGTGCACCGGTGGTGGAGGGAGTGAATGTTTAAGGTGGTGGATAGGGTGCCAATTAAGTGGCCTTCTTTGTCCTGGATGGTGTCTGGCTTCCTGAGTGTTGTTGGAGCTGCACTCATCCAGGCAAGTGGAAAGTATTCCATCACACTCCTGATTTGTGCCTTGTAGATGGTGGAAATGCTTTGGGGAATCAGGTGAGACATTCGCCGCAAAATACCCAGGCTGTGACCTGCTCTTGCTGCCACAGTATTTGTGTGACTGGTCCAATTAAGCTTCTGGTCAGTGGTGACCCCAGGATATTGATGGTGGGGGATTCGGCGATGGTAGTGCTGTTGATTGTCAAGGGGCAGTGCTTAGACTCTCTTGTTGGAGCTGATCATTGTCTGGCACTTGTGTAGCGCAATTGTTACTTGCCACTAATCAGCCGAAGCCTGAATGTCATCCAGGTTTTGCTGCATGCAGGCATGGACTGCTTCATTATCTGAGGAGTTGTAATTGAACACTGAGCAATCATCAGCAAACATCCCCACCCCTGACCTTATGATGGAGGGAAGGTAATTGATGAAGCAGCTGAAGGTGGTTGGGCATAGGGCACTGTCCTGGGGAACTCCGACAGTGACATCCTGGGGTTATATGATTGGCCTCTCAACAACAACCATCTTATTTGCGCTGGTATGATTCCAGCCAGTGGTGATGGCCCCCCCCAAAAGTCCCATTGACTTCCAATTTTACTAAGGCTCCTTGATTCCACTCAGTCAAGTGGTGCCTTGATGGCAAGGGCAGTCACTCGCTCTTCACCTTTGGAATTTAGCTCTTTTGTCCATGTTTGGACCAAGGCTGTAATGCGGTCTGGAGCCGAGTGGTCCTGGTGGAACCCAAACTGAGCAGGATATTGTTAAGTGCCGCTTGATATCGACGACACCTTCCATTACTTTGTAAGAATTCGCAATAATTTACAGTTCTGAAGATTCATTTTTTTGATTAAAGAATCCCTGGGTGATGTGCTTTTAAATTTCCAGGGATAAAAATGGCTGTCACCACATGGCCGAAGACAAAGGACAATGCTTTGTTTACAAAGTAATTGAATGCTATTAGCATTTGTTTGTATATTGAGTGGATACATCTAAACTGCAGAAGAGACTTTTGCACCTTGAATGGGAAACGTTTAAGATTTGAATGGGTTTTCAATCACCCAGTACTGGACAATAGAGCAGTTGTATCTCCCTTTTGTTTCAGCCCAGGAAGCTCCAGAAGACACATTAACCCAGTCTAACCACTTTGAGTTAGCCAATCACAGCTTTCTCTTGTGTATTGGACCCTTTGGGCGGGGAATTTTGCACACAGCCCTTGCAGGGCAGAACGGCAGGACCTCACCAGGTATAAAGATAGCGGCTGAGAAGCTATCTCACTCTCTTACTTCGCTGGACCAAAGGTGAGCAGGGTGTTCTGACTCCTCAACAAGCCAACCTAGCAGGAGTTTGGGGGATGGTAATTTAAGGGGATATTGCTAAGATTGTTTAATCAACATTGTAGTCACTTACCCCTCATTTTTGCCGTCTGCCTTACCCCATTTTAAGCAATTTTACTGTAATTACTGTGTGCGTGTGGGATAGTTTGATATTTTGATTGTAGTTTATTTAGGTAATAAACTTGATTTTTTTTCTCTCATCCAAACCACTTGTTCTGTTTTAATATCATTAATTATAAGTTCCTCCACTCAGAACTAAAGGAGGGGTAGCGATTCGTAACCGCTGTAATAAAATTGGTTTTATTGGAATTGGTCCTGCAAGACCAGGAAAATTACTTTAAACCAGTTTAAAGAAGCCCCCAAACCCTTACAAATTTGCTGATGATTAAGAGTAGACTGATGGGGCAGGAATTGGGCGGATTGGATTTGCTATGCTTTTTGTGGACAGGACATGCCTAGGCAGTTTTCCACATTGTCAGGTAGATGCCAGTGTTGTAGCTGTACTGGAACAGCTTGGCTAGAGGCATGGCTAGTTCTGGAGCACAAGTCTTCAGCACGACAGCTGGGAGATTGTCAGGGCCCATAGCCTTTGCTGTATCCAGAATATCGCCCACTTTCTATCTGCTTTGGAGTTGTTCTAGTCAATGCGAAACATCACTCATCCCAAGAAACATCTCCTGAAATCTATCTGCTTTGGAGTTATTATCTTAGCCAATATTTATCCCTCACAACATCACTAAAACAGATTATCTGGTCATTATCACATTGCTGTTTGTTGTGCGGAAATTGGCTGACGCGTTTCTTACATTACAACAGTGACTACACTTGAAAAGACGTGCTCATTGGCTGTAATGGGCTTTGGGATGACCGGTGCTCGTTAAAGGCACTATATAAATGTTAAGTATTTTTCTTTTTAGTTGTTCTATTCAATTTGGGTAGTTGGACACCTCAATTGGCTTAGATGTCTTTGAACCCACTATAAGTGGCAGCTGTATTTCTGTGGGCAAACACCATTTTGTGTCCTGTGACTGCCTGACCACTTACTGTTGTTACAAGAGAATGGGAAGAGTTGAGTCAGAGTCGAAGGCAGATTAGGATACTAGGACAGAATTCGAATCGTGGGAGTTGGGAGGCAAATTAGGGCGAGTCAGATCAGGAGAATGCGACGGCAGATCGGGAAAATCCAGCATGGGGTCAGAAACAGATCAGTGGCCAAGAGCTAATCGGGAGAGCCAAGACTACTTTGTTTGGGAGTATCTTCATAGGATTTTGAATGACATATCCAAGGCAATCTTTCTCCCAGTCACCCTGCGCCAACAGCGAACAGCCTTTTGCAATGCGAGGGGCAGCGTAACTATTATGTTGAGTATTAGTGCAGAAGTGGCTATGTTGTTTTGGATACTTGTCGGAGCGCAGTAAAGTCTGCATTACCACATCATAGAATCTTCCAGCACAGGAGGCCATTTAGCCCATTGTGCCTGTGCCAGGTCTTGGAAAGAGCAATCCAATTAGTCCCACTCTTTTCCCACGGCCCTGCAATGTTCTCCCCTTCCAAGTATTTATCCAATTCCCTTTTGAAAGTTACTATTGAATCTGCTTCCACCGCCCTTTCTGGCAGTGCATTCCAGATCATAACTGGCTGTGTAAAAAAAAAAATCCCATTTCCCTTCTGGTTCTTTTACCAATTTCCTTAAAATATCTACTGTTTTAACAGCGGTGCATTATCGGTTTACAATGTAATAAACCTGAAAAGTTAACTTACAGTTTAAGCAATGCTCTGAAAGTGTTATTCCTCCATCATCTGATGTTGAGCAACTCCACGTGAAGGCAGGGGCTCGGTCCAGTAAATTAAAAACAGTGACGGGGCCTGCGTTCAATCCCTGGGTTTACTACATTTAGCCAATCTACTGCTGAGTCCCAATACAGGATGCTCTGCAGCAACTCACCCAGGCTTCTTCGACAGCACCTCCCAAGCCTGTGACCTCCGCCATCTAGAAGGACAAGGGCAGGAAGCGCATGGGAACACCACCAAGTCGAAGTTCCCCATTGGACTGCAGTCAGGGTTGTAATGTGGGAAACACAACAGCCAGTTTACGCACAGCAAGGTCTCACAAAGAGCAATGCTGTAATGACCAGATAATCTGTTTTTAAGTGACATTGATTGGAAAGTGAAAGGGAGGGGAAAGAGAAACGGACAAAAAGAGGAACAGAATAAAAGGGCACAAGGGAAACAAGAGTTGTGGGAATGATGACCATGTCAGGCTTGGAGGTATTTTTTTGTTGCAAACTTAATACAACTGTAGCATCCACAACTGGTCCTGCAGGAGGAGGTGAGAGAATATTTCAATGTCCAGCTTCAAGGAGTTTGGGAACTATTTTTATAAAGTAAGTTTAATTCTGCTCAGCCAGATTCCCATTTTCACATCATGCATGGATGCTGATCCCACTGTCGGGCCACACCTCTTCTGTCCTGGCCCCAGGGTTGGGGTTTGCTTAGTCCAGCCAGCGTTTGAGTCACAGCTGGGTTTACACGTGTGTTCAGCAAGACCATTTATTTCAATACATCTGCTCAGTGAAGGATCGTCTCCCCCAGCATTAAATATCAAATCAGTAACAATGATCACAAGCAGAGCGGCATAGCACCAATCCCAGCCCACACAGTACGAGCACCTGCCAGCCAGGTACAGAGCGGGCAGTTCAACCCAGGACTCTGTGACTGCAGTAACAGAGAACGGCCCTCACCCAGAGCCCGCACTATAACCACCCTCACCCAGAGAGAGCCCGCACTATACCCCCTCACCCAGAGAGAGCCCGCACTATACCCCCTCACCCAGAGAGAGCCCGCACTATACCCCCTCACCCAGAGAGAGCCCGCACTATAACCACCCTCACCCAGAGAGAGCCCGCACTATAACCACCCTCACCCAGAGAGAGCCCGCACTATAACCACCCTCACCCAGAGAGAGCCCGCACTATACCCCCTCACCCAGAGCCCGCACTATAACCCTCCTCACCCAGAGAGAGCCCGCACTATAACCACCCTCACCCAGAGAGAGCCCGCACTATACCCCCTCACCCAGAGCCCGCACTATAACCCTCCTCACCCAGAGCCCGCACTATAAACACCCTCACCCAGAGAGCCCGCACTATACCCCCCTCACCCAGAGAGCCTGCACTATAACCCTCCTCACCCAGAGAGCCCGCACTATACCCCCTCACCCAGAGCCCGCACTATAACCCTCCTCACCCAGAGCCCGCACTATAAACACCCTCACCCAGAGAGCCCGCACTATACCCCCCTCACCCAGAGAGCCTGCACTATACCCCACTCACCCAGAGAGAGCCCGCACTATACCCACCCTCACTATACCCAATAAACAGCCCCCCACCCGAGATTCCACACCGTACCCATCGGCACCTACACCCAGAGAACCCGCACTCTACCCATCCTCAATTACAGACCCTTTTACAGCAGACAGTGCCCCACACCTACTGACTATGTTATACCCACATGCCAGTGGCTGATTTTACAGCTAATGCACCAGACTTGATGCGCCTGCCCTGCCTGCGTCCGACCGCCCAGCCCGCGTCCGACCGCCCAGCCTGCTCGCACTGTGTTTGCCAGCGGAGTGATTCGTTTCCGCCCGATCCTTCCGATTACGAATTGGCTTGAGATTATCTGTATCGTGCAAACCTGATTGGCTGGACTCGGGGGGTCCCTGCGCTGCATGCACCCTCCCCAGGATCCGCAGCAAATGGCAAAAGGTTCCAATTAAATAAATTTACAAATGCCATACAAATTTACAGATCTAGTTAAAAAAAACCTCTCCTCTACAAGAAAAGCAAATGTCACGAGTGTGTCGCGACCCTTCAGTTGGCGTGTCAAGGTACAGAGAGAGGGTGGGGTGGTGGTGGTTGGGGGGGGGGGGGGGGGGTTAGATGGGAGACCACATCCGGGGAGAGGCGAGTCCCCTGGTTTGATCCACTCCAGCTCTCCCCCCCCACCCCTTCAGTTCTCTGGCGGGTGACTATGTCCATGATTCGAGTGCTCTGGGCCATGATTGTGGTCCGCAGGATGTGGAGCACTGCCCGAGAAAGGCCTCTTGTGGCCTCGGACGCAGTGAGCGTTCCCGCAGCCGCCATCTTCATCCTCACTCTCCGATGAGCTTTCCCCGAAGGCCCTGGGCTTCTCGTAAATGCAGCAGCCTAGAAACAGCGAGGAAAATTTACTGTAGAGAGAAACTCTGCACACACTGTCCAAACCTGGGAACATCATCAATGGAGACTCAGTATAGAGAGAACTCCCTCACTGTCTGAACCTGGGGTCATCAATGGAGACTCGGTATAGAGAGAACTCCCTCACTGTCCGAACCTGGGGTCATCAATGGAGACTCAGTATAGAGAGAACTCCCTCACTGTCCGAACCTGGGGTCATCAATGGAGACTCGGTATAGAGAGAACTCCCTCACTGTCCGAACCTGGGGTCATCAATGGAGACTCAGTATAGAGAGAACTCCCTCACTGTCCGAACCTGGGGTCATCAATGGAGACTCAGTATAGAGAGAACTCCCTCACTGTCCGAACCTGGGGTCATCAATGGAGACTCAGTATAGAGAGAACTCCCTCACTGTCCGAACCTGGGGTCATCAATGGAGACTCAGTATAGAGAGAACTCCCTCACTGTCCGAACCTGGGGTCATCAATGGAGACTCAGTATAGAGAGAACTCCCTCACTGTCCGAACCTGGGGTCATCAATGGAGACTCTGTATAGAGAGAACTCCCTCACTGTCCGAACCTGGGGTCATCAATGGAGACTCAGTATAGAGAGAACTCCCTCACTGTCCGAACCTGGGGTCATCAATGGAGACTCAGTATAGAGAGAACTCCCTCACTGTCCGAACCTGGGGTCATCAATGGAGACTCAGTATAGAGAGAACTCCCTCACTGTCCGAACCTGGGGTCATCAATGGAGACTCTGTATAGAGAGAACTCCCTCACTGTCCGAACCTGGGGTCATCAATGGAGACTCGGTATAGAGAGAACTCCCTCACTGTCCGAACCTGGGGTCATCAATGGAGACTCGGTATAGAGAGAACTCCCTCACTGTCCGAACCTGGGGTCATCAATGGAGACTCAGTATAGAGAGAACTCCCTCACTGTCCGAACCTGGGGTCATCAATGGAGACTCTGTATAGAGAGAACTCCCTCACTGTCCGAACCTGGGGTCATCAATGGAGACTCGGTATAGAGAGAACTCCCTCACTGTCCGAACCTGGGGTCATCAATGGAGACTCAGTATAGAGAGAACTCCCTCACTGTCCGAACCTGGGGTCATCAATGGAGACTCGGTATAGAGAGAACTCCCTCACTGTCCGAACCTGGGGTCATCAATGGAGACTCGGTATAGAGAGAACTCCCTCACTGTCCGAACCTGGGGTCATCAATGGAGACTCTGTATAGAGAGAACTCCCTCACTGTCCGAACCTGGGGTCATCAATGGAGACTCGGTATAGAGAGAACTCCCTCACTGTCGGAACCTGGGGTCATCAATGGAGACTCGGTATAGAGAGAACTCCCTCACTGTCCGAACCTGGGGTCATCAATGGAGACTCGGTATAGAGATCGCGCTCTCACTGCACAGTGTCTGTACCTGGGGAATGTATGTGACTAAGCATACTGAATATTTAATTAGGCGAGGGTATTAAGGGTTACGGATCAATGCGGGTAAATGGAGGCAAGATACAGATCTGGTGTGAACTAACTGAATGGTGGAACAGGCTCGAGGGGCTGAACGGCTTCCTCCTGCCATGCAGACCAGGAGATCCCAGGCGAGGAGAGGAGCGGGGAAAAATCAAAGAGAAGCAGGAGCTCAACGGCCCGTTGGATCCTGGGAGGCAGTCGAACTTCTCTGGTCGCTCTGACCTGCCTGTCGATACTGGCCGGGTGTGTGCCACGGGTTACTCGGCCTGGTGGCTGCAGCACTGGAGCCCGAGGCTCCCCTGCCTCCCCCACCCCCCAACTACCCCTCAAACCCGGGAGGGTTCTGACGAGAGCACTTTGGCGCAAGCAGGCCGAGGATTGCTCGCGGGGGGGGGGGGGGGGGGGGGGGGGGGGGGGGAGTCAAGTCTGCGGGGCAGTAGAAAGTGGACGGACCTCAAATCGTCACTCTCCTCTGAGAGCAGGGACCCTAGCTGTGGAGTGGTGCATGATAGACTGGTACAGCACAAGGAGGCCATTCAGCCCGTCGTGCCCTTGCCGACTCTTTGAAAGAGCTATCCAATTAGTCCCAATCCCCCGCTCTTTCCGTGTCGCCATGCAAATTTTTCCCCTTCAAGTATTTATCCAACTCCCTTTTGAAAGTTATTATTGAATCTGCTTCCACTGCCCCTTTCAGGCAGCGCATTCCAGATCATAACTCACTGGGCAAAAAACAAAAATTCTCTTCATCGCCCTTCTGGTTCTTTTGCCAGGACAGAATTAGTGCAGTATTTCTGGAGTGAGGGCCTCAATCGATGCCGCTGGACCTGACCTTTTCCACGATCGTGACACTTACACTTAGAGGAACGCCGGCCTAGGTGCTCATTGTCCACAGTGTCGCTCGTCCACTCCACCTTCTTGTTGGTTTTGCGTTTCCTCAGTCTGATGGTGATGCTGCGGTTCTCCTGCAAGAGGGGGAAAAACAGAGCAAGAGGAAAGGAGCTTATTGGTGTGGTAACGAGCAGCGGTGAACGGACTGAAAAAATCCTCCCCACACTTTACAAACTACACTGGGCGTCGGCCGGGGCTCAGTGGGCAGCACTCTCGCCTCGGAGTCAGAAGGTCGTGGGTTCAATCCTGCTCCAGAGACTTGGGCACAAAGTCCTTGGCCCACACTCCCAGCAGAGAACGGAGGGGAGCTCTGCAATGTCGGAGGTCCCGCTGCACTGTCGGAGGTGTCGTCTTTCGGATGAGACGTTAAACCGAGGCCCCCGTCTGCCCTCTCGGGTGGATGCGAAAGATCGCACGGCCGCTTTTTCGAAGAAGAGCAGGGGAGTTCTCCCCGGTGTCCTGGCCAATGTTTATCCCTCAACCAACATCGTTGAAACAGAATGCCTGCTTATTATCGCGCTGCTGTTTGTGGGATCTTGCTGTGCGCAAAAGTGTCTGCCGCGTTTTCTACATTACAACAGTGACGACACTGCAAAAGGTATTTCATTGGCTGTAAAGTGCTTTGGGATGTCCGGAGGTCATGAAAGGCTTTCTAGATTGTATCGGTTATAGATCCATTTCTGTCTGGACTGTGACAGTCTGCAATTAATACTGGGGTCAGTATTATAAGGCTGTGCTCCCACCTCGGTGATTTGTCGGTGGGAGAATTAGGGTAGAGGGCTGCACGTCCGGTTTGCTGGTGTCCTGCGTCAATAGTGATCACTCACCCATCACTAAAGCAGATTATCTGTTCAGGGCAGCTTGCTGTGCGCAAATTGGCAGCCGTGTTTCCTACACTGGAACAGCGACTACCCTTCGAAAAGCACTCACCGTGTCCGCAGGCTGGCTTCCATCCACAGTCTCGGTGACAGTAGACGACGCACTCGCTGCCTCCGCCATTGCGTTGCGCTCGATCTCTCGCTCCATTTAAGCTTGTGGCTGGGTGAAAATCTCGGTGGCACTCTCCTTGGCTGCGACAGATGGTAAGCGACGCTGAACAAGGCAGTGAAGAGACTCGGAAAAGCTGAAGCCTGTCAAAAAAGAGAGAGAGAGCGAGCAACACACTGAGCCAACGTTGACGGGATGTGCCTGGATCTTAATGCAGGCTTCAAATCGATCACATGTGCAACAGGAAACATTGTGCCATCAACTGCTCGTGTACAGTGATTGTATTACTTTGCTATTTGCTTATTGCAGTCTCACACGTTTTAGACATTGGGAGTGAGGAGTCAGCTGGGTCTATTTCCACATTCCACCCGGGCAGCACCCCATCCTATTTCCAGTATATCCAACACCTTGCGTCTGTTCACACTGACATTCTCTGGACACCGCTGAGCTCCTACAGGCAAAATCTTGGCTCCCCGCAACTTGACGTCAGCTGCGAATTTAACATTAAGCTTGCGATTCCAAGTCATATTAATTACTACCCATCTGTCTGTCTCCATTATATTACTGTCTGTTTATAGGATCATATATATTACACTTTAGTTTATAAGCAATTATATCTAGAAGTTATGAAAAACACTGGGGTAGAGTTTCCGCTTTGGGCGCAATCGGGAAACTGGGGTCCTTGTACATGAAACACAAAAAGTTAGCTTGCAGGTACGGCAAGTAGTTAGGAAGGCAAATGGAATGTTGGCCTTTATTTCAAGGGGGATGGAATATAAAAGGAGGGAAATCCTGCTACAACTGTACAGGGCGTTGGTGAGACCGCACCTGGAGTACTGCGTACAGTTTTGGTCTCCTTATTTAAGGAGGGATATACTTGCATTGGAGGCAGTTCAGAGAAGGTTCACGAGGTTGATTCCGGAGATGAAGGAGTTGTCTTATGATGAAAGGTTGGGCCTATACTCATTGGAGTTTAGAAGAATGAGAGGTGATCTTATTGAAACATACAAGATGCTGAGGGGGCTCGACAGGGTGGATGCAGAGAGGTTGTTTCCCCTCGTGGGGGAATCTAGAACGAGGGGGCATAGTTTCAGAATAAGGGGTCGCCATTTTAGAACGGAGATGAGGAGGAATTTCTTCTCTCAGAGGGTCGTGAATCTGTGGAATTCTCTTCCCCAGAGAGCTGTGGGGGCTGGGTCATTGAATATATTTAAGGTAGAGATAGACAGATTTTTGAACAATAAGGGAGTCAAGGGTTATGGGGAGCGGGCTGGGAAGTGGAGTTGAGGCAAAGATCAGATCAGCCATGATCTATTGAATGGCCGACTCCTGCTCCTACGTCTTATGGGCACAAGTTGCACTGTTTTTCCGAAGTGAAGTTACACGCCGACTTTCCGTCCAAACCCACGTGCAGAATCGCAAACGTAAAATCTTCTGTGAACCAGCGCAATCGGGCAGCATAATAGAGTATAATTACTTACTTTCCTTTGCATTAAAAAATACTCACTGCGTATTTAAGAGTGGTAACCTGCTGCAGTTAATGGGCTCATCACAAACAATAAGCATTTTTAATAAGGCTGCCCAGCAAGGTCCCTTTTTCTTTTTGGGATGCGCGGCCCATTCAAAATACTGCGCGTGCGTCATTTCTTGCGTTGAAAAGCCGGTTGCGTGGGGGGTGGGGTCCTGAGAGCCGCGCAGATTAAAAGGAACATTGGTGTCCACCAAAATCAGCTGAAAATGATTGTAAACCACCAGACTGATTCCTGGGATGGCAGGACTATCGTATGAGGAGAGATTGGGTCGACTAGGCCTGTATTCGCTAGAGTTCAGAAAAATGAGAGGGGTGTCTTATTGAAACGTATAAAATTCTGACAGGACTAGACAGACTGGATACAGGGAGGATGTTTCCCCTGCCTGGGGGGGGGGGTCCTAGAACAAGGGGTCACAGTCTCAGGATATGGGGTACGACATTTAGGACTGAGATGAGGAGAAATTTCTTCACTCAGAGGGTGGTGAACCTGTGGAATTCTCTACCACAGAAGGCTGTGGAGGCCAAGTCACTGAATATATTTAAGAAGGAGATAGATAGATTTCTAGACACAAAAGGCATCTAGGGGTATGGGGAGAGCGCGGGAATATGGTATTGAGATCGAGGATCAGCCATGATCATATTGAATGGTGGAGCAGGCTCGAAGGGCCGAATGGCCAACTCCTGCTCCTATTTTTCTATGATCCTTCATCGTCACTGGGTCAAAATCCTGGAACTCCCTCCCTAACAGCACTGTGGGAGCACCTGCACCACACGGACTGCAGCGGCTCACCACCACCTTCTCAAGGGCAATTAAGAACATAAGAAGAACATAAGAAATAGGAGCAGGAGTAGGCCAATCGGCCCCTCGAGCCTGCTCCACCATTCAATAAGATCATGGCTGATCTGATCCTAACCTCAAATCTTCTATCACTCTGCATCCACCCGAACCCATGTGATCTCCCGGGAGAGGCGAAAAACCAGATAAAGACCCAATGGCCAATTTGGGAGAAAAAAATCTGGGAAATTCCTCTCCGACCCATCTAGGCGATCGAAATTCTTCCAGGAGATCACTCTGTCCCTATATTTTCTACAGTACTTACCTTCTGTAAAGGCGATCTCCACCCCAGCCAGGAACAGGAATAAAACCATCTCCTGAAATCTGACAGAATTAGAACACAGTAGGAGCAGAACAAGGCTACACGGCCCCTGGGCCCGCTCCACTACCCACAGGGCCATGACCATTCCGAACCCAGACTCATGTCCAATTTCCTGCCCGCTCCCCGTAACCCTTTATTCCCTTTACTTCTAGGAAACTATCTATTTCTGTTTTAAATTTATTTAATGATGTAGCTTCCACAGCTTTCTGGGGCAGCAAATTCCACAAACCTACCACCCTCTGAGTGAAGAAGTTTCTCCTCATCTCAGTTTTGAATGAGCAGCCCCTTATTTTAAGATTATGCCCCCTAGTTCTAGTTTCACCCATCATTGGGAACATCCTCACCGCATCCACCCGATCAAGCCCCTTCACAATCTTATATGTTTCAATAAGATCGCCTCTCATTCTTCTGAACTCCAATGAGTAGAGTCCCAATCTACTCAACCTCTCCTCAAATGACCACCCCCTCATCCCCGGGATTAACCGAGTGAACCTTCTTTGTACTGACTCGAGAGCAAGTATGTCTTTTCTTAAGTATGGACACCAAAACTGTATGCAGTATTCCAGGTGCGGCCTCACCAATACCTTGTACAACTGCAGCAATACCTCCCTGTTTTTATATTCCAACCCCCTAGCAATAAAAGCCAACATTCCATTGGCCTTCTTGATCACTTGCTGCACCTGCATACTAACTTTTTGAGTTTCGTGCACCAGGACCCCCAGATCCCTTTGTACTGCAGTACTTTCCAGTTTCTTGCCATTAAGATAATAACTTGCTCTATGATTTTTCCTGCCAAAGTGCATAACTTCACACTTTCCAGTATTGTATTCCATCTGCCAAATCTCTGCCCACTTACTTAGCCTGTCTATGTCCCTTTGCAGGTTTTTTATGTCCTCCTCACTCACTACTTTCCGTCCCATCTTTGTATCATCTGCAAACTTTGATATGTTACACTCAGTCCCCTCCTCCAAATCGTTAATATAGATTGTAAAGAGTTGGGGACCCAGCACTGACCCCTGCGGAACACCACTAGTTACTGGTTGCCAATCTGAGAACGAACCATTTATCCCAACTCTCTGCTTTCTGTTAGATAGCCAATCCTCCACCCATGCCAGAATATTACCCCCAATCCCGTGATTTTTTATCTTGAGCAATAGGGATGGGCAATAAATGCCGGCCTTGCCAGCGACGCCCACATCCCGTGAATGAATAAAAAGACACACTCTCACATTTGAGACTCTGAAGCTTGCACTATTTCCCAGCATGCGGTCTGTGCTGCAACAACAACTTGCATTTATAGATCTTCTCCTTAGGCAGTCCCTCGGAACCGAGGATGACTTGCTTCCACATTAAAAAAATGAGTTTGCAGGTGACTGATGAGTCCAATGCGGGACCTACAGTCTCTGTCACAGGTGGGGCAGACGGTGGTTGAAGGGGCGGGTGGGTGGGGTGCTTGGGTTGACGTGCGTTCCTTGCGCTTGGCTTCCGCTTGCTCCCGGCGAAGAGACTCAAGGTGTTCAGCGCCTTCCCGGATGCTTCTCCTCCACTTTGAGCGGTCTTGGGCCAGGGATTCCCAGGTGTCGGTGGGGATGTTACACTTTTTCAAGGAGACTTTGAGGGTATCCTTGAAGCGTTTCCTCTGCCCACCTGGGGCTCTCTTGCCATGTCGGAGCTCCGAGTAGAGCGCTTGTTTTGGGAGTCTCGTATCGGGCATGCGGACGATGTGACCCTTCCATCAGAGCTGAATGAGCGTGGTCAGAGCTTCGATGCTGGGGATGTTGGCCTGAGCAAGAACACTGACATTGGTGCGCCTATCCTGCCAATGGATTTCCAGGATCTTGCGGAGGCAGCGTTGGTGGTACCTCTCCAGTGCTTTGAGGTGCCTGCTGTACATGGTCCATGTCTCTGAGGCATACAGCAGGGCGGGTATCACTGCTGCCCTGTAGACCATGAGCTTAGTGCCGGGTTTGAGGTCCTGGTCTTCAAGCACTCTCTTCCTCAGGCGACTGAAGGCTGCACTGGCACACTGAAGGCAGTGTTGGACTTCGTCATCGACGTCTGCCCTTGTTGACAGTAGGCTCCCGAAGTATGGAAAGTGGTCCACGTTGTCCAAGGCCTTGTCGTGGATTTTGATAATCATTGGTGCAATGACACAGCCTTGCTTGACTCCAGTTCGTACGTGAATTGGGTCTGTGATGGAACCGTTGGTCAGGATCATGGCTTGCATGTCGCCGTGAAGCAGGCGGAGGATAGTGACAAACTTTTGAGGGCAGCCGAATTTGAGGAGGACACTCCATAATCCCTCACGGTTGACAGTGTCGAAGGCCTTTGTGAGGTCAAAAGGCGGCCATGTACAGCAGTTGGTGCTGTTCCCTGCATTGCTCTTGTAATTGACGTGCGGTGAAGATCATGTCCATTGTGCCCCTTAGTGGGCGGAATCCGCATTGCGACTCTGGGAGGAGCTCTTCAGCCACTGGGAGAAGGCGATTGAGGAGGATTCTTGCGATGACTTGCACTATTTCCCAGCATGCGGTCTGTGCTGCAACAACAACTTACATTTATAGATAGCGCCTTTAAAAAGAGAGAAATGTGCCGAGCTGCTTCATGGAGCCGAAATCTGCTTGGGCTGATAAGTGGCAGGTAACATTCGCGCCACACAAGTGCCAGGCAATGACTATCTCCAACAAGCGAGAGTCTAATCATCGCCCCATGACATTTAATGGTATTACCATCACCGAATCCCCCACCATTGACCAGAAACTTAACTGGACCAGCCACATAAATACTGTGGCAACAAGAACAGATCAGAGGCTGGGTATTCTGCGGCGAGTGTCTCACCTCCTGACTCCCCAAAGTCTTTCCGCCATCTACAAGGCACAAGTCAGGAGTGTGATGGAATACTCTCCACTTGCCTGGATGAGTACAGCTCCAACAACACTCATGAAGCTCGACACCATCCAGGACAAAGCAGCCCATTTGATTGGCACCCCATCCACCACCTTAAACATTCACTCCCTCCACCACCGGCGTACCGTGGCTGCAGTGTGTACCATCTACAAGATGCACTGCAGCAACTTGCCAAGGCTTCTTCGACAGCACCTCCCAAACCCGCGACCTCTTCCACCTAGAAGGACAAGGGCAGCAGGTGCATGGGAACACCACCACCTCCAAGTTCCCCTCCAAGTCACACACCATCCCAACTTGGAAGTATATCGCCGATCCTTCATCATCGCTGGGTCAAAATCCTGGAACTCCCTCCCTAACAGCACTGTGGGAGTACCTTCACCACACGGACTGCAGCGGTTCAAGGCGGCGGCTCACCACCACCTTCCCAAGATCAATTAGGGATGGGCAATAAATGCTGGCCTTGCCAGCGACGCCCACATCCCATAAACGAATAATTTAAAAAAAATCAAGACATAAATGGACACCAAATCAGGGAGGGGGATGAAATCTGTGGCAAAATTACAGACATTGTGGCGGGGGCCCAAAGATGACGGCTTCGGTCTTCCCAACTTTTAACGAGAGAAAACCGTGGCTCATCCAAGGCTGGATGTGAAACAAGCAGTCTGACAACACAGAGGCAGTGGAGGAACAAGGGTGTTGATGAAGTAGTGCTCAGTGTCGTAAGTGGAAGCTGATCCCATGTCTTGGGATGGTGTCGCCAAGGGGAAGCATGTAGATGAGGAAGGGGGGTGGGGGGCTGG
The DNA here is from genome assembly GCF_052327205.1 of Somniosus microcephalus. Taxonomy (NCBI): domain Eukaryota; kingdom Metazoa; phylum Chordata; class Chondrichthyes; order Squaliformes; family Somniosidae; genus Somniosus; species Somniosus microcephalus. The sequence continues at coordinate 131,437,099 of NW_028225179.1, forward strand.
ACAAAGATGGATTCTTGGAATACTCCAGAGCTAACAGCATAGGGGCAGGAAGAGAAGCCATTACTGGAGATACTCTGCCTATGATTTGATAGCTAAGAACATACAAATTAGGAGCAGGAGTAGGCCACTCGGCCCCTCGAGCCTGCTCCACCATTCAATGGGATCATGGCTGATCTGATTCCTTCACATTCCCGCCTACCCCCGATAACCTTTCACCCCCTTGCTCATCAAGAATCTATCTACCTCTGCCTTAAAAATATTCAAAGACTCTGCTTCCACCGCCCTCTGAGGAAGAGAGTTCCAAAGACTCACGACCCTCTGAAAAACATTCTCCTCACCTCGGTCTTAAATGGGCGACCCCTTATTTTTAAACAGTGACTCCTAGTTCTAGATTCTCCCACAAGAGGAAACATCCTCTCCACATCCACCCTGTCCAGACCCCTCAGGATCTTGTATGTTTCAATCAAGTCACCTCTTACTCTTCTAAACTCCAGCGGATACAAGCCTAGCCTGTCCAACCTGTCCTCATAAGACAACCCGCCCATTCCAGGTATTAGTCTAGTAAACCTTCTCTAAACTGCTTCCAACACATTTACATCCTTCCTTAAAGGAGACCAATACTGTACACAGTACTCCAGATATGGTCTCACCAATGCCCTGTATAACTGAAGCATAACCTCCATACTTTTGTATTCAATTCCCCTCACAATAAATGATAACATTCTATTCGTTTTCCTAATTACTTGCTGTACCTGCATAGTAACCTTTTGCAATTCATGCACTAGGACACCCAGATCCCTCTGCATCTCAGAGCTCTGCAATCTCTCACCATTTAGATAATATGCCTCTTTTTTATTCTTCCTGCCAAAATGAACAACTTCACATTTTCCCACATTATATTCCATTTGCCAGATCTTTGCCCACTCACTTAACCTATCCATATCCCTTTGTAGCCTCCTTATGTCCTCTTTACAATTTACTTTCCTACCTATCTTTGTGGCTAGAGGAATGGTGCAACGGGGAGGGATTCAAGTTCCTGGGACATTGGAACCGGTTCTGGGGGGAAGTGGGACCAGTTCAAACCGGACGGTTTGCACCTGGGCAGGGCCGGGACCAATGTCCAAGGGGGAGTGTTTGCTAGTGCTCTGGGGGAGGGTTTAAACTAAAATGGCAGGGGGTTGGGAACCTGAGCAGGGAGACAGAGGAAAGGGAAACAAGGATAAAAGCAAAAGATAGGAAGGAGAAAAACAAAACTGGCAGTCAAAGAAATCAACGGTTTAAATCAAACGTGGCCACAGTAAATAATAATTCTAATAGGTCCAAGAGCGTTAAAAAAACAAGCCTGAAGGCTTTGTGTCTTAATGCGAGGAGCATTCGTAATAAAGTGGATGAATTGGCTGCACAAATAGAGGTAAACGAATATGATTTGGTTGGGATTACGGAAACGTGGCTCAAGGATGGCCAAGGCTGGGAACTCAACATCCAGTGGTATTCGATATTCAGGAAAGATAGGCGGAAAGGGAGGTGGGGTAGCATTACTGGTTAAAGAAGGGATTAACACAATTGTAAGGAAGGACATTAGCTCTGATGATGTGGAATCTGTATGGGTAGAACTGAGAAATACTAAGGGACAGAAAACGTTAGTGGGAGTGGTATATAGACCTCCAAAGAGTAAGGCAGAGGTTGGGGATGGCATTAAAAGGGAAATTTAAAAAGCATGCAATAAGGGCACAGCAGTCATCATGGGTGACTTTAATCTACATATAGATTGGGCTAACCAAATTAGTAACAATACTGTGGAGGAGGAATTCCTGGAGTGTTTATGGGATGGTTTCCTGGACCAATATGTCGAGGAACCAACCAGAGATCAGGCCATCTTAGACTGGGTATTATGTAATGAGAAAGGATTAATTAGCAATCTTGTTGTACGAGGCCCCTTGGGTCGTGATGCGCTATCAATTACTCAAAAGACTGAGGTTAAGCGAGTAACTAACAGGCTTTTATTAACAAGAGAATGAAGGTGTGCCTCGAGTGGTCGACCAGTCCAGAATACAGAGGGACTGTGGAGCAGTCACCTTTATACCTGGACTCGTGGGAGGAGTCAGCCGAGGCATGTACAGACATGTACACAGTGGAATACAAACACCCACACAGGCAGGTATAACAGTGGTTTACCACATTCACCCCTTGTTTAAAAATGAGTCCGGCGGGGTGAAGTGTATTAAAAGTTTGTGTATTGGAGTCTCTCCGGAGGTCTTGTCTGCCGCTGTGATCGACGTGGCGACGGCAAGGGTAGTGAAGCTTCTGGCGTCGAGTCCCGCGTAGGCTGGGGCACTGGTGTGTAGTCCTCGTGGGTGTCGAGCGGGTCGCGGGGCCCAGGCGTGCCGTCTGCTGGGGTTGGATATTGGATCGTGGGGGGGGGGGGGGGCGGTGGTAGTGGGTTACTGGGGCCCCCGAGGGTGCGAGGTCTCGTATGGAGACTGTGTCCTCCCGCCCGTCCGGGTACGCAATGTAAGCATACTGGGGGTTGGCGTAGAGGAGGTCGACCCTCTCTACCAGGGGGTCCGTTTTATGGGTCCTCACGTGTCTTCTCAGTAGGACCGGCCCTGGGGACGTCAGCCATGGCGGGTAGCGATGTCCCCGATGTGGACTTCCTTGGGAAGACAAACATTTTCTCATGAGGGGTGGCGTTAGTGGCAGTGCAGAGCAGTGACCAAATAGAGTGGAGCGCATCGGGGAGCACATCCTGCCAGCGGGAGGTCGGAAGGCCCCTAGACTTTAAGGCTAGCAGGGCGGCCTTCCAAACTGTCGCATTCTCTCTTTCCACCTGTCCGTTCCCCCGGGGGTTGTAACTGGTGGTCCTGCTTGTGGCAATACCCCTAGTGAGCAGGTACTGGCGGAGTTCGTCGCTCATAAACGATGAGCCCCGGTCGCTATGGATATAGCTGGGGAAACCGAACAGGGTGAAGAGGTCGTTCAGACATTTAATGACCGTGGCACTGGTCATGTCCGGGCAGGGGATGGCGAACGGGAAATGGGAGTACTCATCAATAATATTGAGGAAGTGCACATTGCGGTCGGAGGAGGGGAGAGGCCCTTTAAAATCAACGCTCAGGCGCTTGAAGGGGCGAGTGGCTTTTATCAGGTGAGCCCTGTCTGGTCTATAAAAGTGCGGTTTGCACTCAGCGCAGACTTGGCAGTTCCTGGTCATGGTCCTGACCTCCTCAATGGAGTAAGGCAGGTTGCGGGCCTTGATGAAGTGGAAGAACCTGGTGACCCCCGGGTGGCAGAGGTCATTGTGGAGGGCCCGCAGTCTATCGATCTGCGTGCTGGCGCAGGTGCCACGCGATAGAGCATCCGGGGGTGCATTGAGCTTCCCGGGCCGGTACAAGATCTCGTAATTGTAGGTGGAAAGTTCGATACTCCACCTCAAGATCTTGTCGTTTTTGATTTTGCCCCTCTGCTTGTTGTTAAACATAAAAGCAACTGAACGCTGGTCAGTGAGCAGGGTAAATCGTTTTCCGGCCAGGTAGTGCCTCCAATGACGCACAGCCTCCACAATAGCCTGGGCCTCCTTCTCAACAGCGGAGTGTCTGGTCTCTGGGCCCTGGAGGGTTTGTGAAAAGAAGGCCACGGGTCTCCCCGCCTGATTAAGGGTAGCGGCCAGGGCAAAGTCGGACGCATCGCTTTCTACCTGGAAGGGGATGGATTCGTCCACTGCGTGCATGGTGGCTTTGGCAATGTCTTCCTTGATATGGTGGAAGGCTAAGCGGGCCTCTGCCGTCAAGGGAAAAGAGGTGGACTTGATCAGCGGACGGGCCTTGTCCGCATAGTAGGGGACCCACTGGGCGTAATAGGAGAAAAACCCTAGGCACCTCTTCAGGGCCTTGAGGCAGTGGGAGTTCCATAAGGGGACGCATCCGGTCGGGGTCGGGACCGATGACTCAGTGTTCCACAACACAGCCAAGGATGGCGAGGCGGGTTGTGCAGAATATGCACTTCTCCTCGTTATACGTCAGGTTCAGGAGTTGGGCGGTGCAGAGGAATTTTTCGAGGTTTGCGTCATGGTCCTGCAAGTCATGGCCGCAGATGGTCACATTGTCCAGATATGGGAAAACGGCCTGCAACACATTTTGATCGACCATCCGGTCCATCTCCCTTTGGAAGACGGAGACCCCGTTGGTGACGCCAAAGGGAACCCTAAGGAAGTGATAGAGGCGGCCGTTTGCCTCAAAGGCAGTATACTGGCGGTCCTCAGGGCGGATAGGGAGCTGGTGGTACGCTGATTTCAGGTCAATGGTCGAGAAGACGCGGTACTGCGCGATCTGGTTGACCATATCAGCTATGCGGGGGAGTGGGTAAGCGTCCAGCAGGGTGTAGCGATTTATTGTCTGGCTGTAGTCAATGACCAGGCACTGCTTCTCGCTGGTCTTAACGGCCACAACCTGGGCTCGCCAGGGGCTGGTGCTGCCCTCAATAACCCCTCCTTCAGGAGCCGCTCCACTTCGGTTTTAATGAAAACCCTGTCCCCGGCACTGTATCGCCTGCTCTTTGTGGCGATGGGCTTACAGTCGGGGGTGAGGTTAGCAAACAGTTGGGGGGGGGGGGGGGGGGGCGGTGTAAACCGTACGCCATCCTAACACTTTGAAGGTGGCACTGAAAATCTAACCCCAGTAGAACGGCAGCACAGAGGTGGGGCAGGACCAGAAGTTTAAAATTATTGTACACAGTCCCGTCTACGAAGAGTGTCAGCACGCAGTAGCCGCCAATGTCCACCGACTGGGACTCGGAGGCCATAGAAATCCGCTGGTGCGCAGGCAGGACTGGGAGAGAGCAATGCCGCACCGTGTCGGGGTGGATGAAGCTCTCCGTGCTCCCAGAGTCAAAAAGGCAGGTTGTTTCGTGACCATTTACCTTAATGTCCATTGTGGACCGGGCCAGTTGGTGTGGTCTCGCTTGGTCCAGCGTAACGGAGGCCAGCGTAGGGGTCGGTGTGTCGCTGCGGGTATCAGATGAGGCGGTGTTGGGGGCCTGCTGCGTCCCGGCTGGCATCCAAGATGGCGGCGTCCATGATCCCCATGTGGCTGGAGGCGTCCAAAATGGCTGCTGTTCCGGTGGTTCGCACATGGCTGGGGAGGCCCAAGATGGCGGCCCGCATGGCCCACACGCGGCGCTGCTGGGGTTCGGGGTGGCTTTGGCCCTGCAGACGCTGGCGTAGTGTCCCTTCTTCCCGCAGCCCGAGCAGATCGCATTTTTCGCCGGGCAGCACGCTCTGGGGTGTTTGGCCTGGCCACAGAAGTAGCATTTCTGGCCTTGGGACACTGCTGCGGTAGTTGGGCCGTTGCTGGGATGTGGCTGGGGTGGCACGGCGCTAAGAGACGGTCCTACCGTGTCCCAGGCTGTCGTTCCCCGCGGCGTCCACGGTGCAGAGGAGTAGGCATCCATGCCCCGGTAGGCTGCGTCCAATGATAGTGCGAGTTCAGAAGCCTTGTTGAGGTCGAGGTCACTCTGCTCCAACAGTCGCTGTCGGGTGTAATTGGACCTGTGGCCCGCTACAAAAGCATCCCGGATAAGTTCCTCTGTGTACACGGCGGCCTTTACATCCTTACAACCACAGGCCCGGCCAAGCACAGACAGTGCCTGAAGGTATTCCTCGGTCGATTCCCCAGGTTGTTGTTTACGACTCCCCAGGAGGTGCCTGGCGTACACCTCGTTCACTGGGCGCGTGTACTGGTCCTTGAGGAGCTTGAGAGCAGCCGTGTACGAGGTCGCGTCCTGGATGACCGAGTACGCTCGGTGGTTCACTTTGGAGGTCAGGACATCCAGTTTGTCCTCATCCGATTTGACCGTTGCAGCGGAGGCGATCAGGAATCTTTCAAAGCACCTAAGCCAGTGAGCAAACTTGGTGGATGCGTCCGCCTCCCGATGGTCTAAGTCCAGGCATGCTGGTGTGAGGATCTTCTCCATTATAAAAAAATCTTGTTAATAAAATTGATGCGCTATCAATTACTCAAAAGACTGAGGTTAAGCGAGTAACTAACAGGCTTTTATTAACAAGAGAATGAAGGTGTGCCTCGAGTGGTCGACCAGTCCAGAATACAGAGGGACTGTGGAGCAGTCACCTTTATACTTGGACTCGTGGGAGGAGTCAGCCGAGGCATGTACAGACATGTACACAGTGGAATACAAACACCCACACAGGCAGGTATAACAGTGGTTTACCACAGGTCGGAGCGATCATAATATGATCGAATTCTTCATTAAGATGGAGAATGAAGTAGTTGACTCAGAGACAAGGATCCTCAATTTAAATAAAGGAAACTATGATGGTCTGAGGAGCGAGTTGGGTAGGATTGATTGGGGAATGTCACTCAAAGGGTTGACGGTGGATAGGCAATGGCAAACATTCAAAGACCGAATGGATGAACTACAGAAGTTGTTCATCCCAGTTTGGCATAAAAATAAAACAAAAAAGGTGACTCAACCGTGACTAACAAGGGAAATTAGGGATAGCATAAGATCCAAGGAGAGGACATATAAATTGGCTAGAAAAAGCAATAATCCTGAGGATTGGGAGCAGTTTAGGATTCAACAAAGGAGGACAAAAGAGATTAATTAAGAAGGGGAAAATAGAATATGAGAGTAAGCTTGCAAGGAACATAAAAACTGACTGTAAAAGCTTTCATAGATATGTGAAGAGAAAAAGATTGGTGAAGTCAAGCATAGGTCCCTTGCAGTCAGAATCAGGGGAATTTATAATGGGGAACAAAGAAATGTCAGACCAACTAAATACATATTTTGGTTCTGTCTTCACAAAGGAGAACACAAATAACCTCCCAGAGATGTTGGGGAACATAGGGTCTGATGAAAGGGTGGAACTGAAAGAAATCAGTATTTGTAGGGAAATGGTGTTAGGAAAATTGATGGGACTGAAGGCCGATAAAGCCCCAGGGCCTGATAATCTACATCCTAGGGTACTTAAGGAAGTGGCCCTAGAAATAGTAGATGCATTGCTGATCATCTTCCAACATTCGATGGAATCTGGAACAGTACCCATGGATTGGAGGGTAGCTAATGTTACCCCACTATTCAAAAAAGGTGGCAAAGAAAAAGCGGGGAATTATAGACCGGTAAGCCTGACATCGGTAGTGGGGAAAATGCTGGAGTCCATTATAAAAGATGTAATAGCAGAGCACTTGGAAAGCAGTAACGGGATCGGACAAAGTCAACATGGATTTACAAAAGGTAAATCATGCTTGACTAATCTACTGGAATTTTTTGAGGATGTAACTGGTAAAATAGATAAGGGAGAACCAGTGGATGTGGTATATTTGGACTTTCAGAAGGCTTTCGATAAGGTCCTGCATAAGAGATTAGCTTGCAAAATTAAGGCACATGGGATTGGGGGCAAGGTATTGACTTGGATAGAGAACTGGTTGGCAGATAGAAAGCAAAGAGTTGGAATAAACGGGTCGTTTTCCGAGTGGCAGGCAGTGACTAGTGGGGTACCGCAAGGATCGGTCCTAGGGCCCCAGCTGTTCACAATATATATTAATGCTCTGGACGAGGGAACTAGATGTAATATCTCCAAATTTGCAGACGACACAAAGCTGGGTGGGAGGGTATGCTGTGAGGAGGATGTCGTGAAACTCCAGTACGATTTGGACAGGTTGGGTGATTGGGCAGAAACATGGCAAATGCACTATATAATGTGGATAAATGTGAGGTTATCCACTTTGGTGGCAAAAACTGGAAGGCAGACTATTATTTGAATGGCAATAGATTGGGAGAAGGGGAAGTGCAAAGAGACCTGGGTGTTCTTGTGCACCAGTCGCTGAAGGTAAGCATGCAGGTGCAGCAGGCGGTTAAGAAGGCAAATGGTATGTTGCCCTTCGTAGCAAGAGGGTTCGAGTACAGGAACAAGGATGTCTTGCTGCAGTTGTACAGGGCCTTGGTGAGACCACACCTTGAGTATTGTGTGCAGTTTTGGTCACCTTATCTGATAAAGGACGTTCTTGCCATGGAGGGAGTGCAGCGAAGATTCACCAGGCTGATACCTGGGATGGCAGGAATGACGTATGAGGAGAGATTGTGTCGATTGGGCTTATACTCACTGGAGTTTAGAAGATTGAGAGGGGATCTCATCGAAACCTATAAAATTCTGACAGGCCTGGACAGACTAGATGCAGGAAGGATGTTTCCGATGGCCGGAGAGTCCAGAACCAGGGGTCATAGTCTAAGGATAAGGGGTAAGCCATTTAGGACTGAAATGAGGAGGAATTTCTTCACCCAGAGAGTGGTGAACCTGTGGAATTCTCTGCCACAGAGGGCAGTGGAGGCCAGTTCATTAAATATATTCAAGAAGGAGTTGGATATATTTCTTAAGGCTAAAGGGATCAAGGGACATGGGGAGAAGGCAGGGACAGGGTACTGAATTTGGATGATCAGCCATGATCTCATTGAATGGCGAAGCAGGCTCGAGGGGCCGAATGGCCTACTCCTGCTCCTATCTTCTATGTATCTATGTATGTGTCATCAGCAAATTTAGCAACCATACCTTCGGTCCCTTCATCCAAGTCATTTATATAAATGTAAAAAGTCGAGGTCCCAGCACTGATCCCTTTGGCACACCACTCATTACATCTTGCCAATCAGAAAATGACCCATTTATGCCTACTCTCTGTTTCCTGTTAGCTAGCCAATCTTCTATCCATGCCAATATGTTACCCCCTACAGCATGAGCTTTTATTTTCCACAATAACCTTTGATGTGGCACCTTATCAAGTGCCTTCTGGAAATCTAAGTACAGTACATCCACCGGTTCCCCTTTATCCACAGCACATGTTACTTCCTCAAAGAACTCCAATAAATTGGTTAAACATGATTTCCCTTTCACAAAACCATGTTGACTCTGCCTGATTACTTTGAACTTTTCTAAGTGCCCTGCTATAACATCTTTAATAATAGCTTCTAACATCTTCCCTATGACAGATGTTAAGCTAACTGGCCTGTAGTTTCCTGCTTTCTGTCTCCCTCCCTTTTTGAATAAAGGAGTTACATTCGCTATTTTCCAATCTAATGGAACCTTCCCCGAATCTAGGGAATTTTGGAAAATTAAAACCAACGCATCAACTATCTCACTAGCCACTTCTTTTAAGACCCTAGGATGAAGTCCATCAGGACCCGGGGACTTGTCAGCCCGCAGCTCCAACAATTTGCTCAGTACCACTTCCCTGGTGATTGTACTTTTCTTGAGTTCCTCCCTCCCTTCCATTTCCTGATTTAGCTATTTCTGGGATGTTACTTGTATCCTCTATAGTGAAGACCGATGCAAAATACCTGTTCAATTCAACTGCTATCTCCTTATTTTCCATTATTAATTCCCCAGACTCACTTTTTATAGGACCAACACTCACTTTGTTAACTCTTTTCTTTTTTAAATATCTATAGAAACTCTTACTATCTGTTTTTATATTTCTAGTTAGCTTTCTCTTATACTCTAATTTCTCTCTCCTTATTAATCTTTTAGTCATTCTTTGCTGTTTTTTATATTATACATAGATACATAGAAGATAGGAGCAGGAGTAGGCCATTCGGCCCTTCGTGCCTGCTCCGCCATTCAATGAGATCATGGCTGATCCTTTAATTCAGTATCCCGTCCCCGCCTTCTCTCCGTAACCCTTAACCCCTTTTGCCCGTAGAAATATATCTAATTCCCTCTTAAATATATTTAATGAGCTGGCGTACACTGCCCTCTGTGGCAATGAGTTCCACAGGTTCACCACTCTCTGAGTGAAGAAATTCCCCCTCATCTCTGTCCTAAATGGTTTAGCCCTTATCCTTAAATTATGTCCTCTAGTTCTGTTCTCACCCGCCAAGGGAAACATTCCTTCTGCATCCAGTCTGTCTAGACCTGTCAGAATTTTATACACTTCTATGAGGTCCCCTCTCAATCTTCTAAACTCCAGCGTGTACATCCCTAAACTACATAGTCTCTCCTCATAGGTCATTCCCGCCATTCCTGGTATCAGCCTGGTGAATCGCCGCTGCACCCCCTCCATGGCAAGAACATCCTTCCTCAGATGAGGCGACCAAAACTGTACACAGTACTCGAGGTGTGGTCTCACCAGTGCCCTGTACAGCTGCAGCAAGGTATCCCTGTTCCTGTATTCTAACCCTTTTGCTATGAAGGCCAGCATACCGTTTGCCTTCTTGACCGCCTGTTGCACCTGCATGCTCGCCTTCAGTGACTGGTGTACAAGAACACCCAGGTCTCTCTGTACTTCCCCCTCTCCCAATCTATTGCCATTTAAATAATAATTTGCCCTCCCGTTCCTGCACCCAAGGTGGATAACTTCGCACTTGTCCACATTATAGTGCATCTGCCATTTATCCGCCCAATCGCCCAGTCTGTCCAAATCGCTCTGGAGCTTCCTGGTCTCTTCCTCTGAGCCCACCCCCCCTCCTAGTTTAGTGTCGTCTGCAAATTTGGAAATGCTGCATCCGACTCCCTGATCCAGGTCATTAATGTAAATTGTGAACAGCTGGGGGCCCAGGACAGATCCCTGTGGTACCCCACTTGTTACTGCCTGCCATTCAGAAAATGAGCCGTTTATTCCAACTCTCTGTTTTCTATCTGACAGCCAGTTCCCTATCCACGCCAATACTTTCCCCTTTATCCCATGAGCCTCAATTTTCCATGCTAATCTTTTATGTGGGACCTTATCGAAGGCCTTTTGGAAGTCCAGGTACACCACATCTACTGGCTCTCCCCCATCTATTCTACCAGTTACTCCCTCAAAAAATTCCAATAGATTAGTCAAGCACGATTTACCCTTTGTAAATCCATGTTGACTCTGTCCTATCCTGTCCCCATTTGCTAAGTGCTCCGCTATTTCATCCTTAATGATGGACTCCAGCATTTTGCCCACAACTGATGTAAGGCTTACAGGTCTGTAATTACCTGCTTTTTCCCTACCCCCCTTTTTGAATAGTGGGGTAACGTTAGCTACCCTCCAATCCATGGGCACTGTTCCCGAGTCTAATGAATTCTGAAAAATCATCCTTAGTGCATCCGCTATCTCTAGGGCCACCTCCTTCAGTACCCTAGGATGCATGTTATCAGGCCCTGGGGATTTGTCCACCTTCAATCCCTTTAGCTTCCTTAACACCATATCCTTAGAGATATTGATTTGCGTCAGTTCCTCCTTTGCCAATGTCCCTATTTTTCCCGATATCCCAGGGAGGTTTTTTGTGTCTTCCTTCGTAAAGACTGACCCAAAGTATGCATTTAGTTGATCTGCCATTTCCTTATTTCCCATTATATATTCCCCCGTATCTGACTGCAATGGACCAACTTTGGTTTTCACCAGTCTTTTCCTTTTGATATACTTATAAAAGCTTTTGGAGTTAGTTTTTATATTTTCCGCCAGCTTGTTTTCGTAAGCTATTTTGCCCCTCTTGATTATGCCCTTTGCCCTCCTTTGCTCTATCTTAAACTGTTCCCAATCTTCCGCTCTGGCGCTTTTTTTGGCTATTTTATACGCCCTATCTTTGGATTTTATGCTGTCTCTAATTTCCCCTGTTATCCACGGTTGAGTCACCTTTTTAGATTTCCTTTTATGCCAGATTGGTATAAACAATTTTTGCAATTTTGTCATTCTATCTTTAAATGTTTGCCATTGTTTATCTACCTCCAGTCCTCCCAGGAACGTTGTCCAATCAGACCTACTCAGTTCCCGTCTCATGGCATCATAATTCCCCTTGTTTAAATTCAGGACCTTAGTCTCTGAGTCAATTTCTTCGCTCTCCATTTCGAGTGAGAAATCGATCATGTTATGATCGCTCTGACCCAAGGGTCCCCGTACAACAAGATTACTGATTAGTCCCTTCTCATTGCACAGTACCCAGTCCAATATAGCCTGTTCCCGAGTTGGTTCCTCGACATATTGATCCAGATAACCATCCCTTAAACACTCAAGGACATATTCTGTCCAATCTTCTGACGTGCCACCTATCTTTGCGCAATTATATGCTTTTTCTTTAAGTTTAATACTATCTTTAACTTCTTTAGTTAACCACGGATGGTGGGTCCTCCCCGTGGAATTTTTCTTCCTTGTTGGAATGTATATATTGTGTATTTTGAAATATCCCCTTAAATGTCTGCCACTGCAACTCTATTGACCGATCCCTTAACCTAATTTGCCAGTTCACTTTAGCTAGCTCTGCTTTCATGCCCTTATAATTGCCCTCACTTAAGTTTAAAATACTAGTCTTGGACCCACTCTTCTCTCAAACTGAATGTAAAATTCAATCATATCATGATCGCTGCTACCTAGCAGCGCCTTCACTATGAGGTCATTCATTAATCCTAGCTCACTGCACAATACTAGGTCTAGTATAGCCTGTTCTCTGGTTGGCTCCAGAACGTGCTGTTGTAAGAAACTAACCCGAAAACATTCCATGAACTCCTCATCTATGCTACCTTTGCCCATCTGATTTTTCCAGTCTATATGCAGATTAAAATTTCCCATGATTATTGCCGTACCCTTCTGACAAGCTCCCATTATTTCTTCCTTTATACTCCATCCTACCATGTGGTTACTGTTAGGGAGCCTGTACACCACTCCCACAAGTGACTTCTTGCCTTTATTATTTCTCATCTCTACCCAAACCGCTTCTACATCCTGATTTCCTGAACTTAGGTCATCCCTCTCTATTGTGCTAATACCATCATTAATTAACAGAGCCACCCTCCACCTTTTCCCACCTTCCTGTCCTTCCTAAAGGTCATGTACCCTTCAATATTCAGGTCCCAATCTATGTCATCCTGCAGCCATGTTTCTATAATGGCCATCAGATCGTACTTTTTTATTTCTATTTGCACTATCAGTTCATCTGTTTTGTTTCGAATGCTACATGCATTCAGAGGCAGAGCCTTTAGTTTTGTCCTTTTATTATTTTTGTAACCTCTAGCCTTATCTGTTGATTTACTCTTAGATTTGTACTCTCTATCCCTTCCTGTCACGGTCTGTTTATCATTTCCCATATTAATACCAAGCAGAACCAAGCGAGGGCAGTCCCACTGAGTTGGACAATGGAGGAGAGGCATTGGAGGGGGGACGGAGTGGTCAGCTGTGAAAAAGGTTGCAGAGAGGTCAAGGAGTGAAAAATCTTCACATGGTCACAGTCGCAGAGGAAGTCCTTTGTGATTTTGATTAGAGCCGTTTCGGTGCTATGGCAGGGATGGAATTCTGAATGGAGAGATTCAAACATGGAGTTGTTGGAAAAATGGGCATGAATTTGGAACATTCAAGGGCCTGAGAGAAGAAAGGGAGGGTGGAGATGGGGCAGTAATTTGCAAGTACCGAATGGTTGAGGGTTCTTTTTGAGGAGGTGATAACAGCTGTTTTGAAGAGGAAGGGGACAGTACCTGAGATGGGTCAGGACATAGAAAGGCTAGCAGAATGGGCAGGTGGAATTTAATAGAGAGAGGTGTGAGGTGATGCATTTTGGCAGAAGGAACAGGGAGAGGTAATATACACTTAATGGCACAGTTTTAAAGAGTGTGCAGGGACAGAGGGACCTGGGAGTTAATGTGCATAGGTCCCTGAAGGTGGCAGGACATAGTGAGAGAGTGGTTAACAAAGCATATGGGATCTTGGGCTTCATAAATAGAGGTATTGAGTACATACGTGGAGAAGTTATGCTGAACCTTTATAAAGCACTGGTTAGGCCACAACTGGAGTATTGCATCCAATTCTGGTCACCACACTTTAGGAAGGATGTGAAGGCCCTTGAGAGGGTGCAGAGGAGATTTACCAGAATGGTTCCGGGGATGGGGGATCTTAGCTACAAGGACAGGTTGGAGAAGCTGGATTTGTTTTCATTAGAGCAAAGGAGGTTGAGGGGTGATTTGATAGAGGTGTACAAGATTATGACGGGTTTGGATAGGCTAGACGGGGAAAGGCTGTTCCCACTAGTTGATGGTACAAGGACTAGGGGACACAGATTTAAGGTTTTGGGCAAGGGATACAGGGGGAAGGTGAGGAAAAACTTTTTTACGCAGCGAGTGGGGAGGACCTGGAACTCGCTGCCGACGGAAGTGGTGGAAGCGGAGACACTCCATGTTTTCAAGGGGAGACTGGATAGGCAATTGAGGGAAATAAACTTGCAGGGCTACGGGAATAGAGCAGGGGATGGGACTGACTGGATTGCTCTAGAGAGCCGGCATGGATTCGATGGGCCAAATGGCCTCCTCCTTCTATGACACTATGATTTACAATGTCAGCTAGCAAGGGTCAGGAAGGGAAGCTGGGTGGTCAGCAGTTTAGTGGGAATGAGGTCAAGAAAGCAGGAGGTAGATCTCAAACATGATGAGCTTGCAGAAGGCATGAGGAGGGATAGGAGAGAAACTAGAGGAGTGCGGCAGATCAGGGCTAAGGCAGATGGGGGGAAGCATGAGGGGAGGTTTGGCTTAGTGGGTAAGGGGGTGGAAGCAGCAGAGGCAGCTCAACGGATAGCCTGAATTTTTTTTTATATTTGTTCATGGAATCTGGGCATCGCTGGCAAGGCCAGCATTTATTGCCCATCCCTAATTGTCCTTCAGAAGGTGGTGGTGAGCCGCCTTCTTGAACCGCTGCAGTCCGTGTGGTGAAGGTACTCCCACAGTGCTGTTAGGGAGGGAGTTCCAGGATTTTGACCCAGTGACGATGAAGGATCGGCGATATAATTCTAAGTCAGGATGGTGTGTGACTTGGAGGTGGTGGTGTTCCCATGCGCCTGCTGCCCTTGTCCTTCTAGGTGGAAGAGGTCGCGGGTTTGGGAGGTGCTGCCGAAGAAGCCGTGGCGAGTTGCTGCAGTACATCTTGTAGATGGTACACACTGCAGCCATGGTACGCCGGTGGTGGAGGGAGTGAATGTTTAAGGTGGTGGATGGATGGGGTGCCAATCAAATGGGCTGCTTTGTCCTGGATGATGTCGAGATTCTTGAGTGTTGTTGGAGCTGCACTCATCCAGGCAAGTGGAGAGTATTCAATCACACTCCTTACTTGTGCCTTGTAGATGGTGGAAAGGCTTTGGGGAGTCAGGAGGTGAGACACTCGCCGCAGAATACCCAGCCTCTGATCTGCTCTTGTTGCCACAGTATTTATGTGGCTGGTGCAGTTAAGTTTCTGGTCAATGGTGACCCCCAGGATATTGATGGTGGGGGATTTGGCGATGGTAATGCTGTTGAATGTCAGGGGCGGTGGTTAGACTCTCGCTTGTTGGAGACAGTCATTGCCTGGCACGAATATTACCTGCCACTTATTAGCCCAAGCCTGAATGTCGTCCAGGTCTTGTTGCATGCGGGCATGGACTGCTTCATTATCTGAGGAGTTGTGAATGACACTGAACACTTAGTGACAAAGAAGTCGGTGAACCCCTCACACTTGCTGTTGGAGGCGAGGGTGGAGGGGGCAGGGTAAAAGGGGTTTACAGAGTCCGTTGGCAATGGAGAAAAAAAATCCAGGGATTACCTTTGCTTTCCAGCATGATCCTGGAATAGTGGGTGGTTGCGGCAGAAGACAGTGGGGCCTGATAGCGCTTGATGTGGTCCAACCAGATCTGCGTTGGATGACTAAACCAGTTGTGCGCCAGATAGGCTCAAGTCTGTGCCCCCTGGACTTGAGGGGGCGAAGCTGAGATTGTACAAGGGGGAAATGACCAGGATGGGAGAGAGCAAAGGTTATCCTGGGGACTAGGGCGGTCGAGCAGGTCAACAGCTACAGATGTATTGTGGCTAATGGAAGGCCAAAGGCTAGGAAAGTGGGGGCTACAGCGAGCCCTCAAGTTTGGGGAAGCCTCAACGAGCTTCAGTGAAGAAGGGGAGTGCAGACAACAGCAGAACAGAGACAGGGGAGATCTGCAACGGAAGGTGCAAGGGGACAGGGAATCAGGAAGGGAACTGAACGTTAGCAGAACAGCATTAGACTGCACACGGATAGTCAACAGGAAGAGGAAGGTGATGGCAGATGGGGGGAGCACAGCTAGCAGAGATGTGAGGAGAAGAGGGAGAGGCACAGGCAAAGTGCACAGGCAGTATTAACAGAAACAGTCACACGACTAAGAACTAGAAACATAGAAGATAGGAGCAGGAGTAAGGCATTCGGCCCCTCGAGCCTGCTCCGCCATTCAATGAGATCATGGCTGATCATCCAAATTCAGTACCCTGCTTTCTCCCCATATCCCTTGATCCCTTTAGCCTTAAGAAATATATCTAACTCCTTCTTGAATATATTTAATGAATTGGTCTCAACTGCCTTCTGTGGTAGAGAATTCCACAGGTTCACCACTCTCTGGGTGAAGAAATTCCTCCTCATCTCTGTCCTAAATGGCTTACCCCTTATCCTTAGACTGTGACCCCTGGTTCTGGACTCCCCGGTATCGGGAACATCCTTCCTGCATCAAGTCTGTCTAGTCCTGCTAGAATTTTATAAGTTTCGATGAGATCCCCTCTCATTCTTCTAAACTCCAGTGAGTATAAGCCCAATCGACCCAATCTCTCCTCATATGTCATTCCTGACATCCCAGGTATCAGCCTGGTGAATCTTCACTGCACTCCCTCCATGGCAAGAACGTCCTTCCTCGGGTAAGGCGACCAAAACTGCACACAGTACTCATGGTGTGGTCTCATCAAGGCCCTGTACAACTGGAGCAAGACATCCTTGTTCCTGTACTCGAACCCTCTCGCTACGATGGCCAACATACCATTTGCCTTCTTAACCGCCTGCTGCACCTGCATACTTAAACTACCAGAACATAGGAGCAGGAGTCGGCCATTCAGCCCCTCGAGCCTGCTCCGCCATTCAATGAGACCATGGCTGATCTGTACCTCAACTCTAGATCCCTTCATACCCTTAACTGCTTCCCAATTCCCATCCTAAGTGGCTTAGCTCTAATTTTATGATTATGTTCCCTTGTTCTCGATTCTCCCCACCAGAGGAAATAATCTCTCTGTATCTCCACCCTATCCAATACTTAACATTTTAAAATACCTCCATTTTTGTTAATACTAAAAAGGAATACAAGCCTAATCTGTGCAACCTGTCCTCGTAATTTAACCTTTTTCATCCCAGTATCATTCTGGTGAATCTACGCTGTACCCCAAGTCTTTAAAAAAAAAAATTCCTCGGACGTGGGCGTCGCTGGCAAGGCCGGCATTTATTGCCCATCACTAGTTGCCCTTGAGAAGGTGGTGGTGAGCCGCCGCCTTGAACCGAATACTAGTCAGTTTGTAGAATCATTGAAGGAGACCATTAGGCCCATTGTGACTATGCCGGCTCTGGTTACCGATCCTTCTGTCACTGGAAACAGTTTCTTCTTCAAAACCCCTTCAA
Organism: Somniosus microcephalus; assembly: GCF_052327205.1. NCBI lineage: Eukaryota > Metazoa > Chordata > Chondrichthyes > Squaliformes > Somniosidae > Somniosus > Somniosus microcephalus. The sequence goes on from NW_028225179.1 coordinate 131,454,477, forward strand.
AACTTTGAACAACCTTATCAAATCACCCCTTAACCTTCTCTGCTCTAAGGAGAGTAACCCTATTTTGTCTAATCTCTCCACGCAACTGAAGTCCTTCATCCCTGGCAGCATTCTTGTAAATCTCTTCTGCACCCTCTCCAAGGCCTTGACATCCTTCCTGAAGTGTGGTGCCCAGAATTGGACACAATTCTCCAGATGGGGCCTAACCAGGGTTTTATAAAGATTTAGGATAACTTCCTTACTTCTGTACCTCTGTTTATAAAGCCAAGGATCTCAGATGTTTTCTTAACTTGTCCTGCCACCTTCAAAAATGTGTGTACGTACACCCCCCAGGTCCCTCTGTTCCTGCAGCCCCTTTTAACATCGTATCATTTCGTTTGTATTAACTCCCCTCATTCTTCCGATCAAGATGATTTTCGCTTCACACTTCTCTGCATTAAATTTCATCTGCCATGCATCTGCCCATTTCACCAGTCTGCCTATATGTCCTCCTGAAGTCTGTTACTATCCTTCTCGTTGTTTACTACATTTCCGAGTTTCAAATCATCTGCAAACTTTGAAATTATGCCCTGTACGCCCAAGTCCAGGTTATTAATATACATCAAAGAGAGCAGTGGTCCGAGTACCAACCCCTGGGGAACACTCCTGTAAACTCCAGTAGGCGGCTCACCACCACCTTCTTAAGGGCAATTAGGGATGGGCAATGAATGCTGGCCTTGCCAGCGACGCCCACATCCCAGAACCAGATATAAAAAAACTTCGAAATAACCTGTCATTTTAATTCACCGCTCCATTCCCACTCAGACCTCACCGTCCTTGGCCTCTTGCATTGTTCCACAGAAGCTCAACGTAAACTCGAGGAACAGCACCTCATCTTCCGATTAGGCACTCTGCAGCCTTCCGGACTCAATATCGAGTTCAACAATTTCAGATCATAACCTCGGCCCCCATTAATTTTTTACCTGTAATTTTTCCACTCCTTTCCCGCACCCCCCACCACCCCTTTCCTTTTGTTTCACTCTCCCACCTGGCAGCTATCTCTTGCCCTGCCAGTACACTTCACACCTAATCTCAGCCTATTACCATCTCGTCTGGCTTCGAACACCTTTTATTGTCTCTTCTACTACTTTTGTCTCTTTCACTTCTTTTGTCCGATCGCAGCCCTGCCTACGATCTATTTTCTTTTCTTTCCAGTTTTGAAGAAGAGTTCGACCCGAAACGTCAACTCAAATTTCTCTCCACGGATGTTGCCTGACCTGCTGAGTTTTTCCAGCATTTTCTGTTATTATAAAAAAACTTCCCTCCAGTTTGAAAAACAACTGTTCGCCACCACATTCTGCTTTCTGTCCCTTAGCCAATTTCATATCCACGCTGCCACTGTCCGTATAATCCCACAGGCTTTCATTTGGCTAGCAAGTTTATCATGTGGTACTTTATCAAACGCCTTTTGAAAGTCCATATAACATAAGAAATAGGAGCAGGCGTAGCCCATTTGGCCCTTCGAGCCTGCTCCGCCATTCAATGAGATCATGGCTGATCTTCTACCTCATCTCCACTTTCCTGCACTATTCCCATATCCCTTGATTCCCTTAATATTCAAAAATCTATTGATCTCTGTCTTGAATATACTCAACGACTGAGTCTCCGCAGCACCTCTGGGGTAGAGAATTCCAAAGATTCACAAACCCTCTGAGTGAAGAAATTTCTCCTCATCTCAGTCGTAAATGGCCGACCCCTTATTCTGAGACTGTGTCCCCTGGTTCTGGACTCCCCAGCCAGGGGGAAACATCCTCCCTGCATCTACCCTGTCAAGTCCTGTCAGAATTTTGTATGTTTCAATGAGATCGCCTCTCATTCTTCTAAATATAGGCCTAGTCTACTCAATCTCTCCTCATAGGACAATCCTCCATCCCAGGAACCAGTCTGGTGAACCTTCATTACACTCCCTCTATGGCAAGTATATCCTTCCATCGGTAAGGAGTTTACACAACATCAACCACACTACCCTCATAAACCCTCTCCATTACTTAAAAGAGCTCAATCAAGTTAGTCAAACACGATTATATTAATTCACAGGTGACAATATACATTCATCTATTAATTACCTGTTCCACTCTATATATAAATAATTACAGTCCATTTATAGCATATTAATTTACGGGTGAGAATATATATATTTTTAATTCCTCTATTATAGTGGATTAGTCTGCTTATAGAATTACATTAATTTACAGGTGAGAATATATATTAATGATTTATTGCCTGCCCCTCTATTATTCAGTGCTTTATATTACAGTCTGTTTATAGTATGATCTGTTATATTAGTTTACAGGTGAGAAGGTACATTATTGCATTTATTACCTGTGACCCAGTCACTCTGCCTCCATGTTCCAGACGTTTCCCTGTACGCTGTCCCCGCTCCGACCCCTATCTGCTTCCTCCGTCTCTGCTTCCGGTTCCGGCTGGTGTCCCCCTTTGTGGAGTCTCCCGGCTCCTCCGCAAGGCGGGTCGCACGCGGCGCAGCGCCATACTTGATGCTGGCAACAGCGAATCATGTGAACGGCACCTGCGGCGCCATATTTGATGCAGTGGGAGAAGCAGGAAAAACCTTGTCCAGTCTGCCAGTGTTGAAGCCAAGCCATCAAAGATGGGACTGTGGGGTTTCACGGCAGTCTGGAGTGTGTGCACTAAATGTAAAAGCCCACAGGAAGAAAACCCAACAGCAAGTGGAAGGGAAAGGACGAATGAGCCAGAAGCGCTAGATAAATGGAAGCTCTTCCGTCTCAAATAAAGATTAAATGACTTACATTTATACATAGCACCTTTCATGACCACCGGACGTCTCAAAGCACTTTACAGCCAATGAAGTACTTTTGAAGTGGAGTCACTGTGGGAAACGCGGCAGTCACTTTGTGCACAGCAAGCTCCCACAAACAGCACAGTGATAATGACCATCAGATAATCTGTTTCTGTTATGTTGATTGAGGGATAAATATTGGCCAGGACACCAGGGAGCACTCCCCTGCTCTTCTGCAAAATAGTGCCATGGTATCTTTTACATCCACCCTGAGAGAGCAGACGGGGCCTCGGTTTAATGTCTCATCCGAAAGACAGCACCTCTGACCTTGCAGCACTCCCTCAGCACTGCACTGGAGTGTCAGCCTAGATTTATGTGCTCAAATCTCCAGAGTGGGACTTGAACCCACAACCTTCTGACTCAGAGGCAAGAGTGCGACCCACTGAGCCACAGCTGACACTAGATGGCCCAGATAAGACCTTAATAGAGGTACAACAACAACTTGTATTTATATAGCACCTTTAACATAGTAAAACGTCTCAAGGTGCTTCACAGCAGTATTAAAAGGCAAAAAATTTGACACCGAGCCACATAAGGAGAAATTAGGGCAGGTGACCAAAAGCTTGGTCAAAGAGGTAGGTTTTAAGGAGCATCTTAAAGGAAGAAAGAGAGGTAGCGAGGCGGAGAGGTTTAGGCAGGGAATTCCAGAGCTTAGGGCCTGAACAACAGAAGGCACGGCCACCACTGGTTGAGCGATTATAATCAGGGATGTTCAAGAGGGCAGAATTAGAGGAGCGCAGATATCTCGGGGGGTTGTGGGGCTGAAGGAGATTAGAGATAGGGAGGGGCGAGGCCACGGAGGGATTTGAAAACAAGGATGAGAATTTTAAAATCGAGGCATTGCTTAACCGGGAGCCAATGTAGGTGAGCGAGCACAGGGGTGATGGGTGAACGGGACTTGGTGCAAGTTAGGACATGGGCAGCCGAGTTTTGGATCACCTCAAGTTTACGTAGGGTAGAATGTGGGAGGCCGTCCAGGAGTGCGTTGGAATAGCCAAGTCTAGAGGTAACAAAGGCATGGATGATGGTTTCAGCGGTAGATGAGCTGAGGCAAGGGCAGAGACGGGCAATGTTACGGAGGTGGAAATAGACAGTCTTAGTTGTGCTGCAGATATGTGGTTGGAAGCTCATTTCAAGTACATGATACTTAACAGGAGAATAAAACTCAGGATCTCTGATGAGTGCCCAGTTTTAGTCACCCATGTATACAAGCAGTGGGGGTGGTGCACAAGACTGATCCCTAGTGTTAGAGAATTGAAATAATGAGGGGAGACCGAAAAGAAAAAAAGACTTGTATTTATATAGTGCCTTTCACGACCACCGGACGTCCCAAAGCGCTTTACAGCCAATAAAGTATTTTTTGAAGTGTAGTCACTGTTGTAATGTAGGAAACGCGGCAGCCAATTTGCAGTCAGCAAGCTCCCACAAACAGCAATTTGATAATAACCAGATAATCTGTTTTTCAGTGGTGTTGATTGAGGGATAAATATTGGCCAGCACCCCAGGGAGAACTCTCCTGCTCTTCTTTGAAATAGCGCCATAGGATCTTTTACGGCAGACGGGGCCTCGGTTTAACATCTCATCCAAAAGAAGGCACCTCTGACAGTGCGGCACTCCCTCAGCACTGCACTGGGGTGTTAGCCTAGATTTTTGTGCTCAGTCTCTGGAGTGGGACTTGAACCCACAACCTTCTGACTCAAAGGCAAGGGTGCTACCAACCGGGCCTCTTCAATCTTGGGAGGAATCAATCGAAAGGGAAATAAAATAGTACAGAAATTTAAATCTGGAACACTAATTAAAATCAAATGAGCTGGACAAGAGGGCACGAAGGTTCATTACACAAAGTGATGAACATAAGCAGTGGACTAATGGGGGTAGTGGAGGCAAAACCCTGGTACCGTTTTAGAGCGACTTTAACACTGAAGTTCGGTTGCTGGTTCCTGTCGCATAGAACCAGTGGCCAGAAGAATGTAAAACTATCAGATTTTGTTACAGCCAGCAAGCTGTTCTTCATGAAGTCATCGCCCCTGTTGCTAGTCTAATTCTTATTGGTTAATTACTTAATTGATTTCCTGTGTCATCACCAATTAAAAGGCAGCACGTGCCCCCTTGGGCACAACCAATAAAACTGTATCTTAAACAAGGTTTAAAGGAGACTCATCAAAATTCTGTCTCGGGGGTGATGAAGTGCTCGAGTCCCACCGGTCGCGGGAGGCCTCAAGCGTGCCGGTGGATACCACGTGCTCCATCTCCGGGGAACCGGGGCGCAAACACAGCCGCGGAAGAGAGCCAGGCAGTCGGGCCGAATGACCCCCTCGACCGCTCGTTGCCTGGACCTGTTTATGGCTACCTTGGCCAGGCCCAGCAGCAGTCCGATGAGGAGGTCCTCCAACCCACCCACCCGCCCGCTCCCCTCCGCACCAGGTGGCCAAAGGTCAGGAGCGCGGGACTGATGTGCAGCCAAAAATTGAGGAGCAGACCCTTCAAATATTGCAAAAGGGGCTGCAACCTCTCTCACTCCACATCCATGGAAAACAGACTCCTTTAGGTCGAACTCTGGGACTCAAAGCACTGCACCAGTAGCAGTGTGAGCTGGAGGGGTTGTCAGGACATTGCCTCTTCCCCTCACCATCGTGACATAGCATGAAGAAAGCTTTTGACATTTCCATATCAGTCGTGTTACGCCTGCCACAGCCGTACTGCACATGTGGAACTCCCCTGCACCGGTTCAGAGGGAGACTGGCGACGTGAGTACAACGTAAAGGGTTGTCAGAAACAATTGGATGCTGTGGTGGAGGTGTTGCAATTCGGGGTATATCCTAATACAAGCTTGCACTCAGTGTGAATCGAAACTTGACCTTACACATGAAATATCTGATTTCGCAGGATGCAGAGCAATGAACCTTTATACCGCTTGTCGGGTGTATTGGAAAATATCATACATCCTTAAATACTGAAGTCTTTATTCATTAAAACACTGACATAACCCATTACATGCAGTGTCTATGAGATTGGTACTGACACTTTCTACCTCACGAGCAAGACTCATTGGATCCCGTAAGCGTGTCATCTTGACTGCTCACATTAGCTTAAGCAAGACTAGGTAAAAGTCCCCAGAGCTCTGGTGTGCTGTATCTTTATACAGTAAATTATGTCTCCCTAACGTGACATTCCTACGTAAGCACGTTCCATCTACGTGACTAGTATGGGGATACGTCACTTCGGCAAGTGATGTTATTGCTCCCGTTCCTCCAAGTGCAAGTGTGTACTACTGCTATTCTCTGTCCAATGTTCTCTACGAGTGACCACGGCTATCAGTCATGACTTTCACTTACCCATCTCCTGATATTTATTACAGAAAGAGCTGTTCATCCCTTACACTACCCTTCTACACCCAGACTTAGGTGGCATCAAACCTGCTCGTTAAAATTCTGTTCCTGCATCTTTCCACAGAGGTGAGACCACACCTTGAGTATTGTGTGCAGTTTTGGTCGCCTTATCTGAGGAAGGATGTTCTTGCCATGGAGGGAGTGCAGCGAAGATTCACCAGGCTGATACCTGGGATGACAGGAATGACGTATGAGGAGAGATTGGGTCGATTGGGCTTATATTCACTCGAGTTTAGAAGAATGAGGAGATCTCACTGAAACTTATAAAATTCTAACAGGACTAGACAGACTAGATGCAGGAAGGATGTTCCCGATGGTGGGGCAGTCCAGAACCAGGGGCCACAGTCTAAGGATAAGGGGTAAGCCATTTAGGACTGAGATGAGGAGGAATTTCTTCACCCAGAGAGTGATGAACCAGTGGAATTCCCTACCACAGAAGGCAGTAGAGGCCAATTCATCTATATTATACTAGCTGAAGTGCCCGGCGGTGCCGAGGCTTTTTCGAGGGCATGTTGTTGTTGGAAGAGAGAGAGAGAGCGACTGGGGGAAGAGAGAGAGCGACTGGGGGAAGAGAGAGAGCGACTGGGGGGAAGAGAGAGAGCGACTGGGGGAAGAGAGGATGGGAGGGGGGAGGGAGGGAGGGGAGGGGAGGGCGGGGGGAGGGGAGGGGGGAAGGAAGGGAGGGAGGGGGGGAAGGAGGGCAGGGGAGGCGGGGAAGGGAGGGCGGGAGGGGGGAGGGGAGGGCGGGGGGGGAGGGAGGGGGGATGGAGGGCGGGGGGGGCGCCCCCCCCCCCGAGAGTCGCGCCCCCCCCCCAAGGGTCGCGCCCCCCTCCCCCCCGAGGTGAAGACCGCCGATTGCGCGCGCAGCAGGAGCTGAGACGCGGCGTCTCTCTCGGCCGGCGGGCCCGGTTGCCAGGGCAACCGTGACGCTGACCAAGCCAGAGAGAGAGACGCCGCGTCTCAGCTGCTCCTGCTGCGCGCGCGGCCCCCCCCCCGAGGTCGCGCCACCCCCCCCCCGAGGGTCGCGGCCCTCCCCCCCCCCCCCCCGAGGGTCGCGGCCGGCGGCCCCCCCCTCCCCCCGAGGTGAAGACCGCCGATTGCGGCTGTGCGAGACGTCCGGCGGGCCCGGTTGCCAGGGTAACGCTGGACGCTCAGCAAGCCCCGGCAGAGAGAGACGTCTCAGCTCCTGCTGCGCGCGCACCCGAGCGGCTCTGGGCTGAGGCTCGGCCCTCCAGCCTTCAAGTGGGGCCGGGAGGTGCCTAGCTCGGGCGTGGGTGCGGAGAAGACGCCGAGGCTTCTAGGCCTACCTGGAAAAACGGGGAAAGGTAGGAAAATTAATGAGATTAGATAAGTTAATTACTTTCTAAATCATTTTTTTAAAAAACAATATGTGTTTTAAAAGCCACGTTTTTTTTTAAGACGCAGAAAGCGGGAAAAAGAAAGGAAAAGTTTGGAATCAAGATGGCGGCAACTCACCTCGGTTCAGAACGATAAAGCCGGCCACACGCGCACCGATTGGCCCGGCGGCACACGCCAGCAACCCGGCGTACGATTGGTCGAGCTCGAGGTCACTCTGTTGCTAATGAGCGGATAATGAGATGCTAATGAGCGGAATGTTGAAGGTTTTTGGATACCGCTGGGCGCAATTTAGCCCGGCCAAAACGTAAATACGCTTAAAACCGTCTCGGAAGCGTAAGCTTTCTTTGGAGGTAACGCGCGCGTAGGTACGCCCTGTAACTTTCGAGTGCATACCCGCAACGCACATGCGATGACAGACAGACAGATAGAAAGACAGATAGACAGAAAGACAGAATGACAGAAGTACCGATTTATATATATAGATATATATATATATATATAAATAAAGCGGTTGATCTGTCTGTCTGTCTGTATGTCCTCTATACACTCAAAAGTTATAGAGCGTACCATCACATATGTTATATCAAAAGAAAGCTGCACCGCCCGTCCCGCTGGGACCGATTCCAAACCAGCGACCCGCCATCTTGGTAAAGGCTGGCGGGGGCGGAGACAGCGAGCGCGTGAACGTCGTCGGCGGCCCGGAGCGGGACCTGAGCTACGGTAAGTCGGGCCGGGCCTCACGCGCTAGGCCGCGCACTCGGCCGGCCCTGATCCGCACACAGGGGCTTCAGCTCACCGCGTCCGGCTCTGAGGAAAGGGAGAGGGGGAGGGAGAGAGGAGAGGGGGAGGGAGAGAGAGAGGGGGAGGGAGAGAGAGAGGGGGAGGAGAGAGAGAGAGAGGGAGAGAGGAGAGAGAGAGAGAGAGAGAGAGAGGGAGAGAGAGAGGGGGAGGGAGAGAGAGAGGAGGG
>NW_028225179.1:131463548-131554410 GCF_052327205.1 Somniosus microcephalus
GCCGTTCAGGGGTGGTGCCAGGGATCACTTCTTCACACAAAGGGTAGTGGAAATCTGGAACTCGCTCCTCAAAAAGCTGCTGAGGCTGGAGGGGGGGTGGGCGCGGTTGTCAATTGAAAACTGCGATTGAGATTTTTGTTAGGCAAGGGTATGAAGGGATATGGAACCAAGGCGGGTAAATGGAATTAAGGTAAAGACCAGCTATGCTCTAACTGAACATCAGAATAGGCTCGAGGGGCTGAATGGCCGCCTCCTGTTCCTATACAGGTCTTGTGCCCATTTCCCCAACGCAATGTCACCCGGCAGCTGAAGACAAATAGGCATTTTCTGATCACCCTGGAGCCAAAACAGAGAGCACGGTGGCATAGTGGTTAGCACTGTTGCCTCACAGCACCAGAGACCCGGGTTCGAATCTGGCCTCGGGCGACTGTCTGTGTGGAGTTTGCACATTCTCCCCGTGTTTGCGTGGGTTTTCTCCGGGTGCTCCGGTTTCCTCCCACAGTCCAAAGATGTGCGGGTTAGGTTGATTGGCTATGATAAATTGACCCTTAGTGTTAGGGAGATTAAATACGTGGGGTTACGGGGATAGGGTGGGATATGTGTCGGTGTAGGGGTTACGGGGATCGGGTGGGATATGTGTCGGTGCAGGCTCGATGGGCCGAAATGGCCTCTATCTGCACTGTGAGGTTTCTGTGATTCTGTGAAAAACAACATCAAGCTGACAAGATTGTGGAGCTCAATTTATTGTAAGAAAATTTACATGGAAGAGAATCAGCAGAGGAAAACAGATGCACTACTGTCAACATGACCGGTACATTAAACTGTTACGAGCGTCAGCTGGGCTCAGTGATTACCTCTGGGTCAGAAGGGTCATGACCCCCTTTTTCTGTCCAATGAAACTGCCGCACACTCCCCTACAAAATAAGACTGGCCGTAAAAAATGTTCTACATGGACTCGGTGGCAGGTCAAACGCTCGTCATTTATTGCAGGATAGTACAAGGAAGGGCGGCTGGATTATGGCCAGGTTCACGTGGAAACTTGAGGGTAACTCCACGCCAGACAGAGAGCCCAACCATCACAGAACAGTTACCAGTAACACAAAAAAAAAAAAAAATGTTACTTGTTTTTTTTAATTAAAAAAAGCAACATATTAAACGTCAAAAAAAAAGCAAAACCGTCACAGATCATCTTGGGAAATGGAAAAAAAAAATCAATTTTTGCAGCTAGCATTAAAAAAAAGAAACACCAATATTTAGGTATATAGATAGTATTTTCCCTGGTGTCCTCCGCGCTAAATCCCGACGGTGAGAGTAATCCGCACAACGTACGACCCGAGTTTGTGTGTGTACCATGGGGAACCGCGGTTCTCGTCAACGGGTATTACCAAACCTGTGAAAGGAAGCACATCACAAACTGTTCAAAGACACGCTGATCGCCATAGGCGGAGTACGCACACAGCTCGCCAGAGCGAGCATTTCGGGCAACAATCACTGCCACTTTTAATACTGTGCCCGACACGTTTAAAAAAAGGTAATGAGACCTGGTTTTGGGGTTTGGGGTGGAGGAGGAGGGGAAAGAGAGATGGTAGAAGAATGATTGAATGTTGTTTGATTCCCCCCTCACCCCTCAAGAGTCCCTGTGGTGGCTCGGTTTCAGCATGGTACAGAGGAGCCAGGCAGAGAAGTTGCCCAGGATCAGTTAGCATTTACAGGCCAGGGGCCAACCATTTGGGGTGGGGGGGCCTGCAATCCATCTCTGGGTCACCAAGATTAGAGAGGGGAAAATCCAGTCAGGGTTCCTGCTCCTGATCACTTAGCCAATGACCGCTGCTGGAGATGTGCGCCTGGTGAAGACGCGATTCAACACGACTGGGAATAATCCTGGAGCGCGCTCACTGGCCAGGGTCACAGGCAACTGAGCAAGGTACTGGAGAGCGCCTTTGTTACCTCCGGAACTGACTGTCCCAACACTCTCCTGGCCGGCTTCCCACACGCTGTAAGCTCAAGCTCGTCCAAAACTCGGCTGCCCGTATCCTAACCTGCACCGAGTCCCGGTCACCTATCACCCCTGTGCTCGCTGACCTACATCGGCTCCCGGTCCTGCAATGCCTCATCAACGTCGCATCCTGGTGTTCAAAATCCCTCCATGGCCTCGCCCCTCCGTATCTCTAATCTCCTCCAGCCCCACAACCCTCCGGGATCTCTGCGCTCCTCCAATTCTGGCCTCTTGTGCATCTCTGATTTTCATCGCCCCACCATTGGCGGCCGTGCCTTCATCTGCCTCGGCCCCAAGCTCTGGAATTCCCTGCCGAAACCTCTCCGCCTCTCTCTCTCCTCCTTTAAGTTGCTCCTTAAAACCTACCTCTTTGAACAAGCTTTTGGTCGTGTCCCAATAACTCCATAATGTGGCTCAGTGTCAAATTTTGATTGGCAACATTAAAGGCGCTATATAAAACGCAAGATTGTGTGGAACTGCGTTCCAAAAGCCAACAACATGGCAGCCTCCCACTGGAGTCCTCCTTAGATTGCGATGACACGGCAGTCAGTTTAATTTCTGTTTTTGGTGGAGCAGGTAACATTCTGTTTCCGCACACTATCTGCACTTCCATCTCGCGAGCCTCAGCCGGTGGCGGAAATGGTGACTGGGAAGTGGACAAGAGCAGGAAGTTAAATTGGCGGCCGTGTTGTCAGCACGCCCCGGGATTTTCCCTGTGCTCGACGCCTCTCCGCTGTATTAGGCCCGAGACCTGGGAGGAAGGAGGGGAGGAGAAGCTTGCGTGTGCCCGCGCGCGCGTACGTACACGTGTGTCGAGAGATCACGCACTTGACCCGCGCCGCGTCGCTCCGCGCTGCCGACACTCGCTGAACAGAAAAATAAAAACAGGAAAGGGCCACTCGGGACGGGCGTCCGGTTGGAACCGCATCCCAGTGAGAGTCGGGAGAGGTGGGGGCGGGCAGGGGGAGGGAGGGAGTAAAGTGGAACAGTTCCAACAGAAACAAAAAGAAAACGGACGAGAGAAACAGTTGCTGCGCCAGTTACCACAAAATGCAACCTGAAGCTAGTCTGAGAGTTGCTACTTTCCACTGGCTCCGATGGTGGGAACAGGAGCTGACTTTCCAACAGGCACAAAACTGTTAAAGAGGAGGGGAGACGACACAGCATTTCAGTTCATTCAGCAAACCTACAATCTCCGCGAGCTTCAATGTGTTTTAAAAAAAAAAAATACACACACACACAAAACCGTCAGTAACACCGTCAGACATTAAATGCGTCGACGCTCATTATTCATCTCGGCACCACCGGCAGTGCTCTGCACTCGATGCAACTGGCCTTTGTAACAGCTCATGCAGATCGCACGCTCCTGGCCTCTGCTTCCGTCGATGCCTGTTCCCTCCTGCTGCATCGCTGAGCGGGGAGAAAGGACCGGGAACTTTCGGATGCTTTCCATACGCTTTCGGGGCAGCTTGCCTCGAGATCGGCAGGGAGTGGGTACTAATTTAGGATTATTGCTAGAAGCACAAAGGGGAAGGCGGGGGTGGGGTGGGAAAGGTTAGAAGTATATTTGTTCCCTCTCTCTCCCCCCCCGTGTAAAGGGCCATCAGAGCACGGAAATACATTGGCGCGAATGACCGTCGAAAGCAGGTAAAATCGCGACATTTAACCAGGGGATTGAAACACTTGAAGAAATGCCTATGATCTTAGCCATGCACGCAATACATCTCTTCACCGCTCGGCGCGAAGAAACGAAAGGGGCAGAAAAAAAATGCCATTGCATGCTCGGCACAGGCACGATGGCCCGAATGGCCTCGTTCTGCGGTCCGAAATGCCTATGCACACGCAACACGTTTCTCCACCGCTTGTCTTAAAGTTTTATCAGCTCCAGCAGTGCGCATAATGGCCGGCGAGGGAAGGTGGTGGACAAAACCACCTTTTAAAAAGACAAAAAAACCGAGAGCTACCCCGCCCCCGCGCTGGCTGTGTGTGCAAACGTGCTGCCCGGGGCGATACGCAGTCCTACAGAAGGGCGCGGTTCCAGGGGTTCAATCCTGGGGTCTGTGCTGTCGCAGCAGCACTTGGGAGCGCTGCAACTGGTTTCAGCCCTGCTGGGCTGGGCTGGGGGTGGGAGGTGAGGGCGTAGAGAAAAGGACAATCGAGCACAGCTCCCGATCCGACAACCCTATTTAGTGAGCCCTGCTGGAGTGTGTGTAGGTAGGGACGGGACTGAGCTTGCCAGTGATAGCCCACGTGGTCAAAGAGCGTACCATGAACTCCTTGTCTAGGCTGCTGTGTGTAAAATGGGTCAGTTGGGGACTGGAAAGGTGCCTGTCGACGTGTACTCATACAGGAATGAGTACCTTCAGGAGAGAAGAAAAAGGTTAGGGGAACAACAACAAAGTGTTGACTACACGTAATCAGAGTCATATAAATCTTGTTGATTCATTCTAAAAGGCACACGCACACACGCAACCCAACCTGGAACATACAAGAGGCAGAACAAATGTAACTGTGAACCCGTAGGATAGAGGACAGTACGGCGGCCGGCAGTGTTTAAAATGTCGGCACAGCACTGGATTGGTCAAAATGAGTCACTTGTGTCTAAGCACCCACCAAACGGACAGCTTAAGATTCAGATCCGAGGGCGAGCTCCGACCACAGCCGGCTGACTCCCACCGCACAATAGCACACCAGAATCCAGCCTGGCTTTCAGAAGCTGGAAGGAAACGAGATGCTCGAGGCCAAAGATCGCGGTGGATCGATCAGCTCGGAGCGATGGTCGGCGGGCAGCTACACGGAGGCTGGACTCGCCCTCTCAGAGGCAAGAATCCCAGTCAGCCCGCTCAATGGCAATGCTGGTCCGGCATCACAATCCACATACAGTGGGTAGAATCTGCTCAACGGTTTCCCCCATCTCACCTGGACTCGCCTAACTCCCACTTCTCACAGCTCACTGCCTTCGGCTGGTTGGAGCCATGATGCGATGAAGATAAAGGCTTCAAAGTCGTAACAATGTAAGGTAATTGGCAAAGGAACCAGGGGAAAAGAACTTTTTTATTTTTATTTTTTTATATATAAACGCAGCGAGTTGTTCTGATCTGGGATGCACTGCCTGAAAGGGCAATGGAAGCAGATTCAATAGTAACTTTCAAAAGAGAGTTGGATAAATACTTGGAGGAAGGGGTAGGGGAGTAGGACGAATTGGATAGCTCTGCCACAGACCCAATGGGCTGAGTGGCCTCCCTCTGTGCTGTGTGATTCTAAAGTGATGTCATTCACTTCCTCATTCCTCTCACCCAAGCCTGGTCAGATTGTATAAAATTCTTAGAGGGCTTGACAGGGTAGATGCTGAGAAGTTGTTTCCCTGGCTGGAGAGTCGAGAACTATGGGGTCATAGTCTCAGGATAAGGGGTCGGCCATTTAGGACCGAGACAAGGAGAAATTTCTTCACTCTGGGGTACAACAGTGACTACACTCCAAAAGTAGTGTGTGCAGTTTTGGTCGCCTTATCTGAGGAGGGATGTTCTTGCCATGGAGGGAGTGCAGCGAAGATTCACCAGACTGATACCTGGGATGGCAGGAATGACGTATGAGGAGAGATTGGGTCGACTGGGCTTATACTCACTGGAGTTTAGAAGAATGAGGGGATCTCATTGAAACTTATAACATTCTAACAGGACTGGACAGACTAGATGCAGGAAGGATGTTCCTGATGGTTGGGGAGTCCAGAACCAGGGGTCACAGTTTAAGGATAAGGGGTAGGCCATTTAGGACAGAGAGGAGGAGGAATTTCTTCACCCAGAGAGTGGTGAACCTGTGGAATTCTCTACCACAGAAGGCAGTAGAGGCCAATTCATTAAATATATTCAAGAAGGAGTTAGATATATTTCTTAAGGCTAAAGGGATATGGGGAGAAAGCAGGGACCGGGTACTGAGTTTGGATGATCAACCATGATCACATGGAATGGCGGAGCGGGCTCGAGGGGCCGAATGGCCTATTCCTGCTCCTATCGTCTTTGTTTCTATGTTAAAAGTACTTCATTGGCTGTAAAGCGCTTTGAGATGTCTGGTGGTCGTGAAAGGCGCTACAGAAATGCAAGCCTTTCTTTCGAGAGAATTCCAAATGTTCAGAACCCTCAGAGCTGTGGATGCTCAGTGGTTGAGTATATTCAAGACTGAGAGCGAGAGATTCTTGGGCACTAAGGGAATCAAGGGATGTGGGGATGGGGCAGGCAAGTGGAGCCAAGGTGGAAGATCAGCCACGATCTTATTGAATGGCGGAGCAGGCTCAAGGGCCGTATGGCCGACTCCTGCTCCTAATTCTGGATGTTCTTATGGCTAGAGCAATTCCCTCCTACTCTCCTCTGACCGTTGGGAATCCCCCTCTCTCTCGAAGATTAGCGGTGGCACACATTGGACAGGGGATGTGGGGAGGAGGGTGGTCCTGTCCATTAGGAGTTGGGTGCTGTGGTGCAATGACTCCAGTTGTGCAGAAAAGTGCAAGCGACACAGCTGCGATAAGCAACTGTGCGCCGACAGCAGGTAGGGATGAAGGGAGGAGGGGGGGGGGGGGGGGGGGGAAATCCTACACCCAAACTCTAGTCAGGATATGCACGGAACTAGATACTATGGCCGCCTCTGTGTCTCACACACTGGGGCTGTAAATGAAATCAATACAAATGCTGGAATTACACAGCAGGCCAAGTCGGCATCAGAAATAAGGAAAAGACTGGTTTTGTTTGGGGTGGAGATCCTTGATCATGGGACGGAGATCCTGGATCCCAGCGGGAACCCGTCTTTCTCTTTCCAAGACGCCAATTGCGCTGTCGTGCACTTCCGGCATCCGCCTCCAGAAAGGCAGTGGGGGGTATTTTGGGAGGGGGGGGGTCAGAGGTCAGAGATCTTGCTGCATTCCCCGGCGGCCCCACTCAAACTGGCTCGAGATTGGCGCCGCCGCATAAACTAGACGCAACTCGCCCCGCGACGTGGACACAGGCCGCGCAGTCAACAAACCGCAAACAGCGAGAAAAGCCGATCTTTTATTTTTTTTTATTTTTTATTAAAGACGGAAGGCGGCAACCTACCAAAACAGGACGCAAATTTACCCGGGGAAGAAATCGGAACCGAAGCCAGGCCGTTGGGAGGTGCTGTACGTACAGGCACGTTGTCAAAGGAAGAGCACGATCCAACAGTGTAGATGTGGTGGGGGCGGGGGAAGCCCCCCACCCCACACGGCTCGCCCTCTCCTCTCCCTCCTAGTCAGGTAGGCAGCGGAAGGAAAAGACCCATTTGTGCATGGAGAGGACCTGAGGACGAGAAAGCAGGCACCAACACCGCGCGAGCTTCGATTCTCAACACCGTAAAAACGACAGAAGCAGTTCAAAAAAAATACAAAAAAAAACACGCGCGCACACATGGGGATGGCGTTCCGAGGACCTGCTAGGAAACACTGCACCACCGCGCGGAGCTGGAACCTTAAGTCAACACAATAAATACAGAGAGGAAAAGGCAAAACCGATTCACGGAATCTGTAAGTCACCCGATTGTAATTCCAATACAAGACTGCAAAAAGTGCAGCAAAGCTATATATAAATATATTAGTTTTAAAAAGGACCTAGACGACTCTCACTCACCTTTCAGTTAGTAAGCCGAGTACTGCGTCTGCTCCACATAGGTTTCGGTCGTCGTACCTGTCGCGGTGTACGCGGCACTGTTGGTCATGGTATTTGTGTACTCGTACCCGTAAGTGCTGGCGTAGTCGGCGGAGGTATAGTTGGCGCTGGTATAGCTGCCGCTGGTGTAGTCAGTGGCGGTAGTGGTGGCGGCTGTGGTGTAGTTGGCGCTGGCGTAGTCCTGGGCGTAGCTGGCAGCGGCGGCAGCGTAGTCGGTGGCGGCGGCAGCGGCATAGTTGTTGGCAGCGGCGGCGGCAGCATACTCGGTGGCGGCGGCGGCGTAGTCGGTGATGGTTGTTGCGGTGGGCGCCCGCCGGAGGGGGCTGCGGTCACGGGTGTAATAGGTCGGGGGCTGGGAGATGGCGCTTTGGCTGTAGGCCTCCAAGGCTTTAGGCATGCGCTCCCTCATGGCAGAGCTATAGGAAGTGCCCCAGCGGTCGGGGTAAGGGGTCCCCACCGCACCGTAGGCTCCCGCCCGGTACTTCTCATAGTAGTCGACGTAGCGGCTGTCGTAGAAGGACTGCTCCCCGTAGCGGGAGGCGACAGCGTAGGGGTCAAGGTAGTCGGGGGCGTAGCCGACGCCCAGCTCTTGGTGGTCCGTCGGGCATTCTTTGGACCAGTGCCCGTCTTTGCCGCACCGGAAGCAGGTGTTCTTCTCGCCCATCCCGGGCTGTATCCGCAGCCGGCTCTTGGACAGTTCAACGTGCATCCGTTTGCCTTTAGTAATAAAGGGAGATACAAAAGAATATTCCCAGTTAACGAGAGGACACAGATTTAAGATCATTGGTAAAAGAACCAGAGGCTGGGGAAAATTAGGAGAATTTCTTTTTAACTGAGTGAGTTGTTGTGATCTGGAATGTGCTGCCTGAAAGGGCGGTGGAAGCAGATTTAATAGTAATTTCAAAAGGGAATTGGATAAATACTTGAAGAGAAAAAATTGGTAGATTTATCTGGTCATTATCTCATCACCGTTTGTGGGGACTTGCTGTGCGCAATAGGCTGCCGCATTTCCTACATTACAACAGTGATTACACTTCAAAAGTACTAAACTTTAAAAGCTGTAAAGCGCTTTGGACCATCCTGAGGTTGTGAAAGGTGCTATAGAAATGCAATTCTTTCTTTTTATACAGCTCCAAATACTCTTGTAACCCAAGTGTGGACGGACCCAATCTAGAACGATACCGCTCGGTGTTTAAAAATTTTTTTTTTTAAATATAAAACAGTTCGACTGGACACAGTATGTACATCTCACTGATCATCAAGGCACCATATTTAAATCCCAGCGACAGTACTGGGGACGGTGGAGGGGGAATGAGGATGTACAGAGGTGGAGGGGAGAGGTTAGTGTTACAAGTGGAGGGTCTTCCTCAGATAATTTCTGAATTACAACCATGCCTGTCACTCTCGTAAGTGGTCTGAACGACTTATATTTAAGGGTGTGCCTGTACTGTCAGAGAGCAGAATTCAGGGGGTAACAGTCGTATCACCCTTGCAATCTGAACTGGATACTCGTATCTTTCATTTCAACAGTGAATATCAAGAGGAACTACGAGTGCGATATAAAAGGACTCTGCTCTAAGAGAGATAATTGTTGATTTTATGTTTTTTGCTGAGGTTGAGGGACGATATCTGCTCTCCCACCCTGCTGGTGATCTGGTCCACATTTCTATCTCCTTCTTAATGAAAAAAAAATTTTTAAATTTATTTTCCATTGACATTCTTACCTTTAATCTGCTGTCTCTTTACCCTTTTCTGCATTTAAATTCCATATTCTTAATCTTAAAAGACCACCAGCAACTCCCCTCCCTCACCATTATCCCGCTCTTCACCAGGTAGTTCAGTCCCAAGGTGGACAATGTTTCCTTGTTGTAATCCCACCCTCCCAAGTTCAGTAGTCAGCCTCGTACCTCTCTTTTCCGATAATGCTACATATTTGCTGGAACATAGGAAAAAAAGTCAACACGCTACTCTAGATACGGGTGCACCAAGGCCAGATGCAACTTAAACACTTCCTTAGGCATACATCACATCCCAAGATCAACTTCCCGGCATTTTATCTGCTTTCTTCACTGCCAAAATTCACAGATCTTTCCTGCTGTTGCCTCAAGCACATTCAATATGGAATCAAAATTCTAGCTTTTAAAAAAAAAAAAAAGATTTAACCTCACGACTTTATACTTGTACAAGCTGAACTTCAGCTACCACCTCTGTCCAGTGTCCAGTGTCCACCTCCTGTTGGATTAATGCTAATGGTTAACATCATTGGCCCGGTTTCCAATTTGGCCTCATTCATAAGCTTAAGTCACCACGGGCAACATTTCAGCCTCCAAGTCAGTTATAATAGTTCCAAATAAAAGATGTGGGACATTTTCCCCTATTTCCCACACCCGCTATTGAGCATTACTGCTAATATTTCTTAAAACCAACTTAAAAAAGACAGACTTGCATTTATATAGCACCTTTCACGACCACCGGATGTCCCAAAGCGCTTTACAGCCAATGAGGTACTTTTGAAGTGTAGTCACTGTTGTAATGTAGGAAATGCGGCAGCCAATTTGCTCACAACAAGCTCCCACAAACAGCAATGTGACAATGAGCAGATAATCTGTTTTTAGTGATGTCGATTGAGGGATCAATATTGGCCAGAACACCGGGGATAACTCCCATAGTGCCATGGGATCTTTTATGTCCACCTGAGAGAGCAGAAGGGGCCTCAGTTTAACGTCTCATCCGAATTCCATCAGATACCAGAAAGAACATCTTCACAAAATGGGGTGAGAAATGACCAGCCAGAGAGGATAGTAGAGACATAATCAACAGGAGCATCCACAAGAGTTGGATGCTTCTCGGAGAATGTTAGAATACTAAAAGGGGTGAGCTTTGGTGGTTTTTTCTCATTCTTAAAAAGAGACCATCAACTCCTGGGTCTGGGGTGAAAGGATAATGTCCGAGCCACTACTTCCCACATCAGAGAGAGCGAGCGAATCACCTCTTCTGTCTGGAGTATTTAAACCCAGCTTGTAGCAGTGAAGGGACAGTGTCTGACCCACTACGTCAGCCTCCAAGAAACACCCGTAATAATTTGAAACCGCACTAAAGGGAGTCCAGGCTTGATGACCTCTGAGCCCTCGCACCGCCAACAACATGGAGCGCCAGGCCCACGGCCTCACAATTGGCGGTGAGACCGGGCACCTCAACAGTTGTTAATCCCAATGACTCGGAGCGGCTGCCCTCCAATAATTTCACCTTTGAACTCGATGCCATCCAGCCCTTTGATGGCCTGCATGGCTTCCTCCCCTCGCTCCATGTGCACGAAGGCGTAATCTTTGATGATGTCGCACTCCAGGACGGTCCCGTACTCCTCGAACATGGACTGCAGCTCCTGGCTGGTGCAGCTGGAGCTCACTTTGCCCACGTGGAGCTTGGTGGAGGATTTGGTCATGCTCTTGCTGGCCTCCACGTTGATGGGGACCCCATGCAGCTTGTAGTGGTGCAGGTTCTCGATCGCCTCCTTTGCTGCGTCCTTGTTGTCCATATGCACAAATCCATAGTTCTGATTTTTAAAACAAAATAATTGACAGCAACATTCGATAATGGAATTAAAACACTAAAAACCACACCAAACAACTTTGTGGGGATATACATCCTTCCAATATGGAACCGAGCCACAGAGATCAGGAAGATCCCAGGCTGTGTCTGCTTTTTAAAAAAATGTAGTCACTCCTGGAATCTAGGCGTCGCTGCCAGCATTTATTGCCCATCCCGAGTTGCCCTCGAGAAGGTGGAACCTTCTTGAACCGCTGGAATCCGTGCGGTGAAGGTGCTCCCACAGTGCTGTGAGGGAGGGAGTTCCAGGATTTTTACCCAGCGATGATGAAGGAACGCCGATATACTTCCAAGTCAGGATGGCGAGAGAGACTTGGTGTGTGTTACTGTTAAATTAGTTCATCACACAGCCAGGCCAGCAGAATGTGCGCCGGATTTGGTCTCAGCTGTGGCTCAATCGGTAGCCACTCTCGCCTCAGAGTCAGAAAGTTGTGGGTTCAAGTCTCACTCCAGAAACTTGAGCACAAAATCCAGGCTGGCACTCCCAGTGCAGTACTGAGGGAGTGTTGCACTGTCAGATGTGCCGTCTTTTGGGTGAAACGTTAAACCTCAAGTGGATGAGGGGTCCTGTTTTTTATCCCTCAACCAACATCATTAAAAAAAAAATTCTGGTCATTATCTAATTGCCCTTTGCGGGGCCTTGGTGTGCACAAATTGGCTGCTGCATTTGTTACATTACAACAGTGACTACACTTCAAAAAGTACTTAATTGGCTGTAAAACGCTTTGGAACGCCCAGAGGTCGTGAAAGGCACTTTACGGGTACTTTCTTACTATGGGAAAATAGACTTCAATGTAAATATTGGCCAGGACACCGGGGATAACTCCCCTGCTCTTCTTCGAAATAGTGTCCCGGGATCTTCTACGTCCAGCTGAGAGCAGGGAACTGGGTTTAATGTCTCATCCAAAAGGCGGCATCTCCGACAGTTCAGCACTCTCTCAGCACTGCACTGAGAGTGTCAACCTAGCTTTATGTGCTCAAGTCCCTGGCGTGGGACTCTGAACCTATGACCTTCTGACTCAGAGGTGCGTGTACTACCAACTGAGCCACTGCTGACTCTAAAAGAGGTTCGCCAGTAACAATCGCTGACCCACGCCCGCTCTCCTGATCCAAGGGCCACAGCTGGAAAATGTGTGCGTGTGAGAGATATAAAAAAAAAATCGAATGATGCTCCCCCACAATCAAGTATCAATGGCCAGCCTCAATGGGGTGTGCGTGAGATAAAAATCGAATGATGCTTCCCTCTCTACCACCAGTCAAATAGCAATGGCCAGCCTCAGTGGGACGTAATCGAATGACGCCCCCCACAGTCGAATAGCAATGGCCAGCCTCTCTGGGACAGAGTCACTTGAGAGCCTCTGTTCCCCCTGGTAACAACCTCTGACCCGCCCCCTGGTGTCACTCAGCCCACGGTGTCCCTAGTAACGGCCGCCCTGACCCCTCCCCGGCCTACCTTGATCAGGTCGCACTCGCTCACTTCTCCGTACTTCTCGAACAGGGCCCGGATTTCCTCGGCGGTCGTCGGCCGCGGCAGGTTGCCCACGAAAATTTTAACCATTTTTTTCTTTCCTTCCACTTCCAAACAATATATAAAAAGAGAGATTAAATACTGTCCTTTTCCGCGGCTGGGAACGCAGTCTTGCACTGAATGAATCTCACCCTCTGCCGCTCTCTGGCTGCGACATAAAATGGCGGCTGCAAATGGCCGGCGCTGGCGGATAGACCCACCCACCCGCTCCCTCTCCATTGGCTAGCAATCGCCGCCGGGGGGGGAGGGGGCGTCACGCTCGACGCTGATTGGCGCTGGCTCACGTCAATCAGCGCCGCTCGGCCGGAACGATGCCTGAACACGCCGCTTCCAGCTGATTGGCTGGGCCAGGTGTCAATTATTTCAGGGGGTCACGCTCGATGCTGATTGGCGCCCGCTCACGTCAATCAGCGCTGCACGGCTGGGACGTGCTTGAATGCGCCGCTTGCAGCTGATTGGCTGGGTCAGGTGTTAATCTTTCGGAGCACCGCCCACCATGGGATTGCCTCCCTTGCCATTGGGCTCCATTAAGATTGTTCACAAAGGATGTGAGATGGATGTGCACTTCTGAACCGTTAATTTGTCTTGTTTCTCCCCATAGATTGATGCCTCACCTGCCGAGCGGGTTTTGCAGCACTTTCAGTCTTTGTGTAGGAAGCACTTACCTCACTGCACGATGGGCGATTTTTGTGCCTGTTAGAGCGCCGCCATCTTTAGTACTGGCAGCACAGCCTTCTCTGGGTCACACATGCCCCTGAGAGAGGAAAAAGACTTGCATTTATAT
Source organism: Somniosus microcephalus (assembly GCF_052327205.1). NCBI lineage: Eukaryota > Metazoa > Chordata > Chondrichthyes > Squaliformes > Somniosidae > Somniosus > Somniosus microcephalus. Next base: position 131,477,135 of record NW_028225179.1, read on the forward strand.
AGCGCCTTTCACGACCACCGGACGACCCAAAGAGCTTTACAGCCAAAGAAGTACTTTTTGAAGTGTAGTCACTGTTGTAATGTGGGAAACGCGGCAGCCAATTTGTGCACAGCAAGCTCCCACAAACAGCAATGTGATAATAACCAGATAATTTGTTTTTGTTTTTGAGGGAAAAATATTGGCCAGGACACCGGGGATAACTCCCCTGCTCCTCTTTGAAATAGTGCCATGGGACCTTTTCTGTCCACCTGAGAGAGCAGATGGGGCCTCGGTTTAACATCTCATCTGAAAGATGTTACCTCCAACAGTGCAACACTCCCTCAGTACTGCACTGGAGTGTCAGCCTAGATTTTTGTGTACAAGTCCTTGGAGTGAGTCTTGAACCCACGGCCGTCTGATTCAGAGGCGAGTGTGCTACCCACTGACCTAATGATACAGGAAGGCATGTACAGTAATATGTAGAATAATATTAAAAAGGATATAGAGGCACTGGAGAAGGTGCAAAAAAAATTTACAAAATGAAAGACTTGGATTTATATAGCGCCTTTCACGGCCACTGGACTTGCTATCACAGGGAGTAGTTGAGGCAAATAGCATAGATGCATTTAAGGACATGAGGGAGAAAGAAAAAGAAAGACTTGCATTTATATAGCGCCTTTCACGACCACCGGATGTCTCAAAGCGCTTTACAGCGAATGAAGTACTTTTAGAGTGTAGTCACTGTTGTAATGTAGGAAACGCGGCAGCCAATTTGCACATAGCATGCTCCCACAAACAGCAATGTGATAATGACTAGATAATCTGTTTTATTCATGTTGATTAAGGGTTAAATATTGGCCCAGGACTCCGGGGAGAATTCCCCCTGTTCTTCTTTGAAATAGTGCCATGGGATCTTTTACGTCCACCTGAGAGAGCAGACGGGGCCTCACCAGACTGATTCCTGGGATGGGGGGATTGTCCTATGAGGAGAGATTGAGTAGACTAGGCCTATATTCTCTTAGAGTTTAGAAGAATGAGAGGTAATCTCTTTGAAACATACAAAATTCTTACAGGGTAGATGCAGGGAGGATGTTTCCCCTGGCTGGGGAGTCCAGAACCAGGGAATCTTTGGAATTCTCTACCCCAGAGGGCTGTGGAGGCTCAGTCGTTGAGTATATTCAAGACAGAGATCAATAGATTTTTGGATATTAAGGGAATCAAGTGATATGGGGATAGTGCAGGAAATTGGAGATGAGGTAGAAGATCTTATTGAATGGCGGAGCAAGCTCAAGGTGCCAAATCGCCTACTCCTGCTCCTATTTCTTATGTTCTTATGGGCCTCAGTTTAACGTCTCATCCGAAAGATGACATCTCCAACAGTGCACCGCTCCCTCGGTACTGCACCAGGAGTGTCAGCCTGGATTATGTGCTCAAGTCTCCAGACTGGGACTTGAACCCACAACATTCTGACTCAGAGGTGAGGGAGCTGCCAAGTGAGTCACTGGCTGACATTGCAAATAGTACTGGCGGCACAACCTTCCCTGGGTAACACATACACCTGAGAAAGGTAAAGGGATAACTAATATAAAAAGCAAAAAAAACACGGCAGATGTGGTAACATACAGGACACCTCCGAAAAATGATGTATGCTTGTATTGGTGTAGCACCTTATCACCTTGAAACATTTTAAGAGTTTCACACGTAATTAATTACTTTTGAAGTGAAGTGAGAATTTTCATGTAAGCATGGGAGCCTTAATTTAGCTACCACTTGGAGAAATGTTTAATATGTGTGTTACTGATAAAGGCAGGCGTTAACCCATTTAAAATACACGCCTTAGCACCTCTGTTAAAATAGCACACAGGGAATATCACACAGAAGCACTAATGGTTCATCCAATATTATCACCAGCACTAATTTCTAGCCTCTTTCATCCCTTTCAAAACTGCTTATTTTCTTGTACTGAAACTCATAGAATCGTATGGCACAAAGGAGGCCATTCGGCCCATCGTGCCTGTGCCAGCTCCTTGAAAGAGCTCTCCAATTAGTTCCACTCCCCCTGCTCTTGCCCCATAGCTCAGCAGCATTTTCCTTTTCAACATCAACTTACATTTATATAACGCCTTTAACGCAATAAAATGTCACAAGGCGCTTCACAGGAGCGTTTTCAAACAAAATTTGATACTGAGCCACAAAAGGAGATGTTAGGACAGGTGAATGATTACATAGGACATACGGCACAGAAACAGGCCGTTCGGCCCAACCAGTCCATGTATATGCTTCACTCGAGCCTCCTCCCGTCTTTCCTCATCTAAATCTATCAGCATAACCCTCTATTCCCTTCTCCCTCATATGCTTGTCTAGCCTCCCCTTAAATGCATCTATACTGTAATGATCAATAACATATCATTCTATAGTGGACACTAGGTGGAGCCGTAGAGCTGTATATAGCTGTATGTATAAGACTACACTACCCAGCTGTATGTATATTAAGACTACATTACCCATGAGGCACTAGGCTACCCACAAGGCAGCAGTCAAGATGGATGCCTCTACAGATACTGTACCTAGTCCACATGTGCTCAATAAAAGTGTCTAGCAAAAGCTAGCTGTGTTCATAATAAGAATGTCTATTTATTAATGAACATAAGATGGTACCAGGATGGTGAAGATCTGCTGAAAATTGTGAAAAGCGACATGGAGAATTTGAAGCCACCAGAGCGTTTGAAACTCACAGGAAATATTGACTACAATTGGCAGACTTTTAAACAACAATTCAAACTCTACTTTGCAGCCATCGGATTCGGTACGAAGCTAGACGCAAGGAAGATAGCGTTGCTGCTCACGGTTGCAGGCCCACAGGCGATAGAGGTATTTAATACATTTGTATTTAATCCAGCGGAGAACAGAGACAAATTAGACGATGTGCTACAGAAATTTGATGCACATTGTTCTCCCAAAAAGAATGAGACCTATGAAAGATACATGTTCTGTTCAAGGACACAGCAGCAAAATGAGACTTTTGATCGCTCTATAACTGATCTGAAACTGAAAGCACAGACATGTAATTTCTCTGAGCTCAAAGCATCCATGATTCGTGACCAGATTGTGTTTGGTATTCATGATAAAAAAGTCAGGGAACGTCTGTTGAGAGAAACCGAACTAAATTTGGAAAATGCTGTGCAAATATGCCAAGCCAGCGAGCTAGCTCGAAAGCACGCGAAGACTTTCAGTGAAATCAATAATGATGCGATTGTAATGAGTGATAATGCTGCTGTGTCCTACAAGGGGAAGAAACGTGGGCAGAACAGAAATGAAAAGCAATCACAGAAACCCCACAGTGCAGATAGAGGCCATTTCGGCCCATCGAGCCTGCACCGACACATATCCCACCTGATCCCCGTAACCCCTACACCAACACATATCCCACCCTATCCCCACGTATTTAATCCCCCTAACACTAAGGGTCAATTTATCATAGCCAATCATCCTAACCTGCACATCTTTGGACTGTGGGAGGAAACCGGAGCAAACCCACGCAAACACGGGGAGAATGTGCAAACTCCACACAGACAGTCACCCGAGGCCGAATTCGAACCCGGGTCCCTGGCGCTGTGAGGCAACAGTGCTAACCACTATGCCACCGTGCTGCCCGTAACCGAAGGATGACATTTTTAATTGTAAACGCTGTGGTTACAAACACCAGTTAAGACAATGCCCAGCGTTTGGAAAAATGTGCACAAAGTGTAATGGAAAGAATCACTTTGCCAAACAATGCTTTTCAAAAGTAAAAACTAAGAAAGGGCAACGAGTTAATGTAATTGAGGACACTGATTGAAGTGAGACATTTTTTGTAGGAATGGTGTCATGTGACAATATCAAAAAGGATACAGAAAATGTGCAGCCCTCAGAAATGGACAATGCTGAACATAAAGTTAATGCAGTAAAAGAGGACAAATGGATGATCCCACTGCAGGTAAATGGAGCATTAGTTACCTTGAAACTAGACACTGGGGCAAAAGCAAACTTAATCAGTATGAGTGACATTAACAATATGAAAGAAAAGCCCAAAATACAGAAAAAGTCAGTACAACTGAAGGACTATAATGGACAGAAAATAGACAGCTTAGGTGTATGCAGACTTAAAGTGACAGTCAAAGACAAAGTGCATCATCTCATGTTTTCTGTTGTGGCTGAAAGACTTGATTCACTACTGGGTGACAAAGCTTGTGAGGACTTAGAACTGGTCAAGAGAGTCTACCATATAAACTGTGCCATAAGCAGACCAGATGACTAGGTGGATTCTGTAGTGAATAATTTCCAGGACGTGTTCAAAGGATTTGGAGTTCTACCATTCACTTACAAGATCCAGCTAAAGGAGGATGCTCAGCCAGCGGTACATGCTCCACGAAGAGTTCCAGCACCCCTGCGTGACCGGCTCAAGAATGAACTGGACAGAATGACCACACTAGGTGTCATCAGGAAAGTCGAAGAGCCAACAGACTGGGTTAACTCCATGGTATGTGTAAAGAAAAAGAACAATGATCTAAGAATATGCATGGATCCAAAGGACTTAAATGCAAACATAAGACGTGAACACTACCAGATTCCCATGCGAGAAGAAATCACCAGTGAAATGTCAGGTGCCAGATACTTTACAAAGCTCGATGCCTCACAAGGATTTTGGCAACTAAAACTGGATGAAGAGAGCACCAAATACTGTACCTTCAACACACCATTTGGCAGGTATTGTTTCCTCAGAATGCCTTTCAGGATAATATCTGCATCTGAAATCTTTCATAGAGCGATGGAACACATAATTGAAGGTCTGGAAGGAGTTCGGGTCTATGTTGATGACATCATCATCTGGGGCTCCACACTGAAAGAACACAATGAGAGACTGACTAAAGTGCTACAGAGCATACGCCGGAATGGACTGAAGCTCAACAAAGCCAAGTGTCAGTTTGGCGTCCAGGAAGTCATTTTCCTAGGAGATAATCTATCTGGTAAAGGAATAGAGCCAGATATGGAAAAAGTAAACGCCATACTCAAAATGCCCCGACCCACTGACAAAAAAGGAGTGCTACGCATCATGGGGATGATAAACTTCATTGGAAAGTTCATTCCTAACTTGTCAGCCAAGACAGCCTGTCTGCGAGACCTGCTACATAAAACAAATGAGTTCGCATGGACAGAAAGACATGAACAAGAGTGGATAAACCTCAAAACAGTGCTGACAACCACACCTGTACTCACCTTCTTTGACCCAACAAAAATAATCAAAGTGTCAACGGATGCATCAAAAGATGGCCTAGGTGCGGTCTTGCTACAAGCAGAGGGTGAAGATTGGAAGCCTGTTGCCTATGCCTCCAGGTCTATGACTGATACTGAGTGTCGATACGCCCAGATTGAAAAGGAATGTCTAGGCTTGGTAGTTGGACTAGAAAAGTTTCATGGCTACATATATGGACTTCCCACCTTCACAGTTGAGACAGGCCACAGCCCTCTGGTTGCCATCATAAAAAAGAACCTGAATGAGATGTCTCCAAGGATTCAACGACTCATGATGAAGCTGCAAAGATATGACTTTGAACTGATCTACACACCAGGCAAATACATAGTGTTAGCAGATGCACTATCCTGAGCACCCACAATGAGTCATGTGAGCTGTACTGAAGAAGACGTGGATGTTCATGTGAGTATGGTCACTGCTGCGCTGCCCATGTCAGACACAAAATCAAAGCAAATAGCAGAAGAAACAGTAAAAGATACAGTAATAGAGAACATTCATCATGGTTGGCCAAAAGGTTCCTGTCCAAAATATTTTCACATAAGGTCAGAATTGAGTGTCGCAAGTGGACTATTACTAAAACAGAACAGAATAGTCATTCCACAGGCTCTACGTCAAGACATGCTCAAAAGGATTCATGAGGGACACCTCGGAATTGAAAAATGCAAAGTGAGGAACTGAGACAGAGACTTCAACTGTTAAAGCTGAAACAGAAATCATACTATGACAAGTCATCCAAAACTCTAAAATCATTGACAAGGGATGATGTTGTCAGGATTGAGGATCCAGATGCATGGAACAGGAAAGCTACAGTTCTTGAGGAAGTAGGACCAAGGTCATACACTGTTAGAACTGAGGAAGGACAGATTCTCAGGAGGAACCGCCGTTCCCTCCTAAAAACACAAGAGACTATTCAAGAGCAGATTGATGACAATGCCGCAACTGCATCTTGTCATTCACCGCCAGAACAATCTCATGAAGACACATCAGACTTACCCGTGTTGAGAAGATCCACACGTGAAGTAAAAAAGCCTGATAGACTTAATCTTTGAGTACAATGTAAAGCTTTGAAAATGTGTTGACTGTTTTGAAAATGTTTATGTTTATAGAGCACTAACAAAAGTGTTACTGATATTATCTTTATTGTTTTCTTGAAAGTTGATTGATATTGATTTTGTTAAACCTCAAAGAAAGGGGGATGTAATGATCAATAACATGTCATTCTATAGTGGACACTAGGTGGAGCCGTAGAGCTGTATATAGCTGTATGTATAAGACTACACTACCCAGCTGTATGTATATTAAGACTACATTACCCATGAGGCACTAGGCTACCCACAAGGCAGCAGTCAAGATGGATGCCTCTACAGATACTGTACCTAGTCCACATGTGCTCAATAAAAGTGTCTAGCAAAAGCTAGCTGTGTTCATAATAAAAATGTCTATTTATTAATGAACATAAGATATACTATTCGCTTCAACCACTCCCTGTGGTTGGGAGTTCCACATTCTCACCACTCTTTGGGTAAAGAAGTTTCTTCTGAATTCCCTATTGAATTTCTTGGTGACTATCTTATGTTGATGGCCTCTAGTTATGCTCTTCCCCACAAGTGGAAACATTCTCTCTGTACCCACTCTGTCAAAACCTTTCATAATTTTAAAGACCTCTATGAGGTCAACCCTCAGCCTTTTTTTTTCCCAAGAGAAAAGAGACCCAGCCTGTTCATCCTTTCCTGATATTTATACCCTCGCATTTCTGGTATCATCCTTGTAAATCTTCTCTGTACCCTCTCCAGTGCCTCTGTACCTAAAGAGGAATGTTTAAAGGAGCATCTTAAAAGGAGGAGAGAGTGACGGAGAGGTTTAGGGAGGGAATTCTAGAGCTTAGGGCCTTGGCAGCTGAAGGCACGGCCGCTAATGATGAAGTGATTAAAATCGCAGATAGAAACATAGAAGATAGGAGCAGGAGTAGGCCATTCGGCCCCTCGAGCCTGCTCCGCCATTTAATGAGATTGTGGTAAACCACTGTTTGTATTCCTGTTTGTCCTGTTTGTATTCCACTGTGTACATGCCTGGACATGCCTCGGCTGACTCCTCCCACAGGTCCTAGTATAAAGGTGACTGCTCCCCAGCCCTTTGTATCCTGGACCAGTCGACCACGCGAGGCAGACCTCCATTCTGTTGTTAATAAAAGCCTTTAGTTACTCTTCTAACTCTCAGTCTTTTATGAGTAATTGATAGCGCATCAATTTTATTAACAACATTTTTATAATGGAGAAGATCCTCACACCAGCATGCCTGGACTTAGATCATCGGGAGGCGGACTCATCCACCAAGTCTCCTCACTGGCTTAAGTGTTTCGAAAAATTCCTGACCGCCTCCGAAGCAATCAAATCGGACGAGGACAAACTGGATGTCCTGGCCTCCAAAGTGAACCACCGAGTGTACTCGGTCATTCAAGACACGACCTCGTACGCGGACGCTATCAAGCTCCTCAAGGACCAGTACACGCGCCCAGTGAACGAAGTGTACGCCAGGCACCTCCTGGGGAGTCGTAAACAACAACCTGGGGAATCGACCGTGGAATACCTTCAGGCACTGTCTGTGCTTGGCCGGGCCTGTGGTTGTAAGGATGTAAAGGCCGCCGTGTACACAGAGGAACTTATCCGGGACGCTTTTGTAGCGGGCCACAGATCCAATTACACCCGACAGCGACTGTTGGAGCAGAGTAACCTCGACCTCAACAAGGCCTCTGAACTCGCACTATCGTTGGATGCAGCCTACCAGGGCATGGATGCCTACTCCTCTGCACCGTGGACGCCGCGGGGAATGACAGCCTGGGACACGGTAGGACCGCCTCATAGCGCCGTGCCACCCCAGCCACACCCCAACAACGGCCCAACTACCGCAGCAGTGTCCCAAGGCCAGACAGCAGTGCCCCAAGGCCAGAAATGCTACTTCTGTGGCCAGGCAAAACACCCCAGAGTGCGCTGCCCGGCAAAAAACGCGATCTGCTCGGGCTGCGGGGAGAAGGGACACTACGCTAGCGTCTGCAGGGCCAAAGCCACCCCGAACCCCAGCAGCGCCGCATGTGGGCCATGCGGGCCGCCATCTTGGACCTCCCCGGCCATGTGCGAATCACCGGTACAGCAGCCATTTTGGACGCCTCCAGCCACATGGGGATCATGGACGCCGCCATCTTGGACGACAGCCGGGACGCAGCAGGCCCCCGACACCGCCTCATCTGATACCCGCAGCGACACACCGACCCCTACGCTGGCATCCGTTACACTGGACCAAGCGAGACCGCACCAACTGGCCAGTTCCACAATGGACATTAAGGTAAATGGTCACGATACAATCTGCCTTTTTGACTCTGGGAGCACGGAGAGCTTCATCCACCCGACACGGTGCGGCGTTGCTCTCTCCCAGTCCTGCCTGCGCAACAGCGGATTTCTATGGCCTCCGAGTCCCAGTCGGCGGACATCGGCGGCTACTGCGTGGTGACACTCGTAGTAGACGGGACCGTGTACGATCATTTTAAACTTCTGGTCCTGCCTGACCTCTGCACTGCCGTCCTGCTGGGGTTAGATTTTCAGTGCCACCTCAAAAGTGTTACAATGGCGTACGGTGGACCCCGACCCCCACTCACAGTCCGCAGCCAGCAGCTTCCAAATTGCCCGCCGCGCACCAGGTGCAACCTCTCCACACTCAGAGTCACCCCCCCACCACTGTTTGCTAACCTCACCCCCGACTGTAAGCCCATCGCCACAAAGAGCAGGCGATACAGTGCCGGGGACAGGGTTTTCATTAAAACCGAAGTGGAGCGGCTCCTGAAAGAAGGGATTATTGAGGGCAGCACCAGCCCCTGGCGAGCCCAGGTTGTGGTCGTTAAGACCGGCGAGAAGCAGCGCCTGGTCATCGACTACAGCCAGACAATAAATCGCTACACCCTGCTGGACGCCTACCCACTCCCCCGTATAGCTGATATGGTCAACCAGATCGCGCAGTACCGCGTCTTCTCGACCATTGACCTGAAATCAGCGTACCACCAGCTCCCTATCCGCCCTGAGGACCGCCAGTACACTGCCTTTGAGGCAAACGGCCGCCTCTATCACTTCCTTAGGGTTCCCTTTGGCGTCACCAACGGGGTCTCCGTCTTCCAAAGGGAGATGGACCGGATGGTAGATCAAAATGCGTTGCAGGCCACTTTCCCATATCTGGATAATGTGACCATCTGCGGCCGTGACTTGCAGGACCATGACGCAAACCTCGAAAAATTCCTCCGCACCGCCCAACTCCTAAACCTGACATATAACAAGGAGAAGTGCATATTCCGCACAAACCGCCTCGCCATCCTTGGCTGTGTTGTGGAACACGGAGTCATCGGCCCCGACCCTGACCGGATGCGTCCTCTTATGGAACTTCCACTGCCCCACTGCCTCAAGGCCCTGAAGAGGTGCCTAGGGTTTTTCTCCTATTACGCCCAGTGGGTCCCCTACTATGCGGACAAGGCCCGTCCGCTGATCAAGTCCACCTCTTTTCCCTTGACGGCAGAGGCCCGCTTAGCCTTCCACCGTATCAAGGAGGACATTGCCAAAGCCACCATGCACGCAGTGGACGAATCCATCCCCTTCCAGGTGGAAAGCGACGCGTCCGACTTTGCCCTGGCCGCTACCCTCAATCAGGCGGGGAGACCCGTGGCCTTCTTTTCACGAACCCTCCAAGGCCCGGAGACCAGACACTCCGCTGTTGAGAAGGAGGCCCAGGCGATTGTGGAGGCTGTGTGTCATTGGAGGCACTACCTGGCCGGAAAACGATTTACCCTGCTCACTGACCAGCGTTCAGTTGCTTTTATGTTTAACAACAAGCAGAGGGGCAAAATCAAAAATGACAAGATCTTGAGGTGGAGAATCGAACTTTCCACCTACAACTACGAGATCTTGTACCGGCCCGGGAAGCTAAATGAACCCCCGGATGCGCTATCACGTGGCACCTGCGCCAGCGCGCAGATCGATAGACTGCGGGCCCTCCACAATGACCTCTGCCACCCGGGGGTCACCAGGTTCTTCCACCTCATCAAGGCCCGCAACCTGCCTTACTCTATTGAGGAGGTCAGGACCATGACCAGGAACTGCCAAGTCTGCGCTGAGTGCAAACCGCACTTTTATAGACCAGACAGGGCCCACCTGATAAAAGCCACTCGCCCCTTCGAGCGCCTGAGTGTTGATTTTAAAGGGCCTCTCCCCTCCTCCGACCGCAATGTGTACTTCCTCAATATTATTGATGAGTACTCCCGTTTCCCGTTCGCCTTCCCCTGCCCGGACATGACCAGTGCCACGGTCATTAAATGTCTGAACAACCTCTTCACCCTGTTCGGCTTCCCCAGCTATATCCATAGCGACCGGGGCTCATCGTTTATGAGCGACGAACTCCATCAGTACCTGCTAACTAGGGGTATTGCCACAAGCAGGACCACCAGTTACAACCCCCGGGGGAACGGACAGGTGGAAAGAGAAAATGCGACAGTTTGGAAGGCCGTCCTGCTAGCCTTAAAGTCTAGGGGCCTTCCAACCTCCCGCTGGCAGGATGTGCTCCCCGATGCGCTCCACTCTTTTCGGTCACTGCTCTGCACTGCCACTAACGCCACCCCTCATGAGAAAATGTTTGTCTTCCCAAGGAAGTCCACATCGGGGACACCGCTACCGCCATGGCTGACGTCCCCAGGGCCGGTCCTACTGAGAAGACACGTGAGGACCCATAAAACGGACCCCCTGGTCGAGAGGGTCGACCTCCTCCACGCCAACCCCCAGTATGCTTACATCGCATACCCGGACGGGCGGGAGGACACAGTTTCCATAAGAGACCTTGCACCCTCGGGGGCCGCAGTAACCCACTACCCACTACCACCCCCCCCCATGATCCGATATCCAGCCCCAGCAGACGGCAGGCCTGGGCCCCGCGACCCGCTCGACATCTACGAGGACGACACGCCTGTGCCACAGCCTACGCTGGACTCGACGCCGGAAGCTTCACTACCCCTGCCGTCGCCACGCCGATCACAGCGGCAGACAAGACCTCCGGAGAGACTCCAATACACTAACTTTTAATACACTTCACCCCGCCGGACTCAATTTTAAACAAGGGGTGAATGTGGTAAACCACTGTTTGTATTCCTGTTTGTCCTGTTTGTATTCCACTGTGTACATGCCTGGACATGCCTCGGCTGACTCCTCCCACAGGTCCTAGTATAAAGGTGACTGCTCCCCAGCCCTTTGTATCCTGGACCGGTCGACCACGCGAGGCAGACCTCCATTCTGTTGTTAATAAAAGCCTTTAGTTACTCTTCTAACTCTCAGTCTTTTATGAGTAATTGATAGCGCATCAGAGATCATGGCTGATCATCCAAATTCAGTACCCTGTCCCTGCTTTCTCCCCATATCCCTTGATCCCTTTAGCCTTAAGAAATATATCTAACTGATGTGCAAGAAGCCAGAATTGGAGTGGCGCAGAGATCTCAGAGGTTACAGAGATAGAGAGGGGCGAGGCCATGGAGGGATTTAAAAACAAGGATGAGAATTTTAAAATCGAGGCATTGCTTAACCAGGACCCAATGTAGGTCAGCGAGCACAGGGGTGATGGGGGAACGGGACTTGGTGCGAGTTAGGATACAGGGAACAGAGTTTTCAAGTGTATAGATATATATATATCCAGTGAAAGTTACTGTGTCCACCACCCTTTCAGGTAATGCATTCCAGATCATAACAAATTGCTGCATTAAAAAAATTATCCTCATCTTCCCTCTGGTTCTTTATCTTAAGTTTGTGTCCTCTCGTTACCGACCCTCCTGCCAGTGGAAACAGTTTCTCCTATTTACTTTATCAAAACCCTGTCAAATCTTTGAACACCTCTATTAAATCTCCTCTTAGCCTTCTCTGCTCTAAGTAGTGCAACCCCAGCTTCTCCAGTCTCTCCACATAACTGAAGTACCTCACCCCTGGTATCATTCCAGTAAATCTCCTCTGCACCCTCTCTAAGGCTTTGACCGCCTTCTTTCTTTTTAAAAAATGGCGTGCCTGCTGCCAACGAACCGGAAGCTGCGCAGAACCGTACTGCGCACTCCCAACAACCGGAAGCATGATGTTTCTGCTTTTTTAAAAATGAGCATGCTAACGAGCCTGCTCCCTTCCCGGCTTTTCCTAATGAGCCCGCTACTGTAATGTATGTACCTTTAAGGGGGAGAACGACTTTTTACAGCTCCTGTATCCTGTAGTACTGGCAGTGACCACACCTGTATATAAACCCTGAGTAGTGATCTGTACAGATGGTTCTAGAGTAACCCTCATTCAGTAAACACCTGTTGATCGTTCCCTGCAGTCTTTTTTCTGATTGTTGAAGGACACAACATTAAGATACACGGATCTAACATTGGCGACGAGCAGATTCGAACCTACCTGCAACTCTGCATCACCTCCCAGGGATTCGCTCCTGGAGAACAGTGGAAGGAGGTCGAGTCCAGAAGCACGGGCGTCGACCACGGGCAACCGCCCAGTCATCCAGCGGAGATTTGAGCATCGCAGGGGAGGCTGTCGAGAGCCAGGTTTGGCTTTCCAGTCACGGTGGTCCAGCGAGGCGGGCTGGCAACAGGTACTGCGCAGACCCTTCCCAGACAGCGGCGGCTAGAGCCAACCGAGCGGCACAGAAAAAGGCCGAGCAGCGTCGACGGGGGAGAGAGAGAGGGCGGAGCGCACAGGGCGCAGCCGGTGTTCAGGACCGAGCGGCGTCAACGGGGGAGAGAGACGAGACAGAGCAGAGCGCAGCCGGTGTTCAGGACCGAGCAGCGTCAACGGGGGAGAGAGACGAGAGAGAGCAGAGCGCAGTCGGTGTTCAAGGGCCGAGCAGCATCAACGGGGGAGAGAGCCGCGCAGGAAAACGCGAGGCGCTGCCATTACCACGAGGACCGCAGAGAGCGGCGTTGGCAGCAGCGCAGGAGCAGCGCACGAAACCCACAGGGCGTCGCCATTTGCCACGAGGACCACCGAGAGCGGCGTTGGCAGTAGCGCGGGAGACGCCATTTTAAGCCGCAGCGGGGAAGAAAGGAAAGCGCGGGAGACGCCATTTTAAGCCGCAGCGGGGAAGAAAGGAAAGCGCGGGAGACGCCATTTTAAGCCAGTCTAACCACACCCAAAAATGCCGAAGAGTGGCAGTATCACAGCGTTCGACAATGAAGTCGAAGATTGGGCGACATATGTCGAACGCATAGAAGTATACTGCAAGGCGAATGAAGTGCCAGATGACAAGAAAGCGCTGGTATTGTTGAATTCAATGGGTGCAAAAACATATGGCTTACTACGAAACCTAGTAACCCCAGAGAAGCCAGTAGAAAAGGATTTTGAAAACATAGTGTCAATCCTACAGGACCACTTAAACCCCACACTGCTGCTGATAGCAGAAAGATTTAAGTTTCACAAAAGGAACCAGCATAAAGATGAAAGTAATGCTGAGTATTTAACGGAACTGCGCAAGCTATCGAAACACTGCCAGTTTGGAACGGGACTAGCAGATACTTTAAGGGACAAGTTTGTGTGTGGGCTTCAAAGTGAAGGAACCCAGAAACGGCTTCTATCAGAAAAGGATCTTACGCTGGACAAGGCTTTCAGCATTGCAGTATCACACGAAGCAGCAGCACGGGGCGCTGCAGAGATACAACGGAGACCGCAAGAATATGGCACAAATGAAATGTCATACGGAACAGTGAAGTGCTATCGCTGCGGCAGAACAACACATGACCATAATGATTGCAGGTTCAAGGACAAAGTGTGCAGACAGTGTGGAAAAGTAGGACACATAGCAAGAGTCTACAGGTCGGGAAAGAAAACCAGCAGCAAGAAATCTCCACAGGAGAAGTACAAGAAGGTACATAAGGTGACGGAGAGTAGTTCAGACGAACAGAAGAGTGATACAGACTCCGGAAGCAAGGAGCTGGGTTGTCTGAAACTACATAATGTGATCAAAACGGAGGATCACCAAACTATCTGGGTCACGCTCAAGATAGCAGGAGTCCAAGTGAAAATGGAATTGGACACAGGATCAGCCCTAACAGTCATAAACTGAAGGGACTACAAGCGGCTATTCTCACATATACCCTTGAGAGATACAAAGATTGTCTTGAAGACATACACAGGGCAAAAAGTCTACCCCAAAGGAAAAATAAGGGTGATCGTTATATATAACGGCAAGGAAACACTAAAAATTGACCTATATGTATTGCCAGATGGAGGACCACCACTACTAGGATGTGAATGGATCCGGAAGATACAGCTAGATTGGCATTCCATACAAGCACTGACTGTAGATGCCAAAAAGGATGACGACGTCACACCTGGACGACTGTAAAAAATGCTAACTTACGCACAAGAAGTGTTCCAGCAGGGACTCGGAACACTAAAAGGCATAACAGCGATGATCAAAATAGAGGAAAATGCAAGCCCAAAGTTTTTTAAGGCCGACCGGTACCTTATGCGATCCGCCCAGCCATCGAAGCAGAGCTGGAAGGTTTGGAACGTTCAGGAGTACTGTCCAAAGTGGACTGGAGTGAGTGGGCTACACCCATTGTTCCTGTAATGAAGAGGTCGTTGAGTAATACGCCTGGGGAACCAAAGAAGGTTCGCATCTGTGGGGACTTTAAGGTGACAGTGAACCCAGTCCTTCACACTGTACAATATCCGCTTCCGCGGATTGAAGATATTTTCGCCTCGCTATCTGGAGGGAAATGCTTCACTAAGATTGATCTGGCCCAGGCGTACCTGCAAATGGAGGTAGAAGAAGCCTCGAAACAGTACTTCACGATCAACACTCATAAAGGTCTCTACCAATGCAACCGGCTGGTGTTCGGGGTAGCATCAGCTCCGGCTATTTGGCAAAGGGCAATGGAACAAGTCCTGCAAGGGATTCCAGGGACCCAGTGTTATTTGGACGACATCCTGGTCATGGGCGAAAATGACAGTGATCACCTCGCCAACCTGGAGCAGGTGCTCACTAGATTGAAGGAATATGGGCTCCGAGCTAATCGCCACAAATGCGAGTTTTTCCAGAAGCAGATCTCGTATTGTGGCCACGTTATTGATAAAGAGGGGTTACATAAGTCCCCTGAAAAGATTGAGGCAGTAGTCAAGGCTCCAGCACCGGAAAATGTGTCACAACTGAGGTCGTTCCTCGGGCTGGTGAACTACTACCATAAGTTCTTGCCGAATTTGTCTACTGTACTACACCCACTGAACACCCTACTGCAAACGGAGGTACCATGGAAGTGGAGTGACGAATGTAAACGAGCTTTCCAGAAGAGCAAAGCATTGATCACATCAAAAGAGGTGTTGGCTCATTTCAACCCAGCACTACCAATTCGGTTGGCGTGTGATGCATCACCCAATGGCATTGGAGCGGTGCTGTCGCACAAATTCCCGGACGGCTTGGAGAGGCCAGTAGCCTTTGTGTCTCAGTCACTAACCTCAGCCGAGCGTAACTACGCCCAGATTGACAGGGAGGCCCTCAGCCTAGTGTGGGGAGTGAATAAGTTCAATCACTATCTGCACGGGCAGAAGTTCACCTTGCTGACTGACCACCAACCACTTGTCTCCACAGCTGTCAGGTCCTCGATTTGCTGATCGATCCCCGGCCACCACACATAAGCCCTAGCAAGGCTTTTCATTTTCACCCCTCCCAGATGACCTTCGTGAAGCTCATTGAGCACTCTCTCCCTTAACTTGGGTGGAATTACCACTCGGGATCCACACATCAAGGTCCCCTGGCATACTGACAGCTGTTCTCTTCTGGATGAGAATGCTGGCAACAGTGAGTCGCCATGTGCTGGCCATCCCTTCACCGTCAAATCATATACCCGAGACAGTGTCGGGTCATTTCGGGTCTCCTTCTCTATACCAGCGTTAGTTACTGGCAAGCATTCAATTATAGTCGAATGAAATATTTCGACAGGATCCACTGCTGGTGCTTCCTCCGCAGTAGGCAGTGGCAGGCGTGATAGCCCATCAGCGTTTCCATGCTGTTTCGTGCCCTTATGCTCGATTTCATATTGGTGCGCCCCTAGAAAAAGGGACCATCTTTGTAGCCGTTGCGCAGTCATCACCGGAACGCCCTTCTTTAGATTAAAGATGGAGACAAGTGGTTGGTGGTCAGTCAGCAAGGTGAACTTCTGCCCGTGCAGATAGTGATTGAACTTTTTCACTCCCCACACTAGGCTGAGGGCTTCCCTGTCAATCTGGGCGTAGTTACGCTCGGCTGAGGTTAGTGATCGTGACGCAAAGGCTATTGGCCTCTCTGAGCCGTCCGAGAATTTGTGCGACAGCACCGCTCCAATGCCGTAGGGTGACGCATCACATGCCAACCGAATTGGTAATGCCGGGTTGTAATGGGCCAATACCTCTTTCGATGTGATTAGTGTTTTGCTCTTCTGGAAAGCTCATCTACATTCGTCACTCCACTTCCATGGCACTCCAGTTTGCAGTAGGGTGTTCAGTGGGTGTAGTATTGTAGACAAATTTGGCAAGAACTTATGGTAGTAGTTTACCAGCCCGAGGAACGACCTCAGTTGTGACACATTTTCCAGTGCTGGAGCCTTGACTACTGCCTCAGTCTTCTCTGGGGACTTATGTAACCCCTCTTTATCGATAACGTGGCCACAATATGAGATCTGTTTTCTAAAAAACTCGCATTTGAGGTGGTTAGCTCGGAGCCCATATTCCTGCAATCTAGTGAGCACCTGCTCCAGGTTGGCAAGGTGATCACTGTCATTTTCACCCGTGACCAGGATGTCGTCCAAATAACACTGGGTCCCTGGGATCCCTTGCAGGACTTGTTCCATTGCCCTCTGCCAAATAGCCGGAGCTGATGCTACTCCGAATACCAGCCGGTTGTATTGGTAGAGACCTTTATGGGTGTTGATTGTGAGGTATTTTTTTGATGCTTCTTCTACCTCCATTTGCAGATACGCCTGGGCCAGATCAATCTTAGTGAAGCATTTCCCTCCAGATAGCGAGGCGAAAATATCTTCAATCCGCGGAAGTGGATATTGTATGGTGTGAAGGACCAGGTTCACTGTTACCTTAAAGTCCCCAGAGATGCGAACCTTCCTTGGTTCCCCAGGCGTGCTGCTCAACGACTTTTTCATCACAGGGACGATGGGTGTAGCCCACTCGCTCCAGTCTACCTTGGACAGTACACCTGAACGTTCCAGACTCTCCAGCTCTGCTTCGACGGCTGGGTGGATTGCATAAGGTACCGGTCTGGTCTTAAAAAATTTTGGGCTTGCGTTTTCTTCAATTTTAATCATCGCTGTCATGCCTTTTAGTGTTCCGAGTCCTTGCTGGAACACTTCTTTCGCGTCAGTTAGGATCTTTGACAGTCGCCCAGGTGTGACGTCGTCATCCTTTTTGTCAGCCACAGTCAGTGCCTGTATGGAATTCCATTCTAGCTATATCTTCCGGATCCATTCACGTCCTAGTAGTGGTGGTCCTCCATCTGGCAATACATATAGGTCCATTTTTGGTGTTTCCTTGCCGTTATATATAACGTTCACCCTTATTTTTCCTTTGGGTTAGACTTTTTGCCCCGTATATGTCTTCAAGACAATCTTTGTATCTCTCAAGGGTATATGTGAGAATAGCCGCTTGTAGTCCCTTCGGTTTATGACTGTTAGGGATGATCCTGTGTCCAATTCCATTTTCTCTTGGACTCCTGCTATCTTGAGCGTGACCCAGATAGTTTGGTGATCCTCCGTTTTGATCACATTATGTAGTTTCAGACAACCCAGCTCCTTGCTTCCGGAGTCTGTATCACTCTTCTGTTCGTCTGAACTACTCTCCGTCACCTTATGTACCTTCTTGTGCTTCTCCTGTGGAGATTTCTTGCTGCTGGTTTTCTTTCCCGACCTGCAGACTCTTGCTATGTGTCCTACTTTTCCACACTGTCTGCACACTTTGTCCTTGAACCAGCAATCATTATGGTCGTGTGTTGTTCTGCCGCAGCGATAGCACTTCACTGTTCCGTATGACATTTCATTTGTGCCATATTCTTGCGGTCTCCGTTGTATCTCTGCAGCGCCCCGTGCTGCTGCTTCGTGTGATACTGCAATGCTGAAAGCCTTGTCCAGCGTAAGATCCTTTTCTGATAGAAGCCGTTTCTGGGTTCCTTCACTTTGAAGCCCACACACAAACTTGTCCCTTAAAGTATCTGCTAGTCCCATTCCAAACTGGCAGTGTTTCGATAGCTTGCGCAGTTCCGTTAAATACTCAGCATTACTTTCATCTTTATGCTGGTTCCTTTTGTGAAACTTAAATCTTTCTGCTATCAGCAGCGGTGTGGGGTTTAAGTGGTCCTGTAGGATTGACACTATGTTTTCAAAATCCTTTTCCACTGGCTTCTCTGGGGTTACTAGGTTTCGTAGTAAGCCATATGTTTTTGCACCCATTGAATTCAACAATACCAGCGCTTTCTTGTCATCTGGCACTTCATTCGCCTTGCAGTATACTTCTATGCGTTCGACATATGTCGTCCAATCTTCGACTTCATTGTCGAACGCTGTGATACTGCCACTCTTCGGCATTTTTGGGTGTGGTTAGACTGGCTTAAAATGGCGTCTCCCGCGCTTTCCTTTCTTCCCCGCTGCGGCTTAAAATGGCGTCTCCCGCGCTTTCCTTTCTTCCCCGCTGCGGCTTAAAATGGCGTCTCCTGCGCTGCTGCCAACGCCGCTCTCGGCGGTCCTCGTGGCAAATGGCGACGCCCTGTGGGTTTCGTGCGCTGCTCCTGCGCTGCTGCCAACGCCGCTCTCTGCGGTTCTCGTGGCAATGGCAGCGCCTTGCCTTTTCCTGCACGCCTCTCTCCCCCGTTGACGCTGCTCGGCCCTTGAACACCGGCTGCGCTCTGCTCTCTCTCGTCTCTCTCCCCCGTTGACGCTGCTCGGCCCTTGAACACCGGCTGCGCTCTGCTCTCTCTCGCCTCTCTCCCCCGTTGACGCCGCTCGGTCCTGAACACCGGCTGCGCCCTGTGCGCTCTGCCCTCTCTCTCTCCCCCGTCGACGCTGCTCGGGCTTTTTCTGTGCCGGTCGGTCGGGCTCTAGCCCGTCGCTGTCCGGGAAGGGTCTGCGCAGTACCTGTTGCCAGCCCGTTTTGCTGGACCACCGTGACTGGAAAGCCAAGCCTGGCTCTCAACAGCCTCCCCTGCGATGCTCAAATCTCCGCTGGATGACTGGGCGGTTGCCCGTGGTCAACGCCCGTGCTTCTGGACTCGTCCTTCTTCCACTGTTCTCCAGGAGCGAATCCCTGGGAGGTGATGCAGAGTTGCAGGTAGGTTCGAATCTACCTCGTCGCCACTGTTAGATCCGTGTATCTTAATGTTGTGTCCTTCAATAATCAGACAAAAGACTGCAGGGAACGATTCAACAGGTGTTTACTGAATGAGGGTTACTCTAGAACTAACTGTACAGATCACTACTCAGGGTTTATATACAGGTGTGGTCACTGCCGGTACTACAGTATACTGGAGCTGTAAAAAGTAGTTCCCCCCTTAAAGGTACATACATTACAGTTGGCAGCAGCTGCGTCCTTTTTTAAATTCGTTCCTGGGATGTGGGCGTCGCTGGCAAGGCCGGCATTTATTGCCCATCTCTAGTTGCCCTTGAGAAGATGGTGGTGAGCCGCCTTCTTGAATCGCTGCAGTCCGTGTGGTGAAGGTACTCCCACAGTGCTGTTAGGGAGTTCCAGGATTTTGACCCAGCGACGATGAAGGAACGGCTGATATATTTCTAAGTCAGGCTGGTGTGTGACTTGGAGGGGAACTTGGAGGTGGTGGTGTTCCCATGCGCCTGCTGCCCTTGTCCTTCTAGGAGGTAGAGGTCGCGGGTTTGGGAGGTGCTGCCGAAGTGTGGTGCCCAGAACTGGACACAATACTCCAGCTGAGGGCCTAACCATCAACAAAAGCAAAATACTGCAGATGCAGAGAACGCTGGAAACACTCAGCAGGTCAGGAAGCTTCTGTGTAGAGAGAAACAGAGTTAACGTCTCAGGTCGGTGACCTTTTGTCATAGAACTAGAAGGAGATAGAGATGTAACAGAAATAAAAGCAGAAAATGCTGGAAATACTCAGCAGGTCAGAACGAGTTCTGACGAAAGGTCACCGAAACGTTAACTCTGTTTCTCTCTCCACAGGTGCTGCCTGACCGGCTGAGTATTTCCAGCATTTTCTGTTTTTATTTCAGATTTCCAGCATCTGCGGTATTTTGCTTTTGTAGAGATGTAACAGGTTTTAATCAAGTACAGAGGCAGGGGAAGGGGGGAGGGGGGAAAGAACAAAAGGGAAGGTCTGTGATAGGGTAGGAGGCAGGAGAAATTAAATGACAAAAGGGATGATGGTGCAAGGCAAAGGGGGCGGTAATGGGACAAGTAAAGGAACAAAAGATGGGTGTGAGGAGCTGTAAATGGCAACAGTCCAAAGATGTGCGGGTTAGGTTGATTGGCTATGATAAAAATTGACCCTTAGTGTTAGGGGGATTAAATACGTGGGGTTACGGGGATAGGGTGGGATATGTGTTGGTGTAGGGGTTACAGGGATCGGGTGGGATATGTGTCGGTGCAGGCTCGATGGGCCGAAATGGCCTCTATCTGTACTGTGAGGTTTCTGTGATTCTGTGATTCTGTGAGTAGAACCATTACCAACCATTTATAAAGGTTGAGCATAACTTCATTGCTTTTGTACTCTATGCCTCTAAAGCCAAGGATCCCATATGCTGTGTTAACAGCTTTCTCAACTTGTCCTTCCAGCTTTAAAGATTTGTGTACATACACGCCCGGGTCTCTCTGTTCCTGCACCCCCTTTAAAATTGTACCATTTCGTTTATAAGTGTATCAGTAAACTCATTACACACTTCAATATAAATCATTACTTGCTACAATCATTAAAAACGGGTGCACAAAGACATGCACGGGGAGCTGATGTTTGTGCTGACTGACTGCCTCCAGTCGAAGATTTACAGTCTATTAAACTCATTGTTTATCGCCAGTCCTCACATTTCCCCACAGCTCTAACACAGATGATGGGAGCTCGCTCCTCAGTTACTGCAAGGTAACAAAGGGTCCTTCAGCACAAGCGCTAAAACAAACTGAAAACAGCTTTCCAACTTAGCACATACAAGAACTAACATAGGATTACATAGGATATACGGCACAGAAACAGGCCATTCAGTCCATACCGGTGTTTATGCTCCACTCGAGTCTCCTCCCGTCTTTCCTCATCTAAATCTATCAGCATAACCCTCTATTTCCTTCTCCCTCATATGCTTGTCCAGCCTCCCCTTAAATGCATCTAAACTATTCGATTCAACCACTCCCTGTGGTAGCGAGTTCCACATTCTCACCACTCTTTGGGTAAAGAGGTTTCTTCTGAATTCCCTATTGGATTTCTTGGTGACTATCTTATGTTGATGGCCTCTAGTTATGCTCTTCCCCACAAGTGGAAATATTCTCTCTGTATCCACTCTATCATGCTCTTCTACACTCCTTATTGAACCAGGGTTGATCCCCTGGCTTGGTGGTAATGGTAGAGTGTGGGATATGCCGGGCCATGAGGTTACAGATTGTGGTGGCATACAATTCTGCCACTGCTGATGGCCCACAGCCCCTCATGGATGCCCAGTTTTGAGCTGCTAGCTCTGTTCTGAATTTATCCCATTTCTTCTTCCTTCTTCTTAGGCAGTCCCTCGGAACCGAGGATGACTTGCTTCCATGTTAAAAATGAGTTCGCAGGTGACTGATGAGTCCAATGTGGGATCTACAGTCTCTGTCACAGGTGGGGCAGACGGTGGTTGAAGGGGCGGGTGGGTGGGGTGCTTGGGTTGACGTGCGCTCCTTGCGCTGCCTGTGCTTGGCTTCCGCTTGCTCCCGGCGAAGACTCGAGGTGTTCGGCGCCTTCCCGGATGCTTTTCCTCCACTTTGTGCGGTCTTGGGCCAGGGATTCCCAGGTGTCGGTGAGGATGTTACACTTTTTCAAGGAGGCTTTGAGGGTGTCCTTGAAGCGTTTCCTCTGCCCACCTGGGGCTCTCTTGCCGTGTCGGAGCTCCGAGTAGAGCGCTTGTTTTGGGAGTCTCGTATCAGGCATGCGGACAATGTGACCAGTTCATTGGAGCTGATTGAGCGTGGTCAAAGCTTCAATGTTGGGGATGTTGGCCTGAGCGAGAACACTGATGTTGGTGCGCCTATCCTGCCAATGGATTTGCAGGATCTTGTGGAGGCAGCGTTGGTGGTACCTCTCCAGTGCTTTGAGGTGCCTGCTGTACATGGTCCATGTCTCTGAGGCATAAAGCAGGGCGGCTATCACTGCTGCTCTGTAGGCCATGAGCTTAGTGCTGGGTTTGAGGTCATGGTCTTCAAACACTCTCTTCCTCAGGCGACCGAAGGCTGCACTGGCACACTGAAGGCGGTGTTGGACTTCGTCATCGACATCTGCCCTTGTTGACAGTAGGCTCCCGAGGTGTGGAAAGTGGTCCTAGTTGTCTAAGGCCTTGTCGTGGATTTTGATAATCGGGGGGCAGTACTGTGTGGCGGGGGCATGCTGGTAGAGGACCTTTGTCTTATGGATGTTTAGTGTAAGGCCCATGCTCTCGTACGCTTCGGTGAAGGTGTTGACGATGGCTTGGAGTTCAACCTCCAAGTGAGCGCAGATGCAAGCGTCGTCTGTGTACTGTAATTCGACGACAGAGGATGGGACGACCCTGGATCTGGACTGGAGGAGATGGAGGTTGAACAGTTTCCCTTTTGTTCTGTAAATTAGCTCCACTCCACTGGGGAGCTTACTGAGGGTGAGATGGAGCATTGCAGCAAGGAAGATCGAGAAGAGCATTGGTAATTACCGCAATCAGACTTGTCACCTTTCTTGAAGATGGTCACAATTCCGGCATCTCTGAGATCCCCTGGCATGCTCTCCTCCTTCCAGATAAGAGAAATGAGTTAATGAATTTGCGCCAGTAGTGCTTCTCTGCCATGCTTTAGTGCCTCGGCGGGGATTCATAGAAACATAGAAGATAGGAGCAGGAGTAGGCCATTCAGCCCCTCGAGCCTGCTCCACCATTCAATGAGATCATGGCTGATCATCCAAATTCAGTATCCTGTTCCTGCCTTCTCTCCATATCCCTTGATCCCTTTAGCCTTAAGAAATATATCCAACTCCTTCTTGAATATATTTAATGAATTGGCCTCAACTGCCTTCTTTGGCAGAGAATTCCACAGGTTCACCACTCTCTGGGTGAAGAAATTCCTCCTCATCTCTGTCCTAAGTGGCTTACCCCTTATCTTTAGACTGTGACCCCTGGTTCTGGACTCCCCCGCCATCGGGAACATCCTTCCAGCATCTAGTCTGTCTAGTCCTGTTAAAATTTTATAAGTTTCGATGAGATCCCCTCTCATTCTTCTAAACTCCAGCGAGTACAAGCCCAATCGACCCAATCTCTCCTCAGATTCCATCTGCTCCTGAGGCCTTGTTGTTCTTAAGTTGTCAGATGGCCTTTTCAACCTCATGCTGGGCTGGGGTTGTACTGAGATGGTGGCGGGTAGCATGCTGCGGGATGGAGTTGAGGACACTCGCATCGAAGACAGAGTCTCGGTTAAGGAGGTCTTCGAAGTGCTCCTTCCAGCGGACACTGACTGCCTCTCTGTCCTTGATGAGTGATGTAAAAAGACTACTGAGCACTTGGTATGAGTGTAAAACAAGGCTTTAATCAACTGTTTCAAAACCATGAGATTTCTAGTTACATCACTAGTTCCTGGTTACAGAAACAACCTGAGCAAGCTGGGCCCACGCCCGAGTATTTATACTCCTTGGACAGCGCCACCACCTGGCCGCCCAGTGTTACTTCATGAGTCATGATAAGATTCATGACATTCTTCCCGCCTGAAAGTTTTGGAAGTCCGACGACTTCCTTCTCGTGGATTAGGCGGACCACGAATAGGCGCAGTCTTTTAGATCTTCACTTGTGGCTGGAAGGCACATCTCCTCGGACCATGTCTTGGTCCCTTGGTCGCTTGGTCCGTACTGGTAGATCGACGGGGTTCGTGTCGCCTTGATCGACCTGCGGAAGACTGGGGAGATCGTGACTCCGGGTGCGGGTCCCCACAGGCGCAGAGCTGGCGTCATCTTGGTTGGTAGACGGGGATTGACCGGCGTCCTGGCTTCAGGTGGCCATCCCATGGGAAGCGCTCGGCTCCCCGAGTTGATCCGGTGGAGTAGCCGGCGGATCCCTTGATGTCCCAGGTAGAGCATCATCCTCAAAGGAGCACAGAGCGTCAGCATCATTACCATGGGTTCCTCTACCAGTTGGGTCCGTGTGGACAGGGAGCCAGATCTCGGAGTGAAATGGTGGACACCCGGCCATCAGGGTACCGAACGTGCACGTATGTGGGATTAACGTCCGTTAGTTCCACCTCGTCGACGTGGGGATCGTTTTTGGAAGACCGGACGAATCTTCAGAGCAGCACGGGGCCGGGAGCTGCCAACCATGATGGTAGGGACGTCCCATAAGTGGAGTGACGCTGGAACCTGAAGAATCGCTCGTGAGGAGTGACATTGGTGGACGTGGAAAGAAGAGACCTGATGGAATGCAACACATCAGGGAGCATAGTTTCCCACTGCTAGCCTGGTAGGTTGCGTGACCTCAGTGCAAGACGAACAGCGTTTCAAATGATAGTGTTGTATCTCTCAACCTGTCCATTACCGATGGGATGATACGGTGTCGTTTTACTTGTGGCGATTCCCCGTTAGGAAAGCTAACTTTTGAGCTCGCTTGACATGAAGGAGAGACCCCGATCAGAGTGGATGAAATTGGCCGTACCGCAAAGGGAAAAGACTTGATCAAGGCATTTGATCACTTTGGAAGTAAGCATATTGGGACAGGGAAAGCGTGAATACTTGTCCACCATAGTAAGTTGTAGTGTCCACGCCTTAATAATACACAGACTGCAGGAGAACAATAAAACAGGTATTTACTGAACAGAGGGTAACTTAAGACTGAAGTACAGAAGCCTGCTATGGCTTTATATACAGGGGTGGTCACTGCCGGTACTGCAGTATAGAATCAGTTCTTCTCTTAAAGGTACATACACAACAATTCCTCCCCTTTTAGATAAACAGTACATAACATTCATTTAACAACTAAATAATAACTAATTACAATTACAATTTTCTCTGTACTATATACATCAACTGAAATAATCATTTATAAGTTCAGTCTTTGAGGAGGCTTCCTAATCCTGCCTGGATAGCGCCTTTCTCGAGTATCCGGTTCTTGCGGTGGAGTTGATTCTGGCTCATTGTCATTGGTTGGTTCGTCAGCTTCCAATACCACTGCTTCTGAGGTAGACGCAATCTGTACTTCGGGTTGATTACCAGGTGCATCTGCTCGTGGTATGGGTTTGGCTTGTTCCTGTGACTCTAGAATCTGGTCAGCATGGCATCTCACGATGCTCTCTCCAACATCCACTGTGTACATTAGTGGTCCCTGCTGTGTGCATATCGTTCCTGGCTGCCATTTTTCTGTTTGGTAGTCGCGGGCCAAGACTGGTTGCCCTATCTTGAAGCTCCTGGTTGGCTTCTCATTTATGTGCTGGAATTGCTTATCCTCAACATCTCGTCTTATGTTTGGTTTGAGCAAATCCAGGCGACATCTTAGCCTTCGGTTGAAGAACATTATGGCTGGAGCTTGGTTGGTGACTGCATGTGTCACATTCCGGTAAGCAAACAAGAAATTATCCACCTTGTGTTGTAGTGGTATGTCGTTGTTATGCATTGCCTTTATTGCCTTTTTAAAGGTCTGAACAAACCTCTCAGCCAATCCATTTGTGGCTGGATGATATGGGGCAGATGTGTAATGTTTCACCCCATTATTCCTCAGAAACCTCCGGAAATCCTCGGACACAAACTGTGGCCCATTGTCGGAGCAAATCTGTTCTGGCAAGCCATTCCTGGTGAAGATGGTCCGTAGGACTGCAATAGTTTTCTCCATGGTGGTGGAGGACATTTTGATGACCTCTGGCCATTTCGAATGGGCGTCCACAGCGATTAGGAACATTGAGTCCATAAATGGACCAGCAAAATCAATGTGTACCCGTTGCCATGGAGATGAGGGCCACTCCCATGGATGTAGCGGGGCCTGTGGTGGAGCGTTTTGGACCTTCTGGCATCCTGTGCATCTCTTGGTCATATCCTCGATTTCTTTATCGATTCCCGGCCACCACACAAACGCCCTGGCTAGGCTCTTCATTTTTACCCCTCCCAGATGACCCTCATGAAGCTCATTGAGCACTCTATCTCTCAACTTGGGTGGAATTACCACTCGGAATCCACACATCAAGGTCCCCCGGCACACTGACAGCTGTTCTCTCCTTGGCGAGAATGCTGGCAACAGTGAGTCGCCATGTGCTGGCCATCCCTTCACCGTCAAATCATAGACCCGAGAGAGTGTCGGGTCATTTCGGGTTTCCTTCTCTATACTTGAGTTTGTAACAGGTAGACATTCGACTATGGTCGCATGGAATATCTCAACAGGGTCCACTGCAGGTGCTTCCTCTACCGTAGGCAACGGTAGGCGCGACAGCCCATCAGCGTTTCCATGCTGTTTCGTACCCTTGTACTCTATGTCGTACTGATGTGCCCCTAGAAAAAGTGACCATCTTTGCAGCTGTTGCGCCGTCATCACCGGAACGCCCTTCTTCGGGTTAAAAATGGAGACCAGGGGCTGATGATCAGTCAGTAGGGTGAATTTCTGCCCGTGCAGATAGTGATTGAACTTCTTCACCCCCCACACCAGGCTGAGGGCCTCCCTGTCAATCTGGGCGTAGTTACGCTCGGCTGAGGTTAACGAGCGCGACGCAAAGGCTATTGGCCTCTCTGAACCGTCAAGGAATTTGAGTGACAGCACCGCTCCGATGCCGTAGGGAGACGCATCACATGCTAACCGAATCGGTAGTGTTGGATTGTGTGGTAAACCACTGTTATTGTTACACTGTTGTTATCACCTACACAAGGTTACCTCTTGCCTCGCACACTGTTATACCTAGGCATACCTCAGCTGACTCCGCCCATGGCTCCGCCTGCTTGCCCAGGTATAAAGGTGATTGCTTGGCTAGTATTCTTCCTTGCTGGAACCGATCACCCACGAGGGTGGGCTCTGTTATTTAGCCAATAAAAACCTATAGTTACTATCTTAACTCGTCGCTTTTCATGGAATGAATTGATAGGTATATCAATTTTATTGGCTAAATTTTGAAATGACTGACCAGCCCCAGCAGCCGACTTGGCTGCGAGCCCTCCGACCGCCGTACCTGGATCTAAATCCACAGGCAGCGAATTCAGCCCTCGACTTCGACCACTGGCTGAGCTGCTTTGAATCCTACCTGGTAGCCTCCGGCGTGCCATCGGAAGCCGACAAGCTAAGAGTTCTGACCGCCCAGGTGAGCCCTAAAGTATTTGCACTCACCCGGGACCTTACTACATACAAGGAGGCCCTCGACCTGCTAAAAGAGCAGTACCGGAGCCCAGTAAATTCAATGTATGCCAGACATCTCCTAAGATCCCGCTCGCAACAGCCAGGAGAGTCTGTAGATGAATTTTTACGGGCGCTACAAACACTCGGCAGGGACTGTGACTTTAAAGCTGTATCGGCTGCACAACATGCTGAAAGAAATATCCGTGATGCCTTCGTGAAAGGCCTTCGGTCCGACTACTCACGGCAAAGACTGCTTGAATCAAAGGACCTCGACTTGAAAGCAGCTACAGCCCTCGCTCGCTCCCTGAAAGTGGCCCATCGGGACCTCGAGGCGTACTCCGGGTACAGTGCTGCGCGACCGGGGGACTCGGGCCCGACTCCGGCCGCAATACCCCTCGCACCGCCGCTCCTGGGACCTACTACGGCGTCGGTGTCCCGGAATCGATCGGGACCGCCCAGCTGGACGCATATCCCCTTCCCCGCATATCTGACATGGTCAACCAGATTGCACAGTACCGGGTATTCTCCACCATCGACCTTAAGTCGGCCTATCACCAACTCCCTATCCGCCCTGAGGACCGCCAGTATACCGCCTTCGAGGCGAATGGCCGCCTCTACCACTTCCTTAGGGTTCCCTTCGGCGTCACCAACGGGGTTTCGGTCTTCCAAAGGGAGATGGACCGGATGGTTGACCAGAACGCGCTGCAGGCCACGTTTCCTTATCTAGATAACATCACCATCTGCGGCCGCGACCAGCAGGACCACGATGTTAATCTGGAGAAATTCCTCCGTACGGCCCAACGGCTGAATCTCACTTACAATAAGGAGAAATGTATATTTAACACCTCGCGCCTTGCCATCCTCGGCTGCGTAGTAGAGAACGGAGTCATCGGCCCCGACCCCGAAAGAATGCGCCCCCTCATGGAGCTTCCCCTTCCCCACTGTCAAAAGGCACTGAAGAGAACCCTGGGGCTCTTCGCTTACTATGCCCAATGGGTGCCCAATTATGCGGACAAAGCCAGACCCCTCATGAAGTCCACCTCCTTCCCCCTGACAGAAGAAGCATGCGCAGCCTTCTCCCTCATAACAGGAGACATTGCGAAGGCCACAATGCTCGCAGTGGATGAGTCCATCCCTTTCCAAGTGGAGAGCGATGCATCCGACTTCGCCCTAGCTGCAACCCTTAACCAGGCGGGGAGACCTGTGGCCTTCTTCTCAAGGACCCTCCAGGGCCCTGAGATCCGACACTCTTCTGTCGAGAAGGAGGCCCAGGCGATTGTGAAAGCGGTACGACGCTGGAGGCATTACCTGGCAGGCAAACGATTTACCCTCCTCACCGACCAGCGTTCGGTTGCTTTTATGTTTAATAACAAGCTGAGGGGCAAAATCAAGAACGACAAGATCTTGAGGTGGAGAATTGAGCTCTCCACCTACGAGTACGATATCTTGTACCGGCCGGGTAAACTCAACGAGCCCCCAGATGCTCTATCACGAGGTACATGCGCCAACGCGCAAGTTGATAGACTGCGGACCCTCCACAACGACCTCTGCCACCCCGGGGTCACTAGACTTTACCACTTCATTAAGGCCCGCAACCTGCCCTACTCCATCGAGGAGGTCAGGACCATGACCAGGAACTGCCAAGTCTGTGCCGAATGCAAACCGCATTTCTATAGGCCGGACAGAGCAAGCTTGATCAAGGCCACCCGCCCCTTCGAGCGCTTGAGCATCGATTTTAAGGGGCCCTCCCGTCCTCTGACCGTAATGTGTACTTCCTCAACATTATTGACGAGTACTCCCGTTTCCCCTTTGCCATCCCCTGCCCAGACATGACCAGTACCACGGTCATCAAATGCCTGAACGACATCTTCGCCTTGTTCGGGTTCCCGAACTATATACATAGCGACCGGGGCTCATCCTTCATGAGCGAGGAACTTCGCCAGTTCCTGCTCGCGAGAGGTATCGCTGCGAGCAGGACCACCAGCTACAACCCCCGGGGGAACGGCCAGGTGGAAAGAGAGAACGCGACAGTTTGGAAGGCCGTCCTCTTAGCCCTAAAGTCTAAGGGCCTCCCAACCTCTCGCTGGCAGGAAGTCCTCCCGGCAGCGCTCCATTCCATCCGGTCACTGCTTTGTACTGCCATTAACGCCACCCCTCATGAGCAAATGTTCGTTTTCCCCAGGAAGTCGACTACGGGAACCTCGCTACCAACATGTCTGACTTCTCCGGGGCCCGTCCTGCTGCGGAAGCACGTGAGGACCCATAAAACGGACCCCCTGGTCGAGAGGGTGAACCTCCTGCACGCCAACCCCCAGTATGCCTATGTGGAATACCCTGACGGGCGGGAGGACACAGTCTCCTTGCGAGACCTCGCACCCTCGGGCACCCCTGAGACACCACCGTTATCCCCCACCACTCCCCCAAATCCAGCTCCTGTAGGCGGCATGCCGGAACCTCAGGGGCCTTCGTCGACCACGCAGACACCAGCATTAACATCAGATACGGCACCACTGCCGCCACTGCTGCGCCGGTCAGAAAGGCTTACGAGGCCTCCTGATAGACTGACATACACGAACTAGTAGTACACTTCACCCCGCCGGACTCAATTTTAAACAAGGGGTGAATGTGGTAAACCACTGTTATTGTTACACTGTTGTTATCACCTACACAAGGTTACCTCTTGCCTCGCACACTGTTATACCTAGGCATACCTCAGCTGACTCTGCCCATGGCTCCGCCTGCTTGCCCAGGTATAAAGGTGACCGCTTGGCTAGTATTCTTCCTTGCTGGAACCGATCACCCACGAGGGTGGGCTCTGTTATTTAGCCAATAAAAACCTATAGTTACTATCTTAACTCGTCGCTTTTCATGGAATGAATTGATAGGTATATCAGATTGTAGTTGGCCAATACTTCTTTTGAAGTGATTAGGCATTTACATTTCTGAAAGGCCCGCTTACACTCATCACTCCATTTCCATGTTACTCCAGTTTGCAGCAGGGCGTTCAGTGGGTGCAGAATTGTAGATAAATTCGGCAAGAACTTATGGTAGTAGTTCACCAACCCGAGGAACGACCTCAGTTGCGACACATTTTCTGGTGCTGGAGCCTTGACTACAGCCTCAATCTTGTCCGGCGACTTATGCAACCCTTCCTCATCAATCATGTGGCCACAATACGAGATTTGTCTCCTGAAGAACTCGCATTTGGGGCGGTTGGCTCGTAGCCCATATTCCTGTAATCTAGTGAGCACCTGCTCCAGGTTGGCAAGGTGTTCATTGTCATTTTCGCCCGTAACCAGGATGTCGTCCAAATAACACTGGTTCCCCGGGATCCCTTGCAGGACTTGTTCCATCGCCCTCTGCCAAATAGCCGGGGCTGATGCTACCCTGAATACCAGTCAATTGTAGTGGTAAAGGCCTTTGTGAGTGTTTATCGTGAGGTATTTCCTAGATGCTTCTTCCACCTCCATTTGTAGATACGCTTGGGCCAGATCAATCTTTGTAAAGCGTTTCCCTCCAGATAGTGAGGCGAAAATATCTTCTAGCCGTGGAAGTGGATATTGTACTGTGTGCAGGACTGGGTTCACAGTTACCTTGAAGTCCCCACAGATGCGAACCTTCTTCGGCTCCACAGGCGTGCTGCTCAATGATTTCTTCATTACAGGAACGATGGGTGTGGCCCACTCGCTCCAGTCCACCTTGGACAGCACACCCGAACGCTCCAGACTCTCCAGCTCTGCTTCAACGGCTGGGCGGATCGCGTAAGGTACCGGTCTGGCCTTAAAATATTTTGGGTTTGCGTTATCTTCGATTTTTATCATTGCCGTTACTCCTTTTAGAGTCCCAAGTCCTTGTTGGAACACCTCTTTCGCGTCAGTTAGAATTTTTGACAGTCGTCCAGGTGTGACGTCATCATCCTTTTTGTCAGTCACAGTTAGCGCCTGAATGGAATGCCAATCCAATTGTATTTTTCGGATCCATTCACGTCCCAATAATGGTGGTCCTCCATCTTGTAGTATATATAGATACAGTTTCTGTGTTTCCTTGCCGTTGTATTCAACTGGCACCCTTATTTTTCCTCTGGGGTAGACTTTTTGCCCCGTGTATGTCTTCAATACAATGGATGTGTCCTTCAAGGGTATGTGTGAGAATAGCCGCTCATAGTCTCATCGATTCATGACAGTTAGGGCTGATCCTGTGTCCAATTCCATCTTTACTGGGGACCCTGCTATCATGAGGGTGACCCAAATGGTTCGGTGATCTTCCTTTGCGATCACGTTGTGTAACTTTAGACAACTTAGTCTCCTGCTCCCGGAGTCCTTATCACTCTCCTGATCTTCCGAACTACTGTCTGTCAATTTCTTTACTTTCTTGTACTTTTCCTTGGTAGTTCTTGTAGTGTTGGTTTTCTTTCCCGACCTGCAGACTCTTGCTATGTGTCCCATTTTCCCACATTGCCTGCATACTTTGTCCTTAAACCAGCAGTCCTTCTGATCATGGGTTGTTCTGCCGCAGCGATAGCACTTTTCTGCTCCATACGCCATTTCGTTAGCGCTGTATTCTTGTGGTTTCTGTTGTATTTCCGCAGCTCCCCGTGCTGCTACTTCGTAGGATACTGCCACGCTGAAAGCCTGTTCTAGCGTCAGGTCCTTTTCCGAAAGTAGTCGTTTCTGGGTTCCTTCACTCTGGAGCCCGCAGACAAACTTATCCCGCAAGGTGTCTGCCAGTCCTGCTCCGAACTGGCAGTGCTTCGATAACTTGCGTAGTTCCGTAAGATAGTCAGCATTGCTCTCATCTTTGTGCTGGTTTCTTTTATGGAACTGGAATCTTTCTGCTATCAGCAGCGGTGTAGGGTTTAGGTGTTCCTGTAAGATATTAACAATCTCTTCAAAACTTTTCTCCGTTGGTTTAGCTGGGGTAATTAAATTCCGCAATAGGCCGTACGTTCTCGCACCCATCAAATTTAATAATACCGACGCCTTCTTTCCATCGGCCACCTCATTTGCCTTGCAGTACACTTCAATTCTTTCCACATACGTGGTCCAGTCTTCTACCTCATTGTCAAAAGCAGTGATACTGCCACTTTTCGGCATCTTGGGTGATTTAAAATGGCGCCTCCCGCACTTTTTCTTCTTCACCAATGGATTAAAATGGCGCCTCCCGCGCTTTTCCTTCTTCCCCTTGCTGCCACGCTGCTCCTAGCGTTCTGCAGGGTAATGGCGGCGACCCGCGGCTTCGGCGCATCTCACTTTTCCTTCCCCTTGTTTTATTTTCGCTACGCTGCCCGGTTCTTGAGCACCAACCGCGCCCTGTGCGCTCCACCCTCTCGCTCTCTCTTTTCCTCCCGACGACGCTGCACGGCCCCTTTGCAGAGCCGCTCGATCGAGCTCGAGCCCGCCGCAGTCCGGAAGGGTCAGCGCACTACCTGCTACCAGCACGATTTGCTGGAACACCTTGACTGGGGAGCCAAGCCCAGCTCTCCACAGCCTCTCCTGCAACTCTCCGAACTCCGAGGGATCCTTGGGCGGTTGCCCGCGGTCGACGCCCGTTGCTCTGACTTCAACCTCCAAGAAGCTTCTTCTCAGGGAAAGATCCCCGTGAGGTGACGCAGTACTGCAGGTGAGTTCGAACCTGTTCGTTGCCACTGTAGTGTCCGCGCCTTAATAATACACGGACTGCAGGAGAACAATAAAACAGGTATTTACTGAACAGAGGGTAACTTAAGACTGAAGTACAGAAGCCTGCTATGGCTTTATATACAGGGGTGGTGTGGTAAACCACTGTTTGTATTCCACTGTGTACATGCCTGGACATGCCTCGGCTGACTCCTCCCACAAGTCCTAGTATAAAGGTGACTGCTCCCCAGCCCCTTTGTATTCTGGACCGGTCGACCACTCGAGGCAGACCTTCATTCTTTTGTTAATAAAAGCCTTTAGTTACTCTCTTAACTCTCAGTCTTTTATGAGTAATTGATAGCGCATCAATTTTATTAACAAAATTTTTATAATGGAGAAGATCCTCACACCAGCATGCCTGGACATAGATCATCGGGAGGCGGACTCATCCACCAAGTTTACTCACTGGCTTAAGTGTTTCGAAAAATTCCTGACCGCCTCCGCAGCAATCAAATCGGACGAGGACAAACTGGATGTCCTGACCTCCAAAGTGAACCACCGAGTGTACTCGGTCATCCAAGACGCGACCTCGTACGCGGACGCTATCAAGCTCCTCAAGGACCAGTACACGCGCCCAGTGAACGAAGTGTACGCCAGGCACCTTCTGGGGAGTCGTAAACAACAACCTGGGGAATCGACCGTGGAATACCTTCAGGCACTGTCTGTGCTTGGCCGGGCCTGTGGTTGTAAGGATGTAAAGGCCGCCGTGTACACAGAGGAACTTATCCGGGACGCTTTTGTAGCGGGCCACAGATCCAATTACACCCGACAGCGACTGTTGGAACAGAGTGACCTCGACCTCAACAAGGCCTCTGAACTCGCACTATCATTGGATGCAGCCTACCGGGGCATGGATGCCTACTCCTCTGCACCGTGGACGCCGCGGGGAATGACAGCCTGGGACACGGTAGGACCGCCTCGTAGCGCCGTGCCACCCCAGCCACACCCCAGCAATGGCCCAACTACCGCAGCAGTGTCCCAAGGCCAGACAGCAGTGCCCCAAGGCCAGAAATGCTACTTCTGTGGCCAGGCAAAACACCCCAGAGCGCGCTGCCCGGCGAAAAACGCGATCTGCTCGGGCTGCGGGAAGAAGGGACACTACGCTAATGTCTGCAGGGCCAAAGCCACCCCGAACCCCAGCAGCGCCGCGTGTGGGCCATGCGGGCCGCCATCTTGGGCCTCCCCGGCCATGTGCGAACCACCGGTACAGCAGCCATTTTGGACGCCTCCAGCCACATGGGGATCATGGACGCCGCCATCTTGGACGACAGCCGGAACGCAGCAGGCCCCCAACACCGCCTCATCTGATACCCGCAGCGACACACCGACCCCTACGCTGGCATCCGTTACACTGGACCAAGCGAGACCGCACCAGCTGGCCAGTTCCACAATGGACATTAAGGTAAATGGCCACGATACAACCTGCCTTTTTGACTCTGGGAGCACGGAGAGCTTCATCCACCCCGACACGGTGCGGCGTTGCTCTCTCCCAGTCCTGCCTGCGCACCAGCGGATTTCTATGGCCTCCGAGTCCCAGTCGGCGGACATCGGCGGCTACTGCGTAGTGACACTCGTAGTAGACGGGACCGTGTACGATCATTTTAAGCTTCTGGTCCTGCCCGACCTCTGCGCTGCCGTCCTGCTGGGGTTAGATTTTCAGTGCCACCTTAAAAGTGTTACGATGGCGTACGGTGGACCCCTACCCCCACTCACAGTCCGCAGCCAGCAGCTCCCAAATTGCCCGCCGCGCACCAGGTGCAACCTCTCCACACTCAGGGTCACCCCCCCACCACTGTTTGCTAACCTCACCCCCGACTGTAAGCCCATCGCCACAAAGAGCAGGCGATACAGTGCCGGGGACAGGGTTTTCATTAAAACCGAAGTGGAGCGGCTCCTGAAGGAAGGGATTATTGAGGGCAGCACCAGCCCCTGGCGAGCCCAGGTTGTGGTCGTTAAGACCGGCGAGAAGCAGCGCCTGGTCATCGACTACAGCCAGACAATAAATTGCTACACCCTGCTGGACGCCTACCCACTCCCCCGCATAGCTGATATGGTCAACCAGATCGCGCAGTACCGCGTCTTCTCGACCATTGACCTGAAATCAGCGTACCACCAGCTCCCTATCCGCCCTGAGGACCGCCAGTATACTGCCTTTGAGGCAAACGGCCGCCTCTATCACTTCCTTAGGGTTCCCTTTGGCGTCACCAACGGGGTCTCCGTCTTCCAAAGGGAGATGGACCGGATGGTAGATCAAAATGCGTTGCAGGCCACTTTCCCATATTTGGACAATGTGACCATCTGCGGCCGTGACTTGCAGGACCATGACGCAAACCTCGAAAAATTCCTCCGCACCGCCCAACTCCTGAACCTGACATATAACAAGGAGAAGTGCATATTCCGCACAAACCGCCTCGCCATCCTTGGCTGTGTTGTGGAACACGGAGTCATCGGCCCCGACCCCGACCGGATGCGTCCCCTTATGGAACTCCCACTGCCCCACTGCCTCAAGGCCCTGAAGAGGTGCCTAGGGTTTTTCTCCTATTATGCCCAGTGGGTCCCCTACTATGCGGACAAGGCCCATCCGCTGATCAAGTCCACCTCTTTTCCCTTGACGGCAGAGGCCCGCTTAGCCTTCCACCGTATCAAGGAG
Source organism: Somniosus microcephalus (assembly GCF_052327205.1). NCBI lineage: Eukaryota > Metazoa > Chordata > Chondrichthyes > Squaliformes > Somniosidae > Somniosus > Somniosus microcephalus. Next base: position 131,513,269 of record NW_028225179.1, read on the forward strand.
GACATTGCCAAAGCCACCATGCACGCAGTGGACGAATCCATCCCCTTCCAGGTGGAAAGCGACGCGTCCGAATTTGCCCTGGCCGCTACCCTCAATCAGGCGGGGAGACCCGTGGCGTTCTTTTCACGAACCCTCCAAGGCCCGGAGACCAGACACTCCGCTGTTGAGAAGGAGGCCCAGGCGATTGTGGAGGCTGTGCGTCATTGGAGGCACTACCTGGCCGGGGTGGTCACTGCCGGCACTGCAGTATAGAATCAGTTCTTCTCTTAAAGGTACATACACAACACAAGTAAGTAGGTGTTTCGCGTTAAGGAAGGCAATGGCCCTTTAAAGTCAATGCTGAGTCGCTGCATAGGCTGCATAGCGTGTACGAGTGAGCCATTGATGGACGGAAGAATTGCGGTTTTAATTCCGCACAGATTCTACAGGTGGAGCAAGTTCTTTTCACACCTTCTGTAGAAAATGGGAGATTTTTAGATCGCACAAAGTGCAACATACGGGTAACGCCAGGATGGCATAAGTCAGTGTGAAGATCCGCAAGAGTCGAAGTTGACAGAGAAGAGCAGAATGCACGCGTGAGGGTATCCGGGGCCACATTCTCTTTGCCGGGTCGATAATGTATGGTGTAGCCAAAGGCGGACAATTCCATCCTCCAGAGTTGTATTTTGTTATTCTTGACAACGCAAAATCGTCGAGCAGAAACTGATAGCCAAGTTCCGCACTCATGAGGACGGCCTCAACCGGGATCTTGGGTTCATGTCACGCTACATGTAACCCCACCTGACGTAGAGTCATCCAGACTCGAGTCGTTGTTGGCTTGTTCTCTCTACACAGATGCGGCCGGACCTGCTGTGATTTCCAGCAAAAAAATAGTTTTTTGTTTGTTTTTTGATTTTCATACAGACCCCAGCATCTGCAACATTTGACCCCCTGTGACCCCACCTCATTGTTCTTTGATGTAATGTTTTCCTGACTGACCTGTTTGGACACCATTCACACCTTTGATTGCTGTGATTATCTCTCTGCCGAGGTGTGATAAAGGGCAGTTAGAAAGATTACCTGTAATCATCTGGCAGTATTCTCTGACTATATATGCTGTGCCTATATGCATTTTTTCACTTCACCTGACGAAGGAGCAGCGCTCCGAAAGCTTGTGATTTCAAATAAAGCTGTTGGACTATAACCTGGTGTTGTGTAACTTCTTACATTTGTCCACTCCAGTCCAACACCGGCATCTCCACATCATGGTTATTCTTGATCTTAGTGCGTTTCCGGTTATCCAGCATAAAGGCCACGGAGCGCTGATCGGTTATAAGTGTGAAATAGTGACGAGCGAGAAAATTACTTCATTTACGTACTGCTTCGATGGTAGCCGTAGCCTCCTTCTCGACAGGAGGATAACGGAGCTCGCTACCCTGCAAAGTTCTGGACAGAAATGCTACGGGTCGACCACCTTGATTCAAGGTAGCCGAGATTGCCACCTCCGCTGCATCGCACTCGGCCACGAAAGGAAGATTTTCATCGATGGAACGAAGCGTGGCTTTTTCCAGTTGTCGCTTGAGGAGGTTGAAAGCTGAAATAGCCATTGCCTCCAACAGAAATGACTGCGTGAAGCAGGAGCTGGATCTTGTCGGAGAAGTGGGGTATCCACTTTGCATAATAGGCGAACATGCCGAGTGCCTGACGAAGAGAGCCGAGATTCGTAGGGGGAGGGAGCTCCTGAAGCGGACGAAGTCGCTCCTGATCCGATTTGATGACACCGTTGCCCACCCAGTAGCCAAGGATGTTGACTAATGGTACTGATTTCACAGATTTGGACTCATTTAAGGTTAAGTTGCGACGACGGAGAACGTCAAAAAATTTCTGGATTTGGCATTATGCTCCTTCTGGTCATGACCAGCAATGGTGATATTATCTAGATGTGGAAAAGTGTCCGTTAAGTTCTCCTGTTTGACTAGGCTATCCATTGCCCGTTGAAAGACGGCCACCCCGTTGGTGACCCCAAATGGAAAGCGACAAAACTGGTAAAGCCGACCATTGGCCTCAGAGGCCATATACTTTTTGTCAGAGTCCTTTAACGGTACTTGATGGTATGCGCTCTTTAAATCAAAAGTTGAAAATACCTTGTAGTTGGCAAGGTTATTGACCATGTCATCGATGCGTGGTAGTGGGTAGGCATCCAGGTCGGTATACTGGTTAATAGTTTGCGAGTAATCGATGTAAAGACGTTTCTTGTGTTGCTTCAGAGGATTTTTAACAACGACGACTTAAGCCCGCCAGGAAGATGAACATGGCTCAATGATACCGTCAGCTAGAAGGCGAGAGATTTCTGCCTCAATAAAGGATCGATCATCTTGGCTGAAACGTCGTGATTTAGTGACTATGTGCTTACATCGGGGGAAAGATTGGCAAACAAGGAGGGCTCGTTGAGCGAAGCCACCGAAAGCGCACAAAACGGTACTTTGGAAATAGTAAGCTCTGGCTTTGACCCTCCAAACTCGAAAGTGAGTCTTTTGTGTTGTTTCTGGAAATCCTGTCCCAGGAGCACATCACTGCATAGGTTTTTGAGCACCCCGAGCCAGGTGGAGAAATAAGTGCGGCCATTGAGAATAAGGTCGACAAGACAAAAGCCGGAAGAGTTGGTGGTCAGTGTCATCAGAGCCATTGCAATTTCCCTGTCCGAGGGGTAAATATGCAGTTTTAACTTACTGACAGCCCGCTCACTAATGAAGCTGTCAGAGCTGCATGAGTCGATTAGTGCACTCAAAATGTGTCCATTTACCGAAACCTTTGTGGCTGCATGGGACAGACTTTGGGGAAAAACAGCTGTGATGGGAGGAGGGGCAGTTTTACCCTTGACAGCTGTAACCTTAGTAGTGGTTCTTGGGGGAGGAGCAGTTTTATAGATTGCAGCTGTAACCTTAGTAGTGGCTCTTGGGGGAGGAGCAGTTTTATAGATTGCAGCTGTAACCTTAGTAGTGGCTCTTGGGGGAGGAGCAGTTTTATAGATAGCAGCTGCAAAACTAACAGGGGCTCTCGACAGATATACCTTAGAAAAGTGGCCTTTCTTACTAACAGAGGCTCTTGACTGGCATATCTTAGAAAAGTGACCTTTCTTACTGCAATGATTGCAGGTTGCGTTACGAGCAGGACAAAATTTTCTACAGTGGAATGCAGCTCCACAGAAGAAACACTTCCTTCCAGATTGCCAAGATGCCGCTAGGGCAGGGTCGTCATCAGTGAAGGCTTCTAGGGTAGGGCTGTCATCTGCTAGGTTAGAGTCATCATCAGTGAGGGCTTCCGCCCGAGACCTATCGAATTAGTCATTAAAAGTGATAGCAGCAGCCCGTGCACGAGGTAAAAGATAGGTATCTGCATTCCTCTTTGCTAAGTCCAGGGAACATGCCTGGTCATAGGCAGTCTGTAACTTGAGGGTTTTATTCTCCAACAGACGCTGGCGTATGAAGGGAGACGTAATTCCGTTAATAAAAGAATCACAAATTAACTCCTCCTGGTACTGCTCAGCTGTGACAGCTTTAAGATTACAATCCTTGCTGAGCCTGCGAAGCTTTTGAAGGAATTCATCAAGTGATTCCCCGGGTTGTTGTTGAGTTGTGGCCGGTAGATGTCGAGCAAAAATTTCATTTGGGGCCTTAACATATAGTCGCTGTAATATTAGGATAGCGGAGTCATAGTCTACACAGTCTTCAATATAGTCAAACACATGAGGAGATACATAATTGGCAAATATCTCTAATTTATCAGGAACATTCTCACCACACACCTTGAGGAATTTGCTGAAGGTACGCTACCAGTGTTTCCATACCTTAGCAGTTGTAGGTGAATTCGGGTCCAGGTCAAGACGGGCGGATCTGATTCGTTTGTCCATGATGGATTGATTACTATGCCAGAGTTCACTTCTACAGTTGAAGTCGTAGCTGGCTGTTCCCAAAATCACTCAGAGCGTGGAGCCAATACACAGTTGATTAAATTGACATAATAAAACTACTAAGCACTTGGTCTGAGTATAAAACAAGGCTTTAATCAACTGTTTCACAACCAAGAGCTCTAGTTACATCACTAGTTCCTGGTTACAAAAACATCCTGAGCAAGCTGGGCCCACGCCCGAGTAATTATACTCCTTGGACGGCGCCACCAGTTCATGAGTCATGATAAGATTCATGACAATGAGTACCTCTCCATTCTTGGCCCGCAGTGGGGAAGGGCCTTGGGTGCTTGGGCCGTAGATGGTCTTGACTGCGCTAAAGAATCCACGCACGTCGTGGTTGTCGGCTAGCTGCTGGATCTCCTGCCCTTTCTCCACCCACCATCTGTTCTTTAGGTCACGAGTTTTTCATTGGACCTCGGCCTTCAGACATCTGTAGAGCTGCTTCCTTGCTCTCGAGTTCTGTTGCTGTTTCCAGATCAGGAATGCCTTGCGCTTGCGGCTTATTAGCTCCTGGATCTCCAGGTCATTCTCGTCGAACCAGTCTTGGTGTTTCCTGGTCGAGTGACCGAGCGTCTCTTTACAGGTGCTGATTATGGAGGCCTTGAGTACATTCTCACCACTCTTTGGGTAAAGAAGTTTCTTCTGAATTCCCTATTGGATTTCTTGGTGACTATCTTATATTGATGGCCTCTAGTTATGCTCTTCCCCACAAGTGGAAACATTCTCTCTGTATCCATTCTATCATGTTCTTCTACACTCCTTATTGAACCAGGGTTGGTACCCTGGCTTGGTGGTAATGGTAGAGTTGTGGCGACACGCCACCACTGGACATAATCCGCTCACGGCGGCACGGACAGTTTAAGCAGACGCCCCCAGCCGGGGGCCCTTTCCTCCAGCAACTTGTTTCCCGCAGGGACAAGCTGCCGGGAGCACTTCCTGTCTGGGGAGTATTTAAGTGGATGCGCGGGCTTTTTCAGTTTCTCTTTGCCATGAGGTAGAATAAAAGCAGTTGTGTTTTACTAGCTCTGGTCTCGACTCCCACGTTTGCCGCGGTATCTCAACAGAGTGAGGGATATGCCGGGCCATGAGGTTACAGATTGTGGTGGAATACAATTCTGCTGCTGCTGATGGCTCACAGCGCCTCATGGATGCCCAGTTTTGAGCTGCTAGATCTGTTCTGAATCTATCCCATTTAGCACGGTGGTAGTGCCACACAACACGATGGAGGGTGTCCTCAGTGTGAAGACAGAACTTTGTCCCCACAGTGACTGTGCGGTGGTCACTGCTACCAATGCTGACATGGACAGATGTATCTGCGACAGGTAGATTGGTGAGGACGAGATCAAGTAGGTTTTTCCCTCGTGTTGGTTCTCTCACCACCTGTCGCAGGCCCAGACTGGCAGCTATGTCCTTCAGGACTCAGCCAGCTCGGTTAGTAGTGGTGCTACTGAGCCACTCTTGGTGATGGACATTGAAGTCCCCACCCGAGAGTACATTCTGTGCCCTTGATACCCTCAGTGCTTCTTCCAAGTGGTGTTCAACATGGAACAAATCAACATTTTTCATAATTTTAAAGACTTCTATTAGGTCACCCCTTGGTCTTTTTTCAAGAGAAAAGAGTCCCAGCCTGTTCATCCTTCCCTGATATATATATCCTTACATTTCTGGTTTCATCCTTGTAAATCTTCTCTGCACCCTCTCCAGTGCCTCTATATCCTTTTTATAACATGGCAACCAGAACTGCACGCAGTACTCTTAAGTGTGGCCTAACCAACGTTTGATACAGGTTTAGCATAACTTCCCTACTTATCAATTCTATCCCTCTAGAAATAAACACTAGTGCTTGGTTTACCTTTTTTATGGCTTAGAACTAATAAATCCAATAGGGAATTCAGGAGAAACTTCTTTACCCAGAGTGGTAAGAATATAAGAACATAAGAATGAGGAGCTGGAGTAAACCATGTGGCCCTTCGAGCCTGCTCCGCCATTCAACAAGATCATGGCTGATCTTCTACCTCAACTCCACCTTCCCGCACTATCCCCATATCCCTTAGGTCCCAAAAATTTATCCACCTCTGTCTTGAATATACTCAACGACTGAGCATCCACAGCTCTCTTGGGGAGAGAATTCCAAAGATTCACAACCCCTTGAGTGAAGAAATTTCGCCTCATCTCAGTCCTAAATGGCCGACCCCTTATTCTGAGACTGTGATTCTAGATTCCCCAGCGAGGGGAAACATTTTCTCAGCATTAACCCTGTCAAGCCCCTTAAGAATTTTATGGGGGGAAAATTCAGTTGGTTTGCGCCTCCCGTTAGTGCCTTAAGAAGGCGCTAATGGGGCGCAAAGCAACTAGTGCCCGGGCACGGCGATGTTTACGCCGCTCGCGAAATTAACTAGACATTTTGCGGCGGCGCTAAACACCACTGCCACGATCTCCTGCGCCGGCAGATCGTGATGTCAGTTGAGTGCGCAACGCCCCGGTAGTGCCCCGGACCGGATATTGAGTGGCGCCCCCTGCCTTACCGCCTGCTGCTAGCAACGACAGGTTGAGGGGAGTGTTTTGCAGTCAGAAAGGGACTGGGGGAGCGCTATTTAAAGGCGACTGCTTCCTGCCTTTTTTTGTTGGTGACATTTTTATACCACGCATTCTGAGAGAGAGAGAGAGAGACTTCTGGAGAGATTCAACGCTGTGTGAAGGAGTTTTGGGTACTGAGCAGCACGTTGCAGGTTCATTTTGATTTGATGTGGAGGTGCCGGTGTTTGATTTTGATTTGCCCTTCCTTGCTTCGCCAGCGCTCTGAGGTAGCGCCTCGCTCCTCGGCCTTTGCACCTTAAGACAGGTGTGAAGCGCCTGATTTAGCGCTCCAATCACCTCCAGAGGCGATAAAAGCCAAGTTTGCTGTCGGAGGCGATAATTAGCGCCAAGCGCTAAACTTTGCTCACGGCCGATAATCGCGCCCCAAATGGGGCGATACTGAATTTTTCCCCCGATATGTTTCAATGAGATCACCTCTCATTCTCCAGGGAATATAGGCCTAGTCTACTCAATCTCTCCTCATAGGGCAATCCCCTCATCCCAGGAACCAGTCTGGTGAACCTTCATTGCACTCCCTCTAAGGCAAGTATGTCTTTCCTTAGGTAAGGAGACCCGAACTGTACACAGTACTCCAGGTGTGGCCTCACCAATGCCCTGTATAATTGTAGTAAGACTTCTTTACTCTTATACTCTAATCCCTTTGTAACAAAAGTTAACATACTATTTGCTTTCCTAATTGCTTGCTGTACCTGCATGTTAACTTTCTGTGATTCATGTACAAGGACACCCAAGGTTCCTCTGAATGCAAACATTTCCCAGTCTCTCACCAGTCAAAAAATATTCTGCTTTTCTGTTTTACCTACCAAAGTGGATAACTTCACACTTCCTCACATTGTGTTCCATTTGCCATGTTCTTGCCCACTCAGTCAACCTGTCTTTATCTCTCTGCAGCCTCTTTGCGTCCTCCTCACAGATACGTTATACTCAGTCCCTTCATCTAAGTCATTAATATAGATTGTAAATAGCTGAGGCCCAAGCACTGATCCCTGTGGTACCCCGCTACTTACAGCCTGCCAACCCGAAAATGACGCATTTATTCCTACTCTGTCTTCTGTCCATTAACCAATCCTCAATCCATGCTAATATATTACCCCCAATCCCACTGAATCATAGAATCATAAAATGGTTACACCACGGAAGGAGGCCATTCAGCCCATCGAGCCCATGCCGGCTCTCTGCAAGAGCACTTCAGCTAGCCCCACTTCCCCGCCCTTTCTCCGTAGCCCTGCAAATTTCTTTCCTTCAGGTACTTATCCAACTCTTTTCTGAAAGCCGTGATTGAGTCTGCCTCCACCACCCTTTCAGGCACTGCATTCCAGATCCTAACCACTCGCTGCGTAAAAAGTTTTCCCTCATGTCGCCTTTGGTTCTTCTGCCAACCACCTTAAACCTGTGTCCTCTTGTTCTCGACCCTTCCGCCAATGGGAACAGTTTCTCTCTATCTACTCAGTCTAGACCCCTCATGATTTTGAACACCTCTATCAAATCTCCTCTCAACCTTCTCTGCTCTAAGGAGAACAACCCCAGCTTCTCCAGTCTATCCACGTAACTGAAGTCCCTCATCCCTGGAATCATTCTTGTAAATCTTTCCTGCACCCTCTCTAAGGCCTTCACATCCTTCCTAAAGTGCGGTGCCCAGAATTGGACACAATATTCCAGTTGAGGCCGAACCAGTGTTTTATACAGGTTCATCATAATTTCCATGCTTTTGCACTCTATACCTCTATTCATGAAGCCCAGGATCCCGTATGCTTTTTTAATTGCTTTCTCAACCTGCCCTGCCACCTTCAATGATTTGTGCAGATATACCCCCAGGTCTCTCTGTTCATGCACTCCCTTTAGGATTGTACCCTTTAGTTTATATTTCCTCTCTTCATTCTTTCTACCAAAATGTATCACTTCACACTTTTCTACGTTAAATTTCATCTGTCAAGTGTCCGCCCATTCCACCATCCTGTCTATGTCCTCTTGAAATCTAACACTATCCTCCTCACTGTTCACACTAATTCCAAGTTTTGTGTCATCTGCAAATTTTGAAATTGTGCCCTGTACACCCACATCCAAGTCATTAATATATATCAACCCCTGGGGAACACCACTGTATACCTTCCTCCAGTCCGAAAAACAACCGTTCACCACTACTCAGTTTACTGTCACTTAGCCAATTCCGTATCCATGCTGCCACTGTCCCTTTTATTCCATGGGCTTCAACTTTGCTGGCAAGCCTATTATGTGGCAGTTTGTCGAACGCCTTTTGGGAATCCATGTACATCACGTCAACCGCATTGCCCTCATCAATCCTCTCTGTTACCTCATCAAAAACCTCGATCAATTTGGTTAAACACGATTTGCCTTTAACAAATCCGTGCTGGCTTTCCTTAATTAACCCACACTTGTCCAAGTGACTGTTAATTTTGTCCCTGATTATTGTTTCTAAAAGCTTCCCCACTACTGAGGTTAAACTGACTGGCCTGTAGTTGCTGGATTTACCTTTACACCCTTTTTTGAACAAGGGTGTAACATTTGTAACTCTCCAGTCCTCTGGCACCACCCCTGTGTCGAAGGAGGATTGGAAGATTATGGCCAGTACCTCCACGATTTCTTGCTTCATTTACCTCAGCGTCCTAGGATGCATCCCATCCGGTCCTGGTGACTTATCTACTTTAAGTACAGCCATGAGTCCTAATTTTGTGAAACTTGCTATCACAGGGAATAGTTGAGGCAAATAGCGTAGATGCATTTAAGGAGAAGCTAGATAAGCATGAGGGAGAAAGAAAAAGAAAAAGAAAAAGACTTGGATTTATATAGCGCTTTTCACGACCACTGGACGTCTCAAAGCACTTTATAGCCAATGAAGTACTTTTGGAGTATAGTTACTGTTGTAATGTGGGAAACGCGGCAGCCAATTTGCGCACAGCAAGCTCCCACAAACAGCAATGTGATAATGAGCAGATAATCTGTTGATAGTGATGTTGATTGAGGGATAAATATTGGCCAGGACACCAGGGATATACTCCCCTGCTCTTCTTCAAAATAGTGCCACCTGAGAGAGCAGACAGGGCCTCGGTTTAACATCTCATCCAAAAGATGGCACCTCCAACAGTGCAGCACTCCCTCAGCACTGCACTAGACTGTCAGCCGAGATTTATGGGTTGTTTCCAGTGGGGTTCCGCAGGGCTCGGTACTAGGTCCCTTACTTTTTGTGGTATATATCAATGATCTTGACTTGAATATAGGGGGTATGATTAAGAAGTTTGCAGATGATACTAAAATCGGCTGTGTGGTTGATACTGAAGAAGGAAGCTGTGGACTGCAGGAAGATATCAATAAATTGGTCAGGTGGACAGAACAGTTTGGAATTCAATCCAGAGAAGTGTGAGGTAATGCATTTGGGGAGGGCTAACAAGGAAAGGAAATACACATTAAATGGTAGGACACTGAGTAGTGTAGAGGAACAGAGGGACCTTGGAGTGCATGTCCACAGATCCCTGAAGGTAGCAGGCCAGGTAGATAAGGTGGTTAGGAAGACATACGGAATGCTTGCCTTTATTAGCCTTGGCATAGAATACAAGAGCAGGGGGGTTATGCTTCAACTGTATAAAACATTAGTTAGGCCTCAGCTAGAGTACTGTGTGCAGTTCTGGTCACCCCATTACAGGAAAGATGTGATTGCACTAGAGAGGGTACAGAGGAGATTTACAAGGATGTTGCCGGGAGTAGAGAATCTTAGCTATGAGGAAAGACTGGATAGGCTGGGTCTGTTTTCCTTGGAACAGAGGAGGCTGAGGGGAGACCTTATTGAGGTGTATAAAATTATGAGGGGCATAGATAAAGTGGATAGAAAGGACCTACTTCCCTTAGCAGAGGGGTCAAAAACCAGGGGACACAGATTTAAAGTAATTGGTGGAAGGTTTAGAGGGGATTTGAGGGGAAATTTCTTCACCCAGAGGGTTGTGGGGGTCTGGAACTCACTGCCTGAAAGGGTGGTAGAGGCAGAAACCCTAACCACATTTAAAAAGTACTTGGGATGCTCTAACCTGCAGGGCTACGGACCAAGAGCTGGGAAGTGGGATTAGGCTGGACAGTTCTTTGTTGGCCGGCGCAGACACGATGGGCCGAAATGGCCTCCTTCCGTGCTGTAACTTTCTATGATTCTATGTAAGTCCCTGGAGTGGGACTATGAACTCACAACCTTCATGACTCAGAAGTGAGTGATCTACCAACTGAGCCACTGGCTGACACCGCAAGGAGAGGGATATGCTGATAGGGTTAGATGAAGAGGGGTGGGAGGAGGCTCGTGTGGAGCATAAAACACCGGCATGGACCCCGTTGGGCCGAATGGCCTCTTTCTGTGCTGTAAGTGCTTTGTAATATTTTGTAACAATAACAGGGTGCTACACTCACCCCGTAACAGGCCTACGCTCTGCATCACACATCAAAGCAGCACGCTGGTAAAATCCTAAATACGGGAATCTGCGTAAGTTTTAAAATTACATAAAATTTAGCACCATTCCGACTCCATTCCCTATTTTATTTTGCAAGTCTGTCAACTCCACAAGTGCCACGGCAGGGATATTCAAATAAGGCCAGTCAATTCACAACAAAAAACAACAACTTTTCCTTTAAACTTTATGGACTTTTGGGAATGCCCTGTAATTTAAAACTGAAAATAGCAGGGGCCTTCTGCAACATCGTGGGGAAGCACTTTAGGGAATCCTGCCCCCTCCCCACTTCAAAAGCCTGGTTAAGGTCAAGAATGGGCTGTTCAAGTAGCAGGCAGGTGGAGCCAGTTTCTCTCCGATCTCCCCTCATGTCCTCTCCGACCTTATCTTGTCCATGAGGCCCACCTTCTGCTCTCTCGACCCTATTCCCATTAAAGTACCGACCACCCAACTTCCCTTCCTGGCTCCCAAGTTAGCTGATATTGTTAACGGTTCCCTCTCCTCGGGTACTATTCCCCCCTTTCCTTCAAATCTGCTGCCATCACCGCCCCGGGTCTCAAAAAAACCTACCCTTGACCCATCTACCCTTGCAAAGTACTGCCTCATCTCTCTTATGTTTATTAATAAATAGACATTCTTATTATGAACACAGCTAGCTTTTGCTAGTTACTTTATTGAGCACATGTGGACTAGGTACAGTATCTGTAGAGGCTTCCATCTTGACTGCTGCCTTGGGGGTAGCCTAGTGCCTCATGGGTAATGTAGTCTTAATATACATACAGCTGGGTAGTGTAGTCTTATACATACAGCTATATACAGCGCTACACGGCTCCACCTAGTGTCCACTATAGAATGACATGTTATTGATCATTACAATCTCCAACCTCCCTTTCATCTCCAAAGTCCTTGAACGTGTTGTCGCCTCCCAAATCCGTGCCCATCTTTCCCGCAGCTCCACGTTTGAACCTCTCCATTCAGGTTTCTGCCCTGGCCATGGTACTGAAATGGCCCTTATCAAAGTCACATCCTATGTGACTGTGACCGTGGTAAGCTATCCCTCTTCATCCTGCTCGACCTGTCTGCCAGCCTTTGACACGGTTGACCACACCATCCTCCTCCAACACCTCTCCTCCGTTGTCCAGCTGGGTGGGACTGCACTCGCCTGGTTCCATTCTTATTTATCCAGTCGTAGCCAGAGAATCACCTGCAATGGCTTCTCTTCCTGCTCCCGCATCGTTACCTCTGGAGTCCTCCAAGGATCTATCCTTGGCCCCCTCCTATTTCTCATCTACATGCTGCCCCTCGGCGACATCATCATGTCAGGTTCCACATGTACGCTGACGACACCCAACTCTACCTCACCACCACCTCTCTTGACCCCTCCACTGCTTTTGTCACTCTGCTTTTCCGACAGCAGAAATTTCCTCCAATTAAATATTGGGAAGACTGAAGCCATTGTCTTCGGTACCCGCCACAAACTCCATTCCCGAGCCGCTGGCTCCATCCCTCTCCCTGGCCACTGTATGAGGCTGAACTAGACTGTTCGCAACCTTGATGTCTTTTTTGACCCTGAGCTGAGCTTCCAACTCTATATCCTCTCCATCACAAAGACCGCCTACTTCCACCTCCGTAATATCGGCCATCTCTGTCCCTTGCCTCAGCTCATCTGCTGCTGAAACCCTCATCTATGCCTTTGTTATCTCTAGATTCGACTATTCCAACGCACTCCTGGCTGGCCTCCCGATCTTCCCCCCTCTATAAACTTGAGCTCATCCAAAATTCTGCTGCCTGTATCCTAACTCGCACCAAGTCCCGTTCACCCATCACCCCTGTGCTCGCTGACCTACAGTAGCTCCTGGTCCAACTGCGCCTCAAATTTAAAATCCCTCCATGGCTTCGCCCCTCCCGATCTCTGTAATCTTCAGGCCAACAACACCCCCCCACCCCCCGAGACATCTGCGTTCCTCTAATTCTGGCCTCTTGAGCATCCCCGATTTTAATCGCTCAACTATTGGCGGCCGTGCCTTCAGCTGCCTAGGCCCTAAGCTCTGGAATTCCCTCCCTAAACCGCTACGCCTCGCTACCTCTCTTTCGCTCCTTAAAACCTACCTCTTTGACCAAGCTTTTGGTCACCTGTCCTAATATCTCGTCATGTGGCTCGGTGTCAAATTGTGTCTGATTAGGCACCTGTGCAGTGCCTTGGGATGTTTTACTATGTTAAAGGCGCTATATAAATAAAGGTTGTTGTTGTTGTACTGCCAATGGAGGGTGGGTTGCAATTACAGTGTGTCAGATAAGTATATACATTTAACATTCTCATAACTAATGTTTACAGAGGCAGTTTCAATAATAGTTTATGCAAGACTTTTAATGCCTTATTTTTGGGGGGACAAATACTAATAAACACACCAGTTACTGTGAGTATCAGAAACCAGCAGCTCAACTGCACCGAGTGTAATGTATCCAAGTTTGCTGATGATACAAAGCTAGGTGGGACAGTAAGCTGTGAGGAGAACACAAAGAGCCTGCAAAGGGATATAGATAGACTAAGTGAGTGGGCAGTAAGGTGGCAGATGGATTATAATGTAGGGAAATGTGAGGATTATTCACTTTGGTAGGAGGAATAGGAAAACAATATTTTTTAAATGGTGAGAAACTTTCAAATGTTGGTGTTCAGAGGTTTGGGTGTCCTCATGCAAGAAACACAGAAAGCTAGCATGCAGGTACAGCAAGCAATAAGGAAGGCAAATGGCATGTTGGCCTTTATTGCAAGGGGGTTGGAGTATAAGAGTAAGGAAGTCTTGCTATAACTGTACAGGGCCTTGGTGACACCACACCTGGAGTACTGGGCAGTTTTGGTCCCCTTATCTAAGGAAGGATATACTTGCCTTGGAGGCGGTGCAACGAAGGTTCATTAAATTGATTCCTGGGATGTGAGGGCTGTCCTATGAGGAGAGATTGTGTGGAATGGGCCTATACTCTCTGGAGTTTAGAAGAATGAGAGGTGATCTCATTGAAACATACAAGATTCTGAAGGAGATTGACAGGGTAGATGCTGAGATGTTGTTTCCCCTGGCTGGAGTGTCTAGAACTAGGGGGCACAGTCTCAGGATAAGGGGTTGGCCATTTAAGGCTGAGATGAGGAGGAATTTCTTCACTCAGAGGGTGGTGAATCTTTGGAATTCTCTGCCCCAGAGGGCTGTGCATGCTGAGTCTTTGAGTATATTTAAGGCTGAGATAGATAAGATTTTTGGACTCTAGGGGAATCAAGGGATATGGAGATCGGGCGGGAAAGTGGAGTTGAGGTCGATGATCATCCCTGATCTGATTGAATGGCGGAGCAGGCTCGAGGGGCCGTATGGCCTATTCATGCTCTTATTTCTTATGTTCTTAAAGCTTTTCCACCTCAACTTCACTCACAGCCATCAGCGGCAGAAAGCAACAAGTTCTTGACTGGCCTCAAATTCTGTCCTTCAGTCTGGTTTTATTGGTTCCAGTCTGCCCTACAATTGATCCGATTGGTCCCGGTCTGCCCTGCGATTGATCCCAGCCTGTCTTGCGATTGATCCGATTGGTCCCGGTCTGCCCTGCGATTGATCCCAGCCTGTCTTGCGATTGATCTGATTGGTCGATATTACCTACCTCCAATTCCAGTCGAGAAAATAAGCTGATTCTTTTTCTCGTGAAATATTAAAGGGCATTAAAAACGCAGGTGTTCGTCACCTATGGATTTTGATTGCCTAGTCAGAATCGAGGGCAGACAGATCTGTCAGCCCGTCTGATTATCAGTAGATGGCACAAGGACGACACAATGAAAGCAGTTCATTCAATAACATCTGGCAAGGCTTCAGCTGAGGTCCTTTTACTCTGGGTGCGCCTGTAGTTTGGGTTGCTGGAGGGAGGGAGGTGTGCTGACTCCCTGCATTTGTATCGTTAAGACTGGGTCCCTTAATGCAATAGCAGAACCGCAACCACCCATGTTCATGTGTCAGTGTCTGCCTTACCAAGCGGGTGTTAAACAGCACTTCAGTGATTTTTTTTAATAAAAAGAATTTTCCTCCTTCGCCTTTTATTGAGAAACAGCACAACACATAGAAACAGCAAACAGGCTCTCATTAGATCAAGTCTGTTTTCATTGCTGGCCGCAATCCTTTCCCTGCAGTTTTGTTTTATTTGTCCTGCTCCTGGATCAGTTCGGTTGGCAGTTCGGGATCTTGGTCTCTGCCCAGCAGTGCTTGGGGGTGGGCCTGGACCCCCGGCGAGCTATCCTCCTGTTCCCCTTCCTGCTCGTCAGCTATGCTTCTGCCTCTTCCAGAAGCGCTTGACGTCGGGATGGCCTCCGGGAGTCACCACCATCAGTCTCTTGGAGGGATTTTCCCACACCAGGACCCCCAGGTCCCGGGCATAGTTCCGAAGGAGCTCAAAATCCACCTGAGAGAGAAACTGGTTGTATAATACACCTGTAGAGAGAGAGAGGGGAAGAATGAGAGGAGAGATCTTACAACACACCGACTTTAACAAGTGTTTGGTGTTGGCCACAGTTATAGGACTGTGTGCCCCCCCATACACTCTGTGTAGCTCAGACCCCTGCTGTCTTTTCCTGATGATCTGGATACTTCTGATGTCCAGGGTATTCCACCCCCCCCATATGATCTTAATTGTGTATGCTACAATCCCCCAGCCTTCTGTGCACCCCTGACCCACACTGTGTACCTCTGATCTCACACGTGTCAGCCAGTGGCTCAGTGGGTAGCACACTTGAATCTGAGTCAGACAGTCGTGGGTTCAAGTCCCGCTCCAAGGACCTGAGCACAAAAATCTAGGCTGACTCTCCCAGTGCAGTGCTCAGGGAGCGCTGCACTGTCGGAGGTGCCGTCTTTCGGATGAGACGTTAAACAGAGGCCCCGTCTGCTCTCTCGGGCAGACATAAAAGATCCCATGGCACTATTTTGAAGAAGAGCAGGGGAGTTATCCCCGGTGTCCTGGGCCAATATTTATCCCTCAATCAACACAACAAAAACAGATTATCTGGTCATTATCACATTGCTGTTTGTGGGAGCTTGCTGTGCGCAAATTGGCTGCTGCGTTTCCCACATTATAACAGTGACTGCACTGCAAAAGTACTTCAGTCGCTGTAAAGCGTTTTGGGACGTCCGGTGGTCGTGAAAGGCGCTACATAAATGCAAGTCTTTCTTTCTTTCAATGACCAGTGAATTCCTATCCCTTCTGTGCAGACCTGACTCGCACTGTTCCCCCTGATCCACAACATATGCCCAGTGTATCCCTCTGTAGCCCTGATTTCCACTGCGTGTCCCCTTATCCATGTACTCAATTCTCGATGTACTCCATGTGCCCTGTGTGGCCCTCTACCTGTATCCCCTATATACTCACCCCGATGCCCAGGGTACCCAATGACCCTCGTGTAGCCCCGATGCATACCTCGGATTCCCCAGGTATATTCTGCTCCCCGCTGCATCCCTCGAATTCCCCCAGTGTGCCCTCTTCTCCCCATTTCCCACTCTCTTAACAGGATGGCAGGGATGTGACTGAAGGAAACTAGGACCCACCTTCTGTGAATCTCAGACGGTCTCTCTCCAGCTCCCAGAGTCGGATCTGATCGGTGATTGTTGGAGGCAGCACCGGATTCTGCAAAAGGTACAAAAAGCTAAAGCTTTATAAATCACTGGTTAGGCCTCAGCTGGAGTATTGTGTCCAATTCTGGGCACCACACCTGAGGAAGGATGTCAAGGCCTTGGAGAAGGAACAGAGGAGATTTACTGGAATGGTACCGGGGATGAGGGACTTCAGTTATGTGGAGAAGCTGGGGTGTTCTCCTTAGAGCAGAGAAGGTTAAGAGGAGATTTGACAGAGGCGTTCAAAATCATGAAGGGTTTTGATGGAGTAAATAAGGAGAAACTGTTTCCACTGGCGGGAGGATCGGTAACCAGAGGACACAGATTTAAGGTAATTGGCAAAAGAACCAGAGGGGGAGATGAGGAGAATATTTTTTTTTACATAGCGAGTTATGATGTGGAATTTTTTTAATTTTTTTATTTGTTTATGGGATGTGGGCATCACTGGCAAGGCCAGCTAATATTTATTGCCCACCTGTAATTGCCCTTGAGAAGGTGGTGGTGAGCCGCCTTCTTGAACCGCTGCAGTTTGTGTGGTGAATGTACTCCCACAGTGCTGTTAGGAAGGGAGTTCCAGGATTTTGACCCAGCGACGATGAAGGATCGGCGATATACTTCTAAGTCAGGATAGTGTGTGACTTGGAGGGGAACTTGGAGGTGGTGGTGTTCCCATGCGCCTGCTGCCCTTGTCCTTCTAGGTGGAAGAGGTCACGGGTTTGGGAGGTGCTGCTGAAGAAGCCTTGGCGAGTTGCTGCAGTGCATCTTGTAGATGGTACACACTGCAGCCACGGTACGCCGGTGGTGGAGGGAGTGAATGTTTAAGGTGGTGGATGGGGTGCCAATCAAGCGGGCTGCTTTGTCCTGGATGGCGACGAGCTTCTTGAGTGTTGTTGGAGCTGCACTCATCCAGGCAAGTGGGGAGTATTCCATCACACTCCTTACTTGTGCCTTGTAGATAGCGGAAAGACTTTGGGGAGTCAGGAGGTGAGACACTCGCCGCAGAATACCCAGCCTCTCACCTGCTCTTGTTGCCACAGTATTGGAATGCACTGCCTGAAAAGGCGGCGGGAGAAGATTCAATAGTAACTTTCAAAAAGGGAATCGGATAAATACTTGAAAAGGAAATAAAATTGCAGGGCTAAGGGGAAAGGGTGGGGGATTGGGGCTAACTGGATAGCTCTTATGGCACGATGGGCCAAATGGCCTCTTTCTGTGCCATAAGTTTCAATGGCCAGCACATCAAAAATATAGCTGTAAGGATGGGTAGGCGCAATTCAGCAACATGCACTAGACTGCAAGGGGACACTATTTAGCCAACGATCCCACCAATGGGCACTATTTACACACCAAAAGCCCAGGTCTCCCATATCCGCCAAAATCTGTCACATACTCTCCAAGGGGACACAATTTATCAAAAGGATAAACACCAGGGGCACGATTTACCCATTCAGTCGCATTCACTGCAGGTGTGCCAAGACTGGCCACTTAGCAAAACACACCCGAGCTTCCAGAAAGCGCACCATTTAAAATTGTGTATTTAAAAAAAACCCAGTGCTGAAAGCATTTTGATGTTACACGTTCGCCCCCGCACCGCCGCCGCCCCCCAACTCCACCAACTTTATGACTTCACTTACAATATAATTAAGTGATTGCTTCTGAACTGAGTGGAGCTGCGATAGAAGCTGTCTTGCCCTGCGGGGGGGGGGGGGGGGCGGGGTGGGCGATCTGCAAGACCCCACATCAAGAGTTCCTCAATGTGGAAAATCATAGAGGATGTGAAGACCCGGGGCCAGTCGAGACACGGATTAGATAATGTGAGGTCTGGGCAGCTCCGTGTCTGATCCATCGTCGTGTTTTTGATCTGACTTGATTGGCAGCTCCTCCAGCTATTCCTGTAAACCTTTTAGTTTAGTTCTTGTGGCATCTTACAAAGTAATGTGTTGTGTGACACTACCAACGTGCTAAATGGGATAGATTCAGAACAGATCTAGCAGCTCAAAACTGGGCATCCATGAGGCGCTGTGGGCCATCAGCAGCAGCAGAATTGTATTCCACCACAATCTGTAACCTCATGGCCCGGCATATCCCTCGCTCTACCATTACCATCAACCCTGGTTCAATAAGGAGTGTAGATGAGCATGCCAGGAGCAGCACCAGGCATACCTAAAAATGAGGTGCCAACCTGGGGAAGCTCCAACACAGGACTACATGAATGCTAAAAAGTGGAAGCAGCATGCTATAGACAGGGCTAAGCGATCTCACAATCTACGGATCAGATCAAAGCTCTGCAGCCTTGCGGCATCTAGTCGTGAATGGTGGTGGACCATTAAACAACTAACAGGAGGAGGAGGCTCCATGAATATCCCCATCCTCAATGATGGTGGAGCCCAGCATGCGAGTGCAAAAGACAAGGCTGAAGCGTTTGCAACCATCTTCAGCCAGAATTGCCGAGTGGATGATCCATATCGGCCTCCTCCTGAGGTCCCTACCATCACAGAGGTCAGTCTTCAGCCAATTCAATTCAGTCCACGTGATACCAAGCAATGGCTGAGCACACTGGATACAGCAAAGGCTATGGGCCCTGACAACATCCTGGCTATCGTGCTGAAGATCTGTGCTCCAGAACTAGCTGCGCCTCTCGCCAAGCTGTTCCAGTACAGCTACAACACTGGCATCTATCCGACAATATGGAAAACTGCCCAGGTATGTCCTGTCCACAAAAAGCAGGACAAAGCCAATCCTGACAATTACCGCCCCATCAGTTTCCACTCAATCATCAGCAAAGTGATGGAAGGTGTCATCGACAGTGCTATCAAGTGGCACTTACTCACCAATAACCTGCTCACCGATGCCCAGTTTGGGTTCCGCCAAGACCACTCGGCTCCCGACCTCATTACAGCCTTGGTCCAAACATGGACAAAGGAGCTGAATTCCAGACGGGAGGTGAGAGTGACTGCCCTTGACATCAAGACAGCATTTGACCGAGTGTGGCATCAAGGAGCCCTAGTAAAACTGAAGTCAATGGGAATCGGGGGCAAAACTCTCCACTGGCTGGAGTCATACCTAGCACAAAGGAAGATGGTTGTGGTGGTTGGAGGTCAATCATCACAGCCCCAGGACATCACTGCAGGAGTTCCTCAGGGCAGTGTCCTAGGCCCAACCATCTTCAGCTGCTTCATCAATGACCTTCCCTCCAACATAAGGTCAGAAATGAAGATGTTCACTGATGACTACAGAGTGTTCAGCGCCATTCACAACTCCTCAGATAATGAAGCAGTCCATGCCCGAATGCAACAAGACCTGGACGACATTCAGGCTTGGGCTGTTAAGTGGCAAGTAACATTCGCGCTACACAAGTTCCAGGCAATGACTATCTCCAACAAGCGAGAGTCTAATCATCGCCCCATGACATTCAACGGCATTACCATCGCCGAATCCCCTACCATCAACATCCTGGGGAGTCACCATTGACCAGAAACTTAACTGGACCAGCCACATAAATACTGTGGCAACAAGAGCAGGTCAGAGGCTAGGTATTCTGTGGTGAGTGTCTCACCTCCTGACTCCCCAAAGCCTTTCCACCATCTACAAGGCACAAGTCAGGAGTGTGATGGAATACACTCCACTTGCTGGATGAGTGCAGCTCCAACAACACTCAAGAAGCTCGACACCATCTAGGACAAAGCAGCCCGCTTGATTGGCACCCCATCCACCACCTTAAACATTCACTCCCTCCATTACCGGCGCACCGTGGCTGCAGTGTGTACCATCTACAAGATGCAATGCAGCAACTTGCCAAGGCTTCTTCGACAGCACCTCCCAAACCCGCGACCTCCACCACCTAGAAGGACAAGGGCAGCAGGCGCGTGGGAACACCACCACCTCCAAGTTCCCCTCCAAGTCACACACCATCCTGACTTAGAAGTATATCGCCGATCCTTCATCGTCGCTAGGTCAAAATCCTGGAACTCCCTCCTTAACAGCACTGTGGGAGCACCTTCGCCACACGGACTGCAGCGGTTCAAGAAGGCGGTTCACCACCACCTTCTCGAGGGCAATTAGGGATGGGCAATAAATGCTGGCCTTGCTGGCGACGCCCACATCCCAGGGACTAATAAAAAAACATTTACGGCACAGAAACAGGCCATTCGGCCCAATTGGTCCATGCCGGTGTTTATGTTCCACACGAGCCTCCTCCCATCCTTCTTCATCTCACCCTATCCACATAACCTTCTATTCCCTTCTCCCTCATGTGTTTATCCATCCTCCCCTTAAATGTGTCTGTTCTATTCGCTTCAACCACTCCCTGTGGTAGCGAGTTCCGCATTCTCACCACTCTCTGGGTGAAGAAATTTTACCTTTAGCACGGACCAGTTGGGCCGAATGGCCTGTTTCTGTGCTGTATATGCTATGTAATTCGATGTAATATAAACTTGTCACTAAAGAGATTAGAAGACATGTGTTTTCTCAGTCTTGTTGGAGCACGGAATGCTTTGCTACAGAGAGCGGTTGAGGCAGGGACCCGAGCATCTTTTAAGGGAAATGTGCATAAATATTTGAAGCAGAGGAAGATAAGAGGGCTATGGGGAGAGCGCGAGGCAGGTGGGGGGATAACTGTGAATTGCTCTAGCAAAGAGTCTGTGCAGACACGGTGGGCTGAATGGCCTCCCTCTGTGCTGTAAACTTCTATGGCTCTATGAGTTAAGTAGACCGTAGGAGCGAGAGGCAGCAATCGATCGGAAAACGGCAACTGAGAATTTCTAGTGTTTTAAATTAGTTTTTTTTTTGGAGACTTCTTCGGGGGGGGGGAAATGACTGGCCATGCGGCGAGGTGGAAAATTGCTCCAGGACACCCCCCGCCGCCGGTCACCCTGAAAACGGCAAGGGGCAGGGTGGGGCCTGCATTCGGCCAGCGATCCCGAACCCCGGGATTTGGGGCAGGGTCAGGGCTGCAGCAGACGGGCGGTGGAAGCGAGTCTCGGAGTGGAAACGTGAACCCAGACGCGGAGGAGTTGACGCCACACACACACCACAGCGACCCCAGATCTGACCTCTGCACCCTAAATACTGCGCAGCACGACCGAGTCGACTTTCCTTAATGGCAGGTTGTGTGAAGGCACCCCAGAGAGACCAGTAACACCCCGCTTGTTTTCCCCGAAATGTAATCTCTTCCCTCCCGTCTCCAGTTGCCTGTCCGTTTCCCAGCACAGGTGGCCGATCTATTCCCAGGTGTACTTTTCACTGGGGGCAGAGCGCTTTCAGGCACCAACGACTGGTGGGAAATGCCCCCCCGCCATCAATGCCGAGCTGGGCAGGCCGATTCTCCGGTCACATTGCCCATGTCCACCGGGTGGTGCTCTTGCACCGCAACTGGGCTGGCAGCCTGGCTCAGAAAAAACACAGCCGCTTCTCCAGTGCACTGCGCATCAGGTTAAAGGTCAGGCACGGGCAGGGGGGCCACTGTGGTTGGGGCCACTCCACAGAGCAGTGTGTGGGAAGCAGGCAACAAAGGGGAAGAGGATGCGCTTTTCCTCCCCAAGTTTTCTCCCTCCTCTCTTTAAGCCATTGAACAGGCGGTGAGTGTTGTACAACCTCGCCAGTACCTTATCATAGATTGAGACAGCACAGGAGGCGGCCATTCAGCCCATCATGCCTGTGCCGGCTCTTTGAAAGAGCTGTCCGATTAGTCCCGAGAGCCCAGTAGATTTTTCCCCTTCAATTATCCATCCAATTCCCCTTTGAAAGTTATTGACCCAGAAATTCGAGTCGGAGGCTTCCCGCGGGTGCAAGCCTCCGACCTGCACTTAACGAGCGCGCCGGCCGTTGAGCTGTGGGCCTGCGTGGGATCCCGATCCTGGGCCTCCTCCAACTGCCGGCGCGCAGTGCTTGCGTATCCCAGGGGCGCAGTTAGTTCGATGCGTCCCATGGGATCACATGGGCCACGGAGAGCCAATGGCAGTAGGGAATGCTTCATTCATAAGTTTGACAGGAAGAGCTGTCAAACCTATAAATACAATTCAGTCCCAAAACATCACTAAAACTTCAAATAAATAGAAAAAAAAAATCACATTTTTAAAATAACTATAAATTACATAAAATAACTATTTTAAACAATAATTTAAATTTTTGAAAAAATTAATTAGTTTCTAATGGGGCTAAAAATAAACTTACCTTTCTTTAAAGTATTTAAAAATAATAAACCTGTGGAAAAAATGCTTTAATTTAACTTAATTCACCACTTATCTTGTTAAAAGCAGGCCGACTGCTTTTTAAAAGTGTAACTCCTGGAGACTTACCCTCCCGGAGAAACCTGCAAAAAAAACAGAAGTTCCAGGCGTACGCGCTGCCTCTCCGGCGCATGCGTTCGACCTGTGAATCCCTTCTTTCAAGGAAACGGAAGTTCCGGTTTCCTGCGCATGCGCAGTGCATGCACGAAACCGGCACTTTCGTTGGGCCTACGCATGAGTACCCAGCGTGTACTCACCCGTGGGGACCCGAAGTTCTGGCCCATAATCTTAATTTAATTTAAATTCATTCACAGGATGTGGGCGACACTGGCAAGGCCAGCATTTGTTGCCCAACACTAATTGCCCTTGAGGTGGTGGTGAGCCGCCTTCTTGAGCCGCTGCAGTCCATGTGGTGAAGGTGCTCCGACAGTGCTGTTAGGGAGGGAGTTCCAGGATTTTGACCCGGCGACGATGAAGGAACGGCCGATATATTTCCAAGTCAGGATGGTGTGTGACTTGGAGGGGAACTTGGAGGTGGTGGTGTTCCCAAGCGCCTGCTGCCCTTGTCCTTCTCGGTGGAAGAGGTCGCGGGTTTGGGAGGTGCTGCCGAAGAAGCCTTGGCAAGTTGCTGCAGTGCATCTTGTAGATGGTACACACTGCAGCCACGGTACGCCGGTGGAGGTGGTTGCGGGTTTGGGAGGTTCTGGCCCTTGCCTACGGGATCATCCTTCACGTGACCACTAGCATGCTATTCCACTGCTGGGAAACTGCAGCCAAACTAGATCCCATCCTTGCTCGACCTAGGCACGTGCAGGGTTAACTGGATAGTGATCAGGAGCACTGGCTGAATTTACACTTCCCTAACCCAGGGGGAGGACAGTGACTTCCTACAACTGTTCCATAAACAACATATGACCAGATCGTGTGTTCTTTTTAGTGATGCTGATTGAGGGATAAATATGGGCCAGGACACCGGGGAGAACTCCCCCCTGCTCTTCTTCGCGATCGTGGCTGTGGGATCTGTTATGTCAACCGGAGAGGGCAGACGGGGCCTGGGTTTAACGTCTCATCCTTTCCAGTCTGCGTGGCTTGGAAACCACTCTGTGTGCAGCCACTGACCCGTCGGGAGAGACGTTGGAAAGTTTCTGCCAGCGACCTACCTCTTTCATCATCACGGAGTGGGCTCGTGTCCGCAAGAAATGGATAATCTGCAGAACGGACAAAGCACAGACTTAATTTAACACGGGAAGGTTGGGAGCACGAATCCTGCAAAAGGGGGGGGGGGGCAATAGCACAGATACATTGAAGGGGAATCATAGAAACATAGAAGATAGGAGCAGGAGTAGGCCATTCGGCCCCTCGAGTCTGTTCCGCCATTCAATGAGATCATGGCTGATCATCCAAATTCAGTACCCTGTCCCTGCTTTCTCCCCATATCCCTTTAGCCTCAAGAAATATATCTAACTCTTTCTTGAATATATTTAATGAATTGAAGCTAGACAAACACATGAAGGGGGAAAGGAATAGAAGGATACGCTGATAGGGCGAGATGAAGTAGGGCGGGAGGAGGCTCGTGTGGAGCTTAAACGCCGGCACGGATCTGTTGAGCCGAATGGCCTGTTTCTGCGCTGTAAAATTCTACGTAACTGGAACCCCAGCTGTTCCTCACAGCTCATCCCTCTGATGGCTGGGGGGTGGGGGGGGGGGGGGGTGGAAACGTGCCTTGTTGTTGGACCACAGTTTCCAGGGGGTGCTACCCAGCCCGGACGCTGAAACGGGAACCCTGGCCGAGTTTCCCCTCCCCTTCCTTCCCCCACCCCCCAAACCCGGAGGCCGTCAAAACCGTTTGCCGCTCACCTCCCACCACCCCCGGAACCGAGACCGGCTAACTCAGCATGGGGCCTGGGTTGTACGGCGCTGTGCGCTCGCACACACTGACTTGCGCTGGGCGGCCCTGGTCCCACCAGAGCCGATGGGTGAAGCCCTGCAGGAGGACACCCGACAGCCAGGGCAATCGTTGGGTGGAGAGTCCAGAACGTGGGGGGCATGACCTTAAAACTAGAGCTAGGTTGTCCAGATGGTGATGTCAGGAAACACTTCTTCACACAAAGTGTAGTGGAAATCTGGAACTCTCTCCCCACCCCCACAAAAAGGCTGGGGGGGGGGGGGGGGGCGGGGTCAATACATTTCATAACTGAGATTGATGGATTTTTGTTGGGTAATCGAGTGGAATGGGCCTATATCCACTGGGATTTAGAAGAATGAGGGGTGATCTCATTGAAACTTATAAAATTCTTAAGCAGCCTTGACAGGGTAGATGCCGAGAGGCTGTTTCCCCGGGCTGGAGAGTCTAGAACCAGGGGCATAATCTCAGAATAAGGGGTCAGCCATTCAGGACCGAGATGAGGAAAAAATTTCTTCATTCAGAGGGTTGTGAATCTTGGGAATTCTCTACCCTAGTGGGCTGTGGAGACTCAGTCGTCGAGTATATTCAAGACAGAGATCGATAGATTTTTAGATACTAAGGGAATCAAGGGATGTGGGGAGAGTGCAGGAAAGTGGAGATGAGGTAGAAGATCAGCCATGATCTTATTGAATGGCAGAGCAGGCTCGAGGGGCCGAATGGCCGACTCCTGTTCCTATGTAATCTGTATTGCACAGTGGTCCCGTTTCCCTCACGCCATCCAATTTACATTCGAGACACAAGGCCCTGCCTGACTGATGTCTTACGAACATAAATCCGTTATTTCATAAACCTTAAAAGAGAGCGGTTCAGAAAGCCAGCTTCAATTACAGGCTGTTCACAAACCACACTCGCCATCTCTTCCTTCTCATTATCATCAACACCTCATCGAAGAGTTAATTTAGTTTCCCATGGCAACCTTTACAGCGAAGCTATTTTAATCAGATCAGATCCAGGCCCCGAGCAATTGTTGAACATCAGCAGGAGGACTGGAGGTATTTCAGCTCTCTTTCACATTCCCGGAGAATGACGCCGCAGAATTAGCGGGATTTAGTTGCCGATTAGCTAAGATCAGCTCAGTGCACCAGGGGAAATCACTATATGTTGCTTATACATTAGAGCCTGGAACAGCAGGTACTTGTCTGGGTCCTGTATGTCAGTCCTGGGTGTTCACCTGTCTGGCTCCTGTATGTGTCAGCCATGCCTTTGTTACCTCGAGACTTGACTATTCCAACGCACTCCTGGCTGGCCTCCCACATTCCACCTTACGTAAACTTGAGGTCATCCAAAACTCGGCTGCCCGTGTCCTAACTCGCACCAAGTCCCGTTCACCCATCACTCCCGGTTAAGCAACGCCTCGATTTCAAAATTCTCATCCTTGTTTTCAAATCCCTCCATGGCCTCGCCCCTCCCAATCTCTGTAATCTCCTCCAGCCCGACAACCCTCCGAGATATCTGCGCTCCTCTAATTCTGCCCTCTTGAACATCCCTGATTATAATCGCTCAACCAGTGGTGGCCGTGCCTTCTGTTGCCTGGGCCCTAAGCTCTGGAATTCCCTGCCTAAACCTCTCCGCCTCACTACCTCTCTTTCCTCCTTTAAGACGCTCCTTAAAACCTACCTCTTTGACCAAGCACCTGCCCTAATTTCTCCTTATGTGTCTCGATGTCAAATTTTGTCTTATGACACTCCTGTGAAGCTCCTTGGGACGTTTTACTACGTTGAAGGTGTTATATAATTACAAGCTTTGTTGTCTTGGGTCTACACCTGTCTGGGTCCTGTATGTGCCAGGCCTGAGTGTAGACCTCTCTGGTTTCTGGGTGCATCTGCCTCTGCCATGTACTCGTCCAGCTCCCATGTGTACCAGCCCTGGCATGTGCTCGACTGGGTCCATTGGGTACTGGCACCGGGTGTGTATAGCAGCATCAAGCGTGTAGATGTCTGGGAATCATACCATCCGGGCCCTGTGGGTACCATCCATATGTGTGTACCTGTCTGGACTGAGGGCATGGATTGCTGGAGGGAACCTGCCCTTACACTTCAGACCCCACGCACGGCTTCATTAAGAGACGCCGGCGACCCTCTCGCTGTTACCTGTTCAGCAGTGATTCCGTTAGCAATGGACTGCTGCACGCTCTCTCTGGTGAGCTGAGCCACCACCAGATTGGGAAACCGGTACAGCATCTCAGAGAAAAGTGCGATGAGTGCCAACTGGAGTTCCGAATCTGGAAAACGAACAGAAAGGGGAGACAACATTGCAATTTGTTTCACCATTGCCCGAGCAACTCCCAAATAAACCGCTGCAGCAGCTTGTCAAGATTATCCGCACAAACAGGACATCAAAAGCTCAAGCCGGGAGAGCGAGCTGGGAAGAGATGGGAAGTGGAAGGAGAGACATGAGGGGAGGCGGGGGGGGAGAGAGGAGAGACGAGAAATGGAGGGGGGGAGGGGTGGCGAGATGGGGGGGGGGAAAAGAGAGGAGGGGAGACGGGGGGGGGGAAAAGAGAGGAGGGGAGACGGGGGAAGAGAGGAGGGGAAGACGGGGGAAAGAGAGGAGGGGAGACGGGGGGAAGAGAGGAGGGGAGACGGGGGGAAGAGAGGAGGGGAGACGGGGGGAAGAGAGGAGGGGAGACGGGGGAAGAGAGGAGGGGAGACGGGGGAAGAGAGGAGGGGAGACGGGGGAAGAGAGGAGGGGAGACGGGGGAAGAGAGGAGGGGAGACGGGGGAAGAGAGGAGGGGAGACGGGGGAAGAGAGGAGGGGAGACGGGGGAAGAGAGGAGGGGAGACGGGGGAAGAGAGGAGGGGAGACGGGGGAAGAGAGGAGGGGAGACGGGGGAAGAGAGGAGGGGAGACGGGGGAAGAGAGGAGGGGAGACGGGGGAAGAGAGGAGGGGAGACGGGGGAAGAGAGGAGGGGAGACGGGGGAAGAGAGGAGGGGAGACGGGGGAAGAGAGGAGGGGAGACGGGGGAAGAGAGGAGGGGAGACGGGGGAAGAGAGGAGGGGAGACGGGGGAAGAGAGGAGGGGAGACGGGGGAAGAGAGGAGGGGAGACGGGGGAAGAGAGGAGGGGAGACGGGGGAAGAGAGGAGGGGAGACGGGGGAAGAGAGGAGGGGAGACGGGGGAAGAGAGGAGGGGAGACGGGGGAAGAGAGGAGGGGAGACGGGGGAAGAGAGGAGGGGAGACGGGGGAAGAGAGGAGGGGAGACGGGGGAAGAGAGGAGGGGAGACGGGGGAAGAGAGGAGGGGAGACGGGGGAAGAGAGGAGGGGAGACGGGGGAAGAGAGGAGGGGAGACGGGGGAAGAGAGGAGGGGAGACGGGGGAAGAGAGGAGGGGAGACGGGGGAAGAGAGGAGGGGAGACGGGGGAAGAGAGGAGGGGAGACGGGGGAAGAGAGGAGGGGAGACGGGGGAAGAGAGGAGGGGAGACGGGGGAAGAGAGGAGGGGAGACGGGGGAAGAGAGGAGGGGAGACGGGGGAAGAGAGGAGGGGAGACGGGGGAAGAGAGGAGGGGAGACGGGGGAAGAGAGGAGGGGAGACGGGGGAAGAGAGGAGGGGAGACGGGGGAAGAGAGGAGGGGAGACGGGGGAAGAGAGGAGGGGAGACGGGGGAAGAGAGGAGGGGAGACGGGGGAAGAGAGGAGGGGAGACGGGGGAAGAGAGGAGGGGAGACGGGGGAAGAGAGGAGGGGAGACGGGGGAAGAGAGGAGGGGAGACGGGGGAAGAGAGGAGGGGAGACGGGGGAAGAGAGGAGGGGAGACGGGGGAAGAGAGGAGGGGAGACGGGGGAAGAGAGGAGGGGAGACGGGGGAAGAGAGGAGGGGAGACGGGGGAAGAGAGGAGGGGAGACGGGGGAAGAGAGGAGGGGAGACGGGGGAAGAGAGGAGGGGAGACGGGGGAAGAGAGGAGGGGAGACGGGGGAAGAGAGGAGGGGAGACGGGGGAAGAGAGGAGGGGAGACGGGGGAAGAGAGGAGGGGAGACGGGGGAAGAGAGGAGGGGAGACGGGGGAAGAGAGGAGGGGAGACGGGGGAAGAGAGGAGGGGAGACGGGGGAAGAGAGGAGGGGAGACGGGGGAAGAGAGGAGGGGAGACGGGGGAAGAGAGGAGGGGAGACGGGGGAAGAGAGGAGGGGAGACGGGGGAAGAGAGGAGGGGAGACGGGGGAAGAGAGGAGGGGAGACGGGGGAAGAGAGGAGGGGAGACGGGGGAAGAGAGGAGGGGAGACGGGGGAAGAGAGGAGGGGAGACGGGGGAAGAGAGGAGGGGAGACGGGGGAAGAGAGGAGGGGAGACGGGGGAAGAGAGGAGGGGAGACGGGGGGGGGGGAAAGCAGGGGAGAGGTAGAATCATAGAAAAACACGGCACAGAAGGAGGCCATTCAGCCCATCGTGTCTGTGCCGGCAGAAAAAGAGCTCTCCAGCCTAACCCCACTTTCCAGCTCTTGGTCCGCAGCCTTATAGGTTACGACACTTCAAGTGCATATCCAATGGGGATAGAGGAGATCCTTACCCTGCTGAAGAAACAGGGTCTCTGTACAGTTGCACTTGGCAGCACCAGTTACTCCTCACTACAGGAAACTTTTTTTAAATCCGGCACGGACGGGACCGACGTGGTGCCGGCTCATCAAAAATTCCGGATAACCGAACGCTATAGTAAAAGATAGGGAGAGCTGACAGCTCCGTATAAAGCAACAAACCCTGTTGCTTAGCAACAACTGTAGAACAATGGCCACAAGTTCCAAGCGTCTCTGTAGCTTAGCAACAGCTGCAGCCACACCCTTGCACAGCACAGATGGAAGAAGGCAAATACAATATGAAGGAAAACCTCCTCCTGAATTTTGCCGGTTAACCGAGATTTCCGGTTATTTAGGTGCCGGTAAATCGAAAGTTTCCTGTATATGGTCTGATGATATTTGAGAAGTGGTTGGGAGCAGATATTTGATGTAGACTTGCCCTGCTGTGGATACTGATACTCACGCTCACTGTCCAGTTGCAGCAATGTGACAGCAGGGGGAGCTGTAGGTTCATTCCTGCTCTCAGATCGCCTCCAGCCAGCGGCCTTGTAACATGAAGTGGTGTTACATGCCCCTGCTGTGTGCCGTGTTAGTAATTCATATAAAAGGGAGGTAAATCAGCCAGGGGTTCCTCTCCTAATCCCGATCCAGTGACCTCCCCCCTGCTGGAGAGGGTGTGCACAGATGTTGGTTGAAGTCAAGATTGGGGCCATCTGAGACACTCGCCCCCACGACACTCACCGTCCAGGCCCGCACTTTGAAAAAATAATTCTTAGGATGTGGGCGTCGCTGGCAAGGCCGGCATTTATTGCCCATTCCTAGTTGCCCTTGAGAAGGTGGTGGTGAGCCGCCTTCTTGAACCGCTGCAGTCCTGTGTGGTGAAGGTGCTCCCACAGTGCTGTTAGGAAGGGAGTTCCAGGATTTTGACCCAGCGATGATGAAGGAACGGCTGATATACTTCCACATCAGGATGGTGTGTGACTTGGAGGGGAATTTGGAGGTGGTGCTGTTCCCATGCGCCTGCTGTCCTTGTCCTTCTAGGTGGTAGGGGTCGAGGGTTTGGGAGGTGCTGCCGAAGAAGCCTTGGCGAGTTGCTGCAGTGCATCTTGTAGATGGTACACACTGTAGCCACGGTACGCCGGTGGTGGAGGGAGTGAATGTTTAAGGTGGTGGATGGGGTGCCAATCAAGGGATATGCTTGGTCCTGGATGGTGTCGAGCTTCTCGAAGTGTTGTTGGAGCTGCACTCATCCAGGCAAGTGGAGAGTATTCCATCACACTCCTTACTTGTGCCTCGTAGGTGGCGGAGAGGGTTTGGGCAGTCGGGAGGTGAGACACTCGCCGCAGGATACCGCGGATCTGCACGTGAGCGGGAGTGAGTGGCCAGAGGAGAGACGCGGGACAGAAAGAGGAGGAACGAAATAAACACAGGCTCGCGGTGTTCAGCAGAGACAGGGTTACAGCAGCATGGCTCACACTGGTGCTGTCTCCTCTTGGCCAAGTTATTCAAGGCTGTTGCTCGAGTGGCACTCCACGCTATTTTCTGAATCACTGTCGCACACCACTTCATCCAGCATACACCCCGTGGAACCACTGCTCTGATAAAATTGATTCAGAGTTTCCCACCGCCCCCCGCCCCTGATCATTCTCCCTTGTACTGCAATCACCGAATGACACACGGACTTTTCATTTCATGAGCCTCTGGGCTGGAAGCTCTCGCAGGTTCACGACCCAATACCGCCTGGTTGCCAGTGGAGACTGACTGCAGATTCTGTCTCACTTTACAGCCTCTTCCAGCTGGCCGTCACTGTGGCTCCAGCAGCTGCTTTCATTACGACCGTTTAGCATTGTGCAAGTGGCATTAACCCTTTTTGGTACCGTCAAGCCATGCATTCCCGGAATAGTATAATCCTATATACAGGACGGTATACTGTTTGTGGGCAGTATAATCCTATATAGAGGATGGTATAGTGTCTGTGGGCAGAATAATCCTATATAGAGGATGGTATAGTGTCTGTGGGCAGTATAATCCTATATAGAGGATGGTATAGTGTCTGTGGGCAGTATAATCCTATATAGAGGATGGTATAGTGTTTGTGGACAGTATAATCCTATATAGAGGATGGTATAGTGTTTGTGGACAGTATAATCCTATATACAGGATGGTATAGTGTTTGTGGACAGTATAATCCTATATAGAGGATGGTATAGTGTCTGTGGGCAGTATAATCCTATATACAGGATGGTATAGTGTTTGTGGACAGTATAATCCTATATAGAGGATGGTATAGTGTCTGTGGGCAGTATAATCCTATATACAGGATGGTATAGTGTTTGTGGGCAGTATAATCCTATATACAGGATGGTATAGTGTTTGTGGACAGTATAATCCTATATAGAGGATGGTATACTGTTTGTGGGCAGTATAATCCTATATACAGGATGGTATACTGTTTGTGGACAGTATAATCCTATATAGAGGATGGTATACTGTTTGTGGGCAGTATAATCCTATATACAGGATGGTATAGTGTTTGTGGACAGTATAATCCTATATAGAGGATGGTATAGTGTCTGTGGGCAGTATAATCCTATACACAGGATGGTACAGTGTCTGTGGGCAGTATAATCCTATATACAGGATGGTATAGTGTCTGTGGGCAGTATAATCCTATATACAGGATGGTATAGTGTCTGTGGGCAGTATAATCCTATATACAGGATGGTACAGTGTCTGTGGGCAGTATAATCCTATATACAGGATGTTATAGTGTCTGTGGGCAGTATAATCCTATATACAGGATGTTATAGTGTCTGTGGGCAGTATAATCCTATATAAAGGATGGTACAGTGTCTAATGGCAGTATAATCCTATACACAGGATGGTACAGTGTCTGTGGGCAGTATAATCCTATACACAGGATGGTACAGTGTCTGTGGGCAGTATAATCCTACACAGCAGTGCATCATTGAGGGTTTGACGTTGCCCGTTTATACCCAGCCCCTGTAGACAGACTCCTACCGGTATAAGCGTAGATCCTGTAGTTGGTTTCCATAATGATGTATCCCTGACGGTGCACATCCACCGAGCTGCCGGACACTCCCGAGGCCAGGTTAATGGCTAACCGTGTCGGATAGAACCTCCTCGATTTACGCTGTGGAGGGAGAGAGAGGAGACAACTCCTTATGCAGTCTCGTGCCTTATAAACAGTATCATTGAAGCACAGAGCGCGTCGGTGTCATAATGTCTCGCCGAGTTCAACCAACAACAACTTGCATTTATAGAGCGCCTTTAACCTAGTAAAATGTCCCAAGATGCTTCACAGGAGCAATTGTCAAACAAAATTTGACACCGAGGAGATATTAGGGCAGATGACTAAACCTTGGTCAAAGAGGTAGGTTTTCAGGAGCATCTTAAAGGAGGAGAGAGAGGCGGAGAGGCCTAGGGAGGGAAGTCCAGTGAGCAGCGGAGCCACAGGGAGCAGAAGGTCCTGCACCTGTTTGATTATTATTCAGTGGCATGTTAGCTGATGTGCGGTTAGCTCTGGGCTCAGCATCCCTTTGTCCAGGGAGGGCATTAACCAGCCAGGGTTTCTACCGCTGCTCGTGCATAGACTTCCTGCTGAGGAGTCCACGACCGGATCGGGTTTGGTGTGACACCCTCCGCAGTCAAACAACCTGCCAGTACTGAAGTGTGTCTGGGCTCATACACAAAGAATGGTCCTCTTGGCTGACGTGCTAGAGGGCAAGCAGAGCGCTTGGAACCAGGAATGCCTTCGAGAGAGTGTTAGGGAGAAAAGCAGAAGAGAAAAACTGGTGGCGAAACAGTTCCAGAGAGGTACGTGCATCCAGAATTGGGCCCAGGTTTTTGGGCGAACACACACTGCTTTAAGAACACCACCACCTACAAGTTCCCCTCCAAGTCAGACCATCCTGACTTGGAAATATATCGGCCCTTCTTTCATCGTCGCTGGGTCAAAATCCTGGAACTCCCTCCCTAACAGCACTGTGGGAGCACCTTCACCACACGGACTGCAGCGGTTCAAGGCGGCAGCTCACCACCTTCTCAAGGGGCATTAGGGATAAGCAATGAATGCTAGCCTTGCCTGCAACGTCCACATCCTGAGAATGAATAAAAATATCACCCGTCTCTAATTCATCATCAAATTAACAATGTTATTCGGAGACACCACCCCGCATCCCCGTCCCCACCTCCAGGGCAGCAGGAAAAGTCACACACTGGGGCAGCAGACAGCTCTCTTCCGAGGTTGGGACTCGGACATATTGTTGAGCAGTGTAGAGGGAGCTTTACTCTGTATCTAACCCGTACTGTACCTGCCCTGGGAGTGTTTGATGGGACAGTGTAGAGGGAGCTTTACTCTGTATCTAACCCGTGCTGTACCTGCCCTGGGAGTGTTTGATGGGACAGTGTAGAGGGAGCTTTACTCTGTATCTAACCCGTGCTGTACCTGCCCTGGGAGTGTTTGATGGGACAGTGTAGAGGGAGCTTTACTCTGTATCTAACCCGTACTGTACCTGCCCTGGGAGTGTTTGATGGGACAGTGTAGAGGGAGCTTTACTCTGTATCTAACCCGTGCTGTACCTGCCCTGGGTGTGTTTGATGGGACAGTGTAGAGGGAGCTTTACTCTGTATCTAACCCGTACTGTACCTGCCCTGGGAGTGTTTGATGGGACGGTGTAGAGGGAGCTTTACTCTGTATCTAACCCGTGCTGTACCTGCCCTGGGAGTGTTTGATGGGACAGTGTAGAGGGAGCTTTACTCTGTATCTAACTCGTGCTGTACCTGCCCTGGGAGTGTTTGATGGGACAGTGTAGAGGGAGCTTTACTCTGTATCTAACCCGTGCTGTACCTGCCCTGGGAGTGTTTGATGGGACAGTGTAGAGGGAGCTTTACTCTGTATCTAACCCGTGCTGTACCTGTCCTGGGAGTGTTTGATGGGGCAGTGTAGAGGGTGCTTTACTCTGTATCTAACCCGTGCTGTACCTGTCCTGGGAGTGTTTGATGGGGCAGTGTAGAGGGTGCTTTACTCTGTATCTAACCCGTACTGTACCTGCCCTGGGAGTGTTTGATGGGACAGTGCAGAGGGAGCTTTACTCTGTATCTAACCCGTGCTGTACCTGTCCTGGGAGTGTTTGACGGGACAGTGTAGAGGGAGCTTTACTCTGTATCTAACCCATGCTGTACCTGTCCTGGGAGTGTTTGATGGGACAGTGTAGAGGGAGCTTTACTCTGTATCTAACCCGTGCTGTACCAGCCCTGGGAGTGTTTGATGGGGACAGTGTAGAGGGAGCTTTTCTCTGTATCTAACCTGTGCTGTACCTGCCCTGGGAGTGTTTGATGGGACAGTGTAGAGGGAGCTTTACTCTGTATCTAACCCGTGCTGTACCTGCCCTGGGAGTGTTTGATGGGACAGTGTAGAGGGAGCTTTACTCTGTATCTAACCCGTGCTGTACCTGCCCTGGGAGTGTTTGATGGGACAGTGTAGAGGGAGCTTTTCTCTGTATCTAACCTGTGCTGCCCTGGGAGAGTTTGGTGGTCCATAGTTGGGCACAGAAGCCATGTGTGGATGATGTGTATGCCATGGGGATAAGCTGCACACTGTGCTGGAGATGCTCTGGGTGGGCACTGTCGGTTGGGTGTGGTGTGGTGTGTCCACACTCGCCCCTAGTCCAGTCATCCTTACCTTTCTCTGGAAGACGAGTCCGAATTCCCGCAGGTGCTGTAGGAATGTCAACAGGGAGTCACTCATCCCTTCCACTGAGTAGTCCTGCAGAGCCAGAAAGAAGGGATGATGGAGGCAACAGCAACGCAGTATGAGGCACTCGCCAGTGGCTGGGAGAGCAGAGTTAAAGAATCATACAGCACAGAAGGAGGCTGTCTCACAATACGGTTTAAATCCAAAATAGTCAAGTATCCCAGCTTGCTTAGCTCCAGCCATTTTAGCAAGAGGGCGGATATCGGTGGGGTCTGAGTCTGGTCTCTGTGTGTGAACAAAGACAGTTTGCAAGCAGAGAGAGTAGAACACAGATTCACCAAAATAAAAACAGGACTTGGAGGGTCAAATTATGAGGGCAGGTTGCCTGTATTCCCTTGGGTTTAGGTTAAGGGGTTGTAAGAAAGTTGACCATTACGATTTGACCATTTTCCCATCAGACCCTGCCACTGCACGACAAGGTGAAATGTTCCTTGTGACGTGCTGGCTCTTGACGTACTAGCTGAGCTTGTATTGTTTGGGAACAGACTGTGCTTGGAGCTATACAAGGACCAGACACTTACAGATAACAGATGGTTAACAACGGGATACGGTCAGGGACAAGACCAGTATGTACGTTATTTTAGACCCTGGCTTATTGGGTATAATTGTAGGGTTAGTGGTCAGTGTTGTTTTTTTTTTTTTTTTTTTTTTTTAAAAGAGTTCTCAGGATGGTCGGATGTCCACATCCGAGCAGGCAGCCTACGGAGTCGGGAGTGGTCACCTGAGCCTAGGAACCAGGTCGTATAAGTTGCTTTTTGTTTACTTTCTTGTCATTTAACGTAACCAGAAGACAGTCGTATTATAACACTGTACTGAGGCAATATATATTAAAGCTTGTTGTTGAAAAACCACTCGAGCCAGAATCACGCGGAAGTTATTGTTGCGGCAGTAACCACGGAAAGAAATCCACTAACAGAGGCCATTCGGCCCATCCCGGCTCTTTGGTAGAGCTATCCAATTAGTCCCGCTCCCCCTGCTCTTTCCCCCATAGCCCTGCAAATTGATCCAATTCCCCTTTTGAAAGTTATTATTGAATCTGCTTCCACCGCCCCTTCAGGCAGCGCATCCCAGATCACAACAACTCGCGGCGTGAAAAGAATTCTCCTCATCTCCCCCTCTGGATTTTTTTTTTTTGGCCAATTATCTTAAATCTGTGCCCTCTGGTTACCGACCTTTCTGCCGGTGGAAACAGTTTCTGCAGAGAACAGTAGGCAAAAAAAAAAACCTGTCCAGGAAATGTTTAGAAGCAGAGACATGCCAGCATCGTTTCTGATAGATCCCCACCCCCCAACGAATCTCCCCGTCTTCTCACCTTATTCTTAATCCCCCTGGCTGTCAAATTTCTGCCGGTCTGGGACTGGGCATAGCAGAATTTGTATTTTCTTCTGTATTTATATTTTTCTTGTCGATTTACAAGTGCGCTCTTTCTATTGCGGGAGGGTTTGCTGGTGATGTTGGGGAGGGTTTAAACTAGCTTGGCAGGGGGATGGGAGCCTAAGTATAGAGTCAATAGGGAGGGAAGAAAAACTGGAATTGGAAAACAAAAACGTAGAAAGTAAATTGGAAGGACAGAGGAATCAAGGGCTAGATAGTGGTCAACAAGGAGGTTTGCCTGTACTAATATGGTATATACTTCAATGCAAGGAGTATAGCGAACAAGGCAGATGAGCTGAGGGCACAGGTGGGACTATGATATTCTAGCTATTAGAGACGTGGCTGAAAGAGGGGCAGGTATGGCAGCTCAACATTGCTGGTTACAGGATTTTCAGATGGGATAGAGAGGGAGGTAAAAAGGGAGGGGGGTTCGCGGTATTGATTAAAGAAACTATTACAGCTGTGAGGAGGGATGATATGTTGGAGGGATCATCAAACGAGGCCCTATGGGTCGAATTGAAAAACAAAAAAGGGGCGATCACACTGCTGGGGGTGTACTACAGTGAGAGGGAGATAGAAGAACGAATATGTAGACACATTTCTGAGAAGTGCAAAAACTATAGGGCAGTTATAGTAGGGGATTTCAACTACCCCAATATTAACAGGGATAAAATTAGTGTGAAGGGTATAGAAGGTGTGGAATTCCTAAAATGCATCCAGGAGAACTTTTTTAGCCAGTACGTAGCAAGCCCAACAAGGGAGGGGCGGTTCTGGACTTAGTTTTAGGGAATGAAGCTGGGCAGGTAGAAGGTGTATCAGTGGGGGAACATTTTGGTGCTAGTGACTATAATTCTGTTAGATTTAAGGTAGCTATGGAAAAGTACAAGGATAGACCGGGAATAAAAATTCTAAATTGGGGAAAAGCAAATTTTGCTAAGCTCAGAGGGGATTTAGCCATAGTGGACTGGAAACAGCTACTTGAAGGTAAATCAGTGTCAGAGCAGTGGGAGGCATTCAAGGAGGAGATCTGGAGGGTTCAGACCAAATATGTGCCCTTAAAGAAAAAAGGTGGGACTAACAAATCTAGAGCCCACTGGATGTCTGGGGACATACAGGGTAGGATAAAGAAAAAAAGGGAGGTGTATAACAGATACTGAGGGGTAAATACTCCAGAATCTTTGGAGGAGTACAGAAAGTGCAGGACTGCAATTAAAAAGGATATTAGGAAAGCAAATAGAGAGCATGAAAAATTCTGGGCAAGTAAAATCAAGGAAAATTCAAAGATGTTTAATAAATATATTAAGAGTAAGAGGATAACTAAAGAAAAGGTAGGACCTATTAGAGATCATGAGGATAATCTGTGTGTGGAGGCGGGAGACGTCGGTAGGGTTCCTAATGAACACTTTGTGCCTGTTTTCACAAAGGAGAGGGGCGAAGCAAACATTGCTATCAGGGAGGAGAAGTGTGAAATATTAGATGAAATAAACACAGTGAGAGAGGAACTATTAAGGGGTTTAGCAGCTTTAAAAGTGGATAAATCCCCAGGCCCGGATGAAATGTATCCCAGGCTGATAAGCGAAGCAAAAGAGGAAATAGCAGAGGCCCTGACCATCATTTTTCAATCCTCTCTGACTTCAGCTGTGGTGCCGGAGGACTGGAGGACTGCTAATGTGGTACCCTTGTTTAAAAAGGGAGAAAAGGACAGACCGAGTAATTACAGGCCAGTCAGCCTAACCTCGGTGGTGGGAAAATTATTGGAAAGAATTCTGAAGGACAGGATAAATCTTCATTTAGAAAGACACAGATTAATCAAGGATAGTCAGCACGGATTTGTTCAGGGAAGGTCGTGTCTGACAAACTTGATTGAATTTTTTGAGGAGGTAACAAGGACGGTAGATGAGGGTAGTGCGTTTCATGTAGTGTATATGGAATTTAGCAAGGCTTTTGATAAGGTTCCACATGGCAGACTGGTCACGAAGTTAAAAGCCCATGGGATCCAGGGCAAAGTGTCAAGTTGGATTCAAAACTGGCTCAGAGGCAGGAAGCAGAGGGTGTTTTTGTGACTGGAAGGCTGTTTCCAGTGGGGTTCTGCAGGGCTCAGTACTAGGTCCCTTGCTTTTTTGTGGTATATATCAACGATCTTGACTTGAATATAGGGGGTATGATTTAGAAGTTTGCAGATGAAACTAAAATCGGCTGTGTGGTTGATACTGAAGAAGGAAGCTGTAGACTGCAGGAAGATATCATAAAATTGGTCAGGTGGGCAGAACAGTGGCAAATGGAATTCAATCTGGAGAAGTGTGATGTAATGCATTTGGGGAGGGCTAACAAGGAAAGGGAATACACAATAAATGGTAGGACACTGAGTAGTGTAGAGGAACAGAGGGACCTTGGAGTGCATGTCCACAGATCCCTGAAGGTAGCAGGCCAGGTAGATAAGGTGGTTAAGAAGGCATACGGAATGCTTGCCTTTATTAGCTGTGGCATTGCATACAAAAAACACTAGTTAGGCCTCAGCTA
This sequence comes from Somniosus microcephalus, assembly GCF_052327205.1. Classification (NCBI taxonomy): domain Eukaryota; kingdom Metazoa; phylum Chordata; class Chondrichthyes; order Squaliformes; family Somniosidae; genus Somniosus; species Somniosus microcephalus. The sequence continues at coordinate 131,552,253 of NW_028225179.1, forward strand.
GAGTACTGCGTGCAGTTCTGCTCACATTACAGGAAAGATGTGGTTGCACTAGAGAGGGTACAGAGGAGATTTACAAGGATGTTGCCTGGGAGTAGAGAATCTTAGCTATGAGGAAAGACTGGATAGGCTGGGTCTGTTTTCCTTGGAACAGAAGAGGCTGAGGGGCATGGATAAAGTGGATAGAAAGGGACCTACTTCCCTTAGCAGAGGGGTCAAAAACCAGGGGGCACAGATTTAAAGTAATTGGGGAAGGTTTAGAGGGGATTTGAGGGGAAATTTCTTCTCCCAGAGGGTTGTGGGGGTCTGGAACTCACTGCCTGTAAGGCTGGTAGAGGCAGGAACCCTAACCACATTTAAAAAGTACTTGGATGTGCACTTGGGATGCTCTAACCTGCAGGGCTACGGACCAAGAGCTGGGGAGTGGAATTCGGCTGGAGAGCTCTTTGTTGGCTGCCGTGGACACGATGGGCCGAAATGGCCTCCTTCCCGCGCTGTAACTTTCTATGATTCTTCTACCACTCCCTAACCCACCCACTGCACACAGCACTATCAGGGGGGGGTGGGGGGGGGAGAGCAACATCGTGGGCATCAGGAACCCCTACCCCCAGGAAAAGAGAGGGTGTGGGGGAAAAGAGAGAGAGAGAGAGAGAGGAGAGAGAGAGAGAGAGAGAGAGAGAGAGTGTGGAGAGAGAGAGAGAGAGAGAGAGAGGTGTGGAGAGAGAGAGAGAGAGAGAGAGAGAGAGTGTGAGAGAGAGAGAGAGAGAGAGAGAGAGAGAGAGAGTGAGTGTGGAGAGGGAGAGAGAGAGAGAGAGAGAGAGAGAGAGAGAGAGAGAGAGAGAGAGAGTGGAGAGAGAGAGAGAGAGAGAGAGAGAGAGTGCGGAGAGAGAGAGAGAGAGACGGAGAGAGAGAGAGAGAGACAGAGATAGAGAGAGAGAGTGCGGAGAGAGAGGGGAGACAGATTGGTGTGGTGGAGACAGAGGTGCACTGAGAAATTGTGTAACCTTAGCGGCACACTATGTCACAGCTTGCCATAAACAGAGGGACAACCACTAAATATAAAAGAGTATATACAAATTATATGAATGTATATTTATACACTCAGGGATATATCTGTTTATACACTGTATGGATAGATCTATATTTTTGTGTACAACCATGAATGTTTTTCGATGCTTTGGCAACATAAGATGTACCTTGTCATGCCAATAAAGCGATTTGAATTGAATTGAATTGAGAGAGAGAGGGGGGAGAGAGAGTGGAGAGAGAGAGAGAGAGAGAGAGAGAGAGAGAGAGAGAGAGAGAGAGTGCGGAGAGAGAGAGAGGGGGGAGAGAAAGAGAGAGAGAGAGAGAGAGAGAGCGGAGAGAGAGAGAGAGAGAGCGGAGAGAGAGAGAGAGCGGAGAGAGAGAGAGAGCGGAGAGAGAGAGAGAGAGCGGAGAGAGAGAGAGAGAGAGAGAGCGGAGAGAGAGAGAGAGAGAGGCGGAGAGAGAGAGAGAGCGGAGAGAGAGAGAGAGAGAGCGGGGGAGAGAGAGAGAGCGGGGAGAGAGAGAGAGCGGGGAGAGAGAGAGAGAGCGGGGGAGAGAGAGAGAGAGCGGAGAGAGAGAGAGCGGAGAGAGAGAGAGAGAGCGGAGAGAGGAGAGAGAGTTTAAAAGTAATATTGTATGTACCCAACAAATGTCAAATCGATTGACACCTACAGAATGTTGGAAAACTGTACCTTTTTACTATGTAAGCTTTGGCAATATGGTTCTCTGTAAACTTTCATGCCAATAAAGCATTTGAATTGGAATTGGAATTGGAATTGGAGAGGCGGAGAGAGAGAGCGGAGAGAGAGAGAGAGCGGAGAGAGGGAGAGAGAGAGAGCGGAGAGAGAGAGAGAGAGCGCGGAGAGTGAGAGAGTGAGTGTGAGTGTATACACTCGGGGGGGGTCACCGCGCTCTCGGGGGGGGGGTCACCCCGTCGCTCTCGGGGGGGGGTCACCGCGCTCTCGGGGGGGGGTCACCCGCCGCTCTCGAGGGGGGGGGTCACCGCGCTCTCGGGGGGGGGGGTCACCGCGCTCCTTCGGGGGTGGGGGTCACCCGCGCTCTTCGGGGGGGGGGGTCACCGCGCTCTGGGGGGGGGGGTCACCGCGCTCTCGGGGGGGGGGTCACCGCGCTCTCG
>NW_028225179.1:131554910-131620891 GCF_052327205.1 Somniosus microcephalus
CATTCGGCCCGTCGAGCCTGTGCCGGCTGTGTGAAAGAGACGCCCATTTCGTCCCACTCCCCATAGCCCTGTAAACATTTCCTTGAGATGGCTTTTGCGGTTTCTCAAAGGCGTTCAGAAATATTGTCCTCCGTTGTGACACTCCCTTTTAATTGTCGCCGGCCCCATTAATTTCCTTGAACACAATGTTCCACTATTGCATTCCCCAGACCCATCCAACTCTGCGCCTTTGTGCTCAGAAGCTGGCCTAGTATAGCTGAATATAAACAGCACACTTCAACTTCAGCCTGTGGAACACCTATCAATTCAGGCAGTGAATTCCAGATCATAACAACTCGCTGTGTAAAGAAAATTCTCCTCATTTCCTCCACCCCCCCCACCCCGGTTCTTTTGCCGATTATCTTACATCTGTGTCCTCTAGTTACCGACCCTCCTGCCAGTGCAAACAGTTTCTCCCTGGTTACTCCATCAAAACCCCTCAGGATTTTGAACACCTCTGTTAAATCTCCTCTGCACCTTCCCTGCTCTAAGGAAAGAAAGGCTTGAAAGAACGACTTGCATTTATATAGCGCCTTTCATGACCTCAGGACATCCCAAAGAGCTTTACAGCCAGTTAAATATGTAGTCACTGTTGTAATATAGGAAACGCGGCAGCCAATTTGCGCACAGCAAGCTCCCACAAACAGCAATGTGATAATGACCAGATAATCTGTTTTTCCAGTGATGTTGATTGAAGGATAAACACCGAGGAGAACTCTCTTGGCTCTTCTTCGAAATAGTGCCAAGGGATCTTTTTGTCTGCCCGAGGATAAATACTAGCGGATGCTAGGGCTCGGAAATAAAAACACGAGAGTGCTGGAAACACTCAGCGGCTCAGGCAGCATCTTGTGGAGAGGGAAAGTGGGCTCACGTTTCTTCAGAACTGATTGACCTGGAAAAGTTAACCCTCTTTCTCTCTCTCTCTCCACAGATGCTGCCTGACCCGCTGAGTTTTGCCAGCATTTTCTGTTTTCATTGCAGAAAGCCGGCCCCCGCCTTGCCTGAAGGGCTCAGTTACCCGTTGCCTTAACCAACCGAGGGCAGCAGGGGAGCCTGTCCAAAGCAGGCCCAAGGTGAAAGGGCGTGGTAGCGTGACTGCAACCAGAGAAAACTCTGGGGCCCGCTAGCACACCCACGTTAGTTCAATCGGAGCGCAGTCACTACGGCAGGAAGCCGGCGTGCCCTCGAGGGCGGACGGGCACCTGGAGAATTGCCCGCTGACGAGATGCGAGCTGGCATTGGGGTGGGGGGGGGGTGGGGTGGGTGGGGGGGGGGGGAGGGGACTGCCACCGCTGTGAGCTGCAGCTATTAAAGGGGTGCAGCACTGGAGGAAACAGTTTTACGTTCACAACCACCGCCCCACGCCCCCTAGCCCCCCCACAGACAGGAGCAGATGCATTCGGAGACGAACACAAAGTCAGCAATGGGAAATATGAAAGCACAGAAATACATGGTCAGCACTGGGAAGGGGGTGAATGGTTTTGGTGCCAGCCTTGATTGGGACTACTGCAATCGGACAGGACGAACCGCTTTACGGCAAGTGTCAGAGGGGGTGGGGTTCTGGAGGTTGCGAGTTAATGCACCCCGCCCCACCCCCCACCGACTGGTGTTTGTGAGATCTTACTGTGCGCAATGTGGCTGCCATGTTTACCTGCAAAACAAGTCACTAAACAACAACTTGCATTTACATAGCGCCTTTAACACAGTAAAACGTCGCAAGCCACTTCACAGGAGCGTTATGAAACAAAATTTGACACCAAGCTACATAAGGAGATATTAGGACAGGTGACCAAAAGCTTGGTCAAAGAGGTAGGGTTTAAAGGAAGAACAAGATGTCTTAAAGGAGGAGAGAGAGGCAGAGAGGTTTAGGGAGGGAATCCCAGAGCTTAGGGTCTCAGCAGTTGAAGGCACAGCCACCAATAGTGGAGCGATGAAAATTGGGGATGCTCAAGAGGTTACGGAGATAGGGAGAAGCGAGGCCACAGAAGGATTTGAAATGTGAATTTTAAAATCGAGGCGTTGCTTAACCGGGAGCCAATGTTGGTTGGCGAGCACAGGGGTGATGGGTGAATGGGACTTGGTGCGAGTTAGGATACGGGGAACAGAGTTTTGTATGAGCTTAAGTTTATGGAGGGTGGAAGCTGGGAGGCCGGCCAGGGGAGCGTTGGAATAGTTGAGTCTGGAGGTAACAAGGGCATGGGTGAGGGTTTCAGCAGCAGATGAGCTAAGATGGGGCAGAGATGGGCAATGTTACCGAGGTGGAAATAGGCGGTCTTAATAATGACGCAGATATGCAGTCGGAAGTTCATCTCTGGGTCAAATATGACACCAAGGTTGCGAACAGTCAGGTTCAGCCTCAGACAGGTGTTTGGGAGAGGGATGGAGTCGGTGGCGAGGGAACGGAGTTTGTGGCGGGGACCGAAGACAACGGCTTCGTTCTTCCCAATATTTGGCTGAAGGAGATTTCTGCTCATCCAGTACTGGACGTCGGACAAGCAGTGTGACAATTTAGAGACAGCGGACATTTACAGAGTGCCTTATCAGGTGTCTCAAACGTCTGGAATACATCGCGTACAAATAAATCATTGTACGCGAAGTGCTTCAAGACGTTTCAGAGACCTGATAAGGTGCTCTCTCCAAGTGTAAGCCTTTCTCTTCTCGGAATGAAACAAACAGGTAGAGATGAAGATTTCACATCTACTTTCACAGTGAGTCATAGTCACAGAGTTTTACAGCACAGAAAGAGGCCCTGTCTATTCTAATAATAATAATAATTATGGTTGCATAGTCTGTAAAAATGCCCTGCACTCAAACAAAGAGAAGGGGAGATTAACAATATACAATATAAAATAAACCGAAGGAGGAATTCCACCGTCTGAGGGGCACGAACAGACCGTGCAACCGTGCACCTCGTCGAAAATGCCTTTGCGCTTCTGATTCTTGCTCATTTTGCCTCCTGCCCCCACTCGTTCCTCAGCATCCGAGAGCGAAGGACTCGCCCGGGCTAAAGGTCAGCGAGAAAAAGGAGAAGGCAAAGAGGCTGAAACCAATTTGTGCGCTTTGCCCGTGGCCCCTCACGCTCCACTGAACACAACACATACATCGCCGGCAGCTCAAAGGCCATCCAATTACAGGCCGGTCCTCGGCATAGCAACAAGCAGCAGACAGCAAAGTAATAATCAGCAACAGGATTACATTACATTAAAACAAGATCTCGACTGCAGCAGAAAGTATATTAAGCATTAACTCTCTCGGAGACAGTCCATTCCCAGTGGATTTCCCCGTGTCCATTCGCGTGCGCACTTTGGCTGCCGCTCGGACCCAAGCCCTTTTCTTTTTCTTTGCTCTTTACCCCCCCACTGACTGCTCTCTCCTGTCGTCAACCTCTTTGACCAAGCTTTTGGTCATCTGCCCTAATTTCTCGTGTGGCTTGGTGTCAAATTCTTTGCCTTATAATACTCCTGTGAAGCGCCTTGGGATGTTTTACTACGTTAAAGGTGCTATATAATAGAAGTAGTTGTTGTTGTGGAGGGGATTAACCCTCTCACCCACCGCTCCCCATTCACAGTCAGACACCGGGCAGCCTGCTCCCAGCGGAGGGGATTAACCCTCTCACCCACCGCTCCCCATTCACAGTCAGACACCGGGCAGCCTGCTCCCAGCGGAGGGGATTAACCCTCTCACCCACCGCTCCCCATTCACAGTCAGACACCGGGCAGCCTGCTCCCAGCGGAGGGGATTAACGCTCTCACCCACCTCTCCCCATTCACAGTCAGACAACGGCCAGCCTGTTCCCAGCGGAGGGGATTAACCCTCTCACCCACCGCTCCCCATTCACAGTCAGACACCGGGTAGCCTGCTCCCAGCGGAGGGGATTAACCCTCTCACCCACCTCTCCCCATTCACAGTCAGACACCGGGTAGCCTGCTCCCAGCGGAGGGGATTAACGCTCTCACCCACCTCTCCCCATTCACAGTCAGACAACGGCCAGCCTGTTCCCAGCGGAGGGGATTAACCCTCTCACCCACCGCTCCCCATTCACAGTCAGACACCAGGCAGCCTGTTCCCAGCGGAGGGGAGTAACCCTCTCACCCACCTCTCCCCATTCACAGTCAGACACCGGGCAGCCTGTTCCCAGCAGAGGGGATTAACATTCTCACCCACCGCTCCCCATTCACAGTCAGACACCAGGCAGCCTGTTCCCAGCGGAGGGGATTAACCCTCTCACCCACCGCTCCCCATTCACAGTCAGACACCAGGCACCATGTTCCCAGCGGAGGGGATTAACCCTCTCACCTACCTCTCCCCATTCACAGTCAGACACCAGGCAGCCTGTTCCCAGCGGAGGGGATTAACCTTCTCACCCACCGCTCCCCATTCACAGTCAGACACCAGGCAGCCTGTTCCCAGCGGAGGGGAGTAACCCTCTCACCCACCTCTCCCCATTCACAGTCAGACACCGGGCAGCCTGTTCCCAGCAGAGGGGATTAACCCTCTCACCCACCTCTCCCCATTCACAGTCAGACACCGGGCAGCCTGTTCCCAGCGGAGGGGATTAACATTCTCACCCACCTCTCCCCATTCACAGTCAGACACCAGGCAGCCTGTTCCCAGCGGAGGGGATTAACCCTCTCACCCACCTCTCCCCATTCACAGTCAGACACCGGGCAGCCTGTTCCCAGCGGAGGGGATTAACCCTCTCACCCACCTCTCCCCATTCACAGTCAGACACCGGGCAACCTGTTCCCAGCGGAGGGGATTAACCTTCTCACCCACCGCTCCCCATTCACAGTCAGACACCAGGCAGCCTGTTCCCAGCGGAGGGGAGTAACCCTCTCACCCACCTCTCCCCATTCACAGTCAGACACTGGGCAGCCTGTTCCCAGTGGAGGGGATTAACCCTCTCACCCACCTCTCCCCATTCACAGTCAGACACCGGGCAGCCTGTTCCCAGTGGAGGGGATTAACCCTCTCACCCACCTCTCCCCATTTCACAATCAAAAAACACTGTGGCACCCATAAAAGGTAACAGACCACCTCTGTATATTGGTGTCTGAAGCATTTGTAGCGGGAATGAGGGTTTCATTGCTCGAGTTTTTAAAAAACAGCAGATCTTCCATCAGGGCCCTTCAATGGGCAGAGCTGGTTGCCCTTCCGTCCAGTGTGCACTACATCTGCCAGTATTTTCAGCGGCTCCAGCAGGGAACGCTCCATTAATGTAACTCAAACCCCCAGCACTTAGAGCACAGAGTCCCATTCTGTTCCTGATCAGATTCTGTTAATAACATTACCTGGATTCATAGCACAAGTCTGACTGCGGCAGCAATTCTATCAGGAACCTCATACTGCAGTGCACAAAAAAGTCTGAACAGGCACTGGCACAGTCACCAAACATCCCAATCGGTGGATGATAGAATCATTTCGTGGAGGACCTTTACAACCAGCAGATGAGAGAAAATAACATAAAAGAGCACAAGAAATAGGAGTAGGAGTAGGCCATTTGGCCCCTCGAGCCTGCTCCGCCATTCAATAAGATCATGGCTGATCTTCCAGCTCAACTCCACCTTCCCGGCCTATCCCCATATCCCTTTTTGGGGCAGTGAGTCCTGATCCTACCAGGTGCGTGTACGCAGCACAAACACTGCCCCAATTAACATTAAAGTGAAACAACAAGCGGAGATGCAGGTCCCTTGGACAACTTGAGGGGGACGTGGATCTCTTATACACGAGGATGATGGCGGGTAGGGTGAGGGGAGACAATGCGGACGAGGAGGGCCTCTTCTAATCAGCCTCTCTGGCGATCACATAGATGGGATCTTACAGCACAGAAACCGGCCATTTGGCCCAACTGGTCCACACGAGCCTCCACCCTCCCCTCTTCATCTCACTCCATTAACATATCACAGAATCACAGAAACCCCACAGTGCAGATAGAGGCCATTTCGGCCCATCGAGCCTGCACCGACACATATCCCACCCGATCCCCGTAACCCCTACACCAACACATATCCCACCCTATCCCCGTAACCCCACGTATTTAATCCCCCTAACACTAAGGGTCAATTTATCATAGCCAATCAACCTAACCCGCACATCTTTGGACTGTGGGAGGAAACCGGAGCACCCGGAGGAAACCCACGCAAACACGGGGAGAATGTGCAAACTCCACACAGATTATTCGCCTCAACTATTCCATGTGGTAGCAAGTTCCACATTCTAACCACTCTCTGGGTAAAGAAGTTTCTCTTGAATTCCCTGTTGGATTTATTAGTGACTACCTTATACTCATGACCCCTAGCTTTGGACTCCCCCACAAGCGGAAACATTTTCTCCACGTCTACCCTATCGAACCCCTTCACAATCTTAAAGACCTCCATCAGGTCACCCCCTCAGCCTTCCCTTTTCTAGAGAAAAGAGCCCCCAAGCCTTTTCAGTCTTTCCCGATAGTGGGTTCTTCCCAACTTCCACCCCCAGTTCGTGCAGAGTTAGAAACACAGAAAATTAGGAGCAGGAGTCGGCCATTCGGCTCTTCGAGCCTGCTCCGCCATTCAATATGATCATGGCAGATCCTCTATCTCAATCCCATATTCCCAATCTCTATCTGATCTTAATTGGGCTGATAATGCAGGTGGCACCATTATTATCAGCACCCCGAGCTACAGAGGGAAAATAAAATCAGCCAAGGTGCCTGGCCATGAAGACGCTTCAAGCTGTTGGATCTCATCCTTCCAGAATACCAACCCTCTCATCTCCCCATTACACCGTCAATATTCAATCATATGGGTTGCCTCTGAACCTATTGAGCTCTACACTTCCACCATCTGCTCTTCCATCTCTGGGCTACTGAGCATCGCCTAACCCCTCCCCCACCGCCCATGGCGGAGCCATCGTACCACCTGCATCGAATCACTCCCGACGTCTCTCCCTAAACCCCTCGGCCCTGCCACACGTCCTCTCACAACAACAACTTGCATTTATATAGCGCCTTTAACGGAGTAAAACATCCCCAAGGCGCCTCACAGGAGCGACTGCCAAACTAAATTTGACACCTAGCCTCGTGGGTTCAAGTCCCGCTCCAAAGGCCTAAGCGCAAAATCCAGGCTGGCATTCCTCATGCCAGTGCTGAGGGAGCGCTGCACTGTCGGGAGGTGCCGTCTTGCGGGTGAGACTTTAAACCGTGGCCCGGTCTGCTCTCTCAGGTGGACGTAAAAGATCCCACGGCCACTATTTCGAAGAAGAGCAGGGGGGGGGGGGGGGGGGGGGCGGGTGTTCTCCCCGGTGTCCTGGGCCAATATTTATCCCTCAACCAGCATCATGAAAAACTGATTATCTGGTCATTTATCAACTTGGGGTGCGCAAATTGGATTCCTATATTACAACAGTGACAACACTTCAAAAATGATTAATTGGCTGTAAAGGTGCTTGGGGACGGCCCGAGGTCATGAAAGGTGCAATATAAATGCAAGTCTTTCTTATTGCAGAGTTCAGAGTTCTGTCTGTCCCCTTCAGCACGGAGCACTGGCCTTATTTCAACTATTGAATTTCTGCATAGGAATGGCAGGTGTCCAAAAAACAAACAAACACACAAGGACACAGTCAAAGGCGATACATACTCTGCAGATTGCCGAGCAACCACATGCTCGACAAAATTCAACCTCAACATGTCGGGGGTGGGGGGGGCGGGGGGGGGGGGGAAGGAAGGGACTCGTAGCAAGTTACCACTGTCCAAACCTGGCGCCCTTATCCAGTCAGTGAGTGCCTGGTCTACCCACTTACACAGTCAGTGGAGGGATTTGACCCTCTCAACCATCTCGTCCTATTCCGTATGAAATGCTGGGCAGCCTGATGTGTATTGTATAAGTAAGGACACCGTGGGGGTAACTTTGATCTAACCCGCTTGAAGGGTAACGGGTCAGGTTCGAGTCGTACGCCTGTTTTACGCCCCCGCCCTGATTTAAACCTCCGTTGACTTAGAATCATAAAATAGTACAGCACAGGAGGCCGCCATTCGGCCCCGGTTCTTCCGAAGAGCAATCCCGTTAGTCCCACGCTCTTTCCCCATATCTCTGCAATTCTTTCTCCTTCAAGTATTTATCCAATGCCCTTTTGAAGGTTACCATTGAATCTGCATCCACCACCCTATCAGGCAGGCCATTCCAAATCCTAACCACTCGATGTGTAAAAAAGAATTCCCTCCCATGTTGCCCTCTGGTTCTTTTGCCAATCACCTTAAATCTGTGCCCATTGGGTACCTTAATGCAGAGTTTAAATCGCGGCGGGGTGTAAAATAGGCAGCTGAGCCAAAATTGCCCCATTCTTGCCGGGCGGATCTGATTAAAATTACCCCCTCAACCCCGTGACTCACAATATACCAGCTGCGAAAGAAGCGAACCTATATTTTTAAAACCTATTGTGTGAAAGGGATATTAGTACGCAGCATAAAGTCACTGTGTAAGCGATCGCTCGCTGTCTCTCCCAAGTGACCGAAACATTTATCTCCAGCGTGTAGGTGGTGCTGAGATTTATTTCCCGTGATCAGATTAGCAGCACTCAAAGTTCCGGCAGAACAAGAAGCCTGACAGCTACATACCTTGAAGAGGACACTTTATTGCAGTGCTACTCTAATTAATGCTTTCAAAACTGCCCCGAATCGATGTTAATCAGCGTCAGCTACTGAAGAATTAAGGCGAGGGTTAGAAGATATTGAGCTTCTGCATGTAAATCATTCAGGTTCCCACATTCACAAAAAGCTCAGAGATCCCTGCAGCTCATTGCTCGCTCTATCTCCAGTTCGCTGCCTGCTCATTGTCTGCTCTCTGCTCTCTCTATCCCCCAGCTCGCTCTCTGCTCTCTCTATCCCCCAGCTCGCTCTCTGCTCTCTCTATCCCCCAGCTCGCTCTCTGCTCTCTCTATCCCCCAGCTCGCTCTCTGCTCTTTCTATCCCCCAGCTCGCTCTCTGCTCTCTCCATCCCCCAGCTCGCTCTCTGCTCTCTCCATCCCCCAGCTCGCTCTCTGCTCTCTCCATCCCCCAGCTCGCTCTCTGCTCTCTCCATCCCCCAGCTCGCTCTCTGCTCTCTCTATCCCCCAGCTCGCTCTCTGCTCTCTCTATGCCCCAGCTCGCGCTCTGCTCTCTCTATCCCCCAGCTGGCTCTCTGCTCTCTCTATCCCCCAGCTCGCTCTCTGCTCTCTCTATCCCCCAGCTCGCTCTCTGCTCTCTCTATCCCCCAGCTCGCTCTCTGCTCTCTCCATCCCCCAGCTCGCTCTCTGCTCTCTCCATCCCCCAGCTCGCTCTCTGCTCTCTCCATCCCCCAGCTCGCTCTCTGCTCTCTCCATCCCCCAGCTCGCTCTCTGCTCTCTCCATCCCCCAGCTCGCTCTCTGCTCTCTCCATCCCCAGCTCTCTCTCTCTCTCTATCCCCCAGCTCGCTCTCTGCTCTCTCTATCCCCCAGCTCGCGCTCTGCTCTCTCTATCACCCAGCTCGCTCTCTGCTCTCTCTATCCCCCAGCTCGCTCTCTGCGCTCTCTATCCCCCAGCTCGCTCTCTGCTCTCTCTATCCCCCAGCTCGCTCTCTGCTCTCTCTATCCCCCAGCTCGCTCTCTGCTCTCTCTATCCCCCAGCTCGCTCTCTGCTCTCTCTATCCCCCAGCTCGCTCTCTGCTCTCTCTATCCCCCAGCTCGCTCTCTGCTCTCTCTATCCCCCAGCTCGCTCTCTGCTCTCTCTATCCCCCAGCTCACGCTCTGCTCTCTCTATCCCCCAGCTCACTCTCTGCTCTCTCTATCCCCCAGCTCACTCTCTGCTCTCTCTATCCCCCAGCTCACTCTCTGCTCTCTCTATCCCCCCAGCTGACTCTCTGCTCTCTGTCCCCAGCTCACTCTCTGCTCTCTATCCCCCAGCTCACTCTCTGCTCTCTCTATCCCCCAGCTCACTCTCTGCTCTCTCTATCCCCCAGCTCACTCTCTGCTCTCTCTATCCCCAGCTCACTCTCTGCTCTCTCTATCCCCAGCTCACTCTCTGCTCTCTCTATCCCCCAGCTCACTCTCTGCTCTCTCTGTCCCCAGCTCACTCTGCTCTCTCTATCCCCCAGCTCACTCTCTGCTCTCTCTATCCCCCAGCTCACTCTCTGCTCTCTCTATCCCCCAGCTCACGCTCTGCTCTCTCTATCTCCAGCTCGCTCTCTGCTCTATCCTCCAGCTCGCTCTCTGCTCTCTCTATCCCCCAGCTCACTCTCTGCTCTCTCTATCCCCCAGCTCACTCTCTGCTCTCTGTCCCCAGCTCACTCTCTGCTCTCTCTATCCCCCAGCTCACTCTCTGCTCTCTCTATCCCCCAGCTCACTCTCTGCTCTCTCTATCCCCCAGCTCACGCTCTGCTCTCTCTATCCCCCAGCTCACTCTCTGCTCTCTCTATCCCCCCAGCTCACTCTCTGCTCTCTGTCCCCAGCTCACTCTCTGCTCTCTCTATCCCCCAGCTCACTCTCTGCTCTCTCTATCCCCCAGCTCACTCTCTGCTCTCTCTATCCCCAGCTCGCTCTCTGCTCTCTCTATCCCCCAGCTCACTCTCTGCTCTCTCTATCCCCCAGCTCACTCTCTGCTCTCTCTATCCCCCAGCTCGCTCTCTGCTCTCTCTATCCCCCAGCTCACTCTCTGCTCTCTATCCCCCAGCTCACTCTCTGCTCTCTCTATCCCCCAGCTCACTCTCTGCTCTCTCTATCCCCCAGCTCACTCTCTGCTCTCTCTGTCCCCAGCTCACTCTGCTCTCTCTATCCCCCAGCTCACTCTCTGCTCTCTCTATCCCCCAGCTCACTCTCTGCTCTCTATCCCCCAGCTCACTCTCTGCTCTCTCTATCCCCCAGCTCACTCTCTGCTCTCTCTATCCCCCAGCTCACTCTCTGCTCTCTCTATCCCCCAGCTCACGCTCTGCTCTCTCTATCCCCAGCTCACTCTCTGCTCTCTCTATCCCCCAGCTCACGCTCTGCTCTCTATCCCCCAGCTCACTCTCTGCTCTCTCTATCCCCCAGCTCACGCTCTGCTCTCTCTATCCCCCAGCTCGCTCTCTGCTCTCTCTATCCCCCAGCTCACTCTCTGCTCTCTCTATCCCCAGCTCACTCTCTGCTCTCTCTATCCCCAAGCTCGCTCTCTGCTCTCTCTATCCCCCAGCTCACTCTCTGCTCTCTCTATCCCCCAGCTCGCTCTCTGCTCTATCCTCCAGCTCGCTCTCTGCTCTCTCTATCCCCCAGCTCACTCTCTGCTCTCTCTATCCCCCAGCTCACTCTCTGCTCTCTCTATCCCCCAGCTCACTCTCTGCTCTCTCTATCCCCCAGCTCACTCTCTGCTCTCTCTGTCCCCCAGCTCACTCTCTGCTCTCTCTATCCCCAGCTCACTCTCTGCTCTCTCTATCCCCAGCTCACTCTCTGCTCTCTCTATCCCCCAGCTCACTCTCTGCTCTCTGTCCCCAGCTCACTCTCTGCTCTCTGTCCCCCAGCTCGCTCTCTGCTCTCTCTATCCCCCAGCTCACTCTCTGCTCTCTGTCCCCCAGCTCGCTCTCTGCTCTCTCTATCCCCCAGCTCACTCTCTGCTCTCTCTATCCCCCAGCTCACTCTCTGCTCTCTCTATTCGGAGAATGAGAGGGGATCTCATTGAAACTTATAAAATTCTGACAGGACTGGACAGACTAGATGCAGGATGTTCCCGATGGTCGGGGAGTCCAGAACCAGGAGACACAGTCTAAGGATAAAGGGTAAGCCATTTAGGACAGAAATGAAGAGGAATTTCTTCACCCAGAGAGTGGTGAACCTGTGGAACTCTCTACCACAGAAGATGGTGGAGGCCAATTCATTAAATATATTCAAGAAGGAGTTCGAAATATTTCTTAAGGCTAAAGGGATCAAGGGATATAGGGAGAAAGCAGGGACAGGGTACTGAATTTGGATGATCAGTCATGATCGCATTGAATGGCGGAGCAGGCTCGAGGGGCCGAATGGCCCACTCCTGCTCCTATCTTCTGTGTTTCTATCCCTGATGTGTTGATGCTACTTTAGGAGCAGTTTGAAGCAATGGGAGATAACTTGTCCAAGTTCCCTTGGTGGAGGAGGTGAAGCCTCGATCTGACATATTTTGGTGCTGTGCTATGTGACACATCTCTTACCTTGCCCAGTGTGGAGAAACTCAGCTGGAATACGAAGGACAGAATCTCAACCAGGTCCATACTTCGGGTCTGGAGGGGAAAGAGAGAGATAAACAGAAACGTTAGAATCGCTGATCAAATTTATAATTGGTTTAACTGACACTCAGACTCCCAGATGTAACAGCAATGCCCAGTCCCACAAGCACTGGGCACTCTGCAGTATTTCCCCTCAGTTGCCAGTATTCAGGTCCGCTCCCAGACATCGAGTGTCGGCAGGTTGTTTGACCATGGGGAGCACCACACAGCTGAGCCCAACCTCGCCCTTGCATATTCCAGCAGGAGTTAGTAGATAGTGATCAGGAGCAGGAACCCTGGCTGATTTGTCCCCTCCACATCCCAGGAGCTTTCAGGCGAATTGTCAAGAAAGAGAGACTAGTATGTATACAGCGCCTTTCACGACCACCGGACCTCCCAAAGCGCTTTGCAGCCAAAGATGTACTTAAAAAAAAAAAAGTGTAGCCACTGTTGTAACGTAGGGAAAGGCGGCAGCCAATTTGCGCACAGCAAGCTCCCACAAACAGCAATGTGATAGTAAATGTGTTTTAAGGCTGTTGGTTGAGGGATAAATATTGACCAGGACACCGGGGAGAGCTCCTCTGCATCATGCTCTCTCTCCTCGGAGTTCACTAGCCTCCCATCCTCCCTTAATCTCTTCCTTCACGGGAACTCCTCAACCCATATTCACGGCCACCCCCTCGACCTTGTTCATCTCGTGGCCTCACTACTCCCATCGCGCCAATCGCAGATAAGACCGTCTCTGACCATTTCCTTGTATCGCTCTCCACCCACATCCCCCTTCGTCCCCCGCCACCCAACCCTACTTCCTTCTGTGTCCGCCCCTGTAAAAAATAAAACTCTCTCTCAACTCTCTTACAACTGCACTTCCGAAATTCCAACTGTCCAGCCTTCGGCCTTCCATTCACCACGACATTTCTGCAGCTACCGATCTGCTCAGCCACACCCTCACCACCACCTTTGATGCCCTAGTCCCTATTAAAACAATTACCCTCTCTCTCACCCTGGCCGTACCCCCGGTACGGGCCTCATCTTCGCTCCCTTAAGTCCAAGGGACGCAGACTTGAACGGATATGGCGGACAACTGGTTCAGCCATTCACTGCCAGGTCTGGCTGGACCACAAAAAGCATGATCGGGTACTGCTCGCATCTGCCAAAATTGCTCACTATCCCAGAATCATTCTGGAATGTAAAGATAAACCCCGGCTTCTATTCTCCACTGCTAACCATCTTCTTAAACTCCTCTCCCGTCTCCTCCACTCCACCTCCAACAACAAGTGTGAGGAGTTCATGGTCTTCTTTGTCTCTAAGATTGAGACCATCCGTTCAGCTGCCTCTGCCACTTCCCTTCCTTCCCCTTGCCCACTGGGCCAAACTTCCTCTAAGGTTCGCCCCTGCCCTAGCCCTGAACTCACATCTTTCTCCAGTTTCTCTGATCTCCCCTCATGACCTCTCTGCGCTCATCTTGTCCATTAGACCCACTTCCTGCTCCCTCGACCCTATTCCCAACAAACTGCTGACCACCCAACTTCCCTATCTCTGTAATCTCCTCCAGCCCCACAACCCCCTGCCCACCCAGAGATATCTGCGCTCCTCTAACTCTGCCCTCTTGAGCATCCCTGATTATAATTGCTCAACCATTGGTGGCCGTGCCTTCTGTTGCCTAGTCCCTCAGCTCCGAATTTCCCTGCCTAAACTTCTCCGCCTCTCTACTTCGCTTTCCTCCTTCAAGACGCTCGTTAAAACATACTTCTTTGACCAAGCTTTCGGTCACCTGCCCTAATTTCTCCTTATGTGGTTCGGTGTGAAATTTTTTGTCTTATAATAATCCTGTGAAGCGCCTTGGGACTTTTCCTACATTAAAGGCACTGTATAAATATAAGTTGTTGTTGGTGTTGCTCTACTTTGAAATAGCGGTCGTGGGATCTTTTACATTCACCCGAGAGGGGACACAGGGCCTCGGTTTAACGGCTCATCTGAAAGACGGCACTTCCGACAGTGCAGCACTCCCTCAGCACTGCACTGGGGGCGTCAGCCTGAATCTTGCGCTCAAGTCTCTGGACTAGGACTTGAACCCACGACCTTCTGACGCAAAGGCGAGAGTGGCTACCCGCAGAGCCACGGCTGACACTGAGGGATAAGACAGTCAGACAAGCTGCAAAAACCGATTAAATAGAGTGGGGGGGGGGGGGAGGGGGTGACAGGGTAGACGCGGAGAGATTGGTTCCCCTGGCTGGAGCGTCTAGAACTAGAGGGCATAGTCTCGGGATAAGGGGTCGGCCATTTAAGACTGAGATGAGGAGGAATTTCTTCATTCGGAGGGTGGTGAATCTTTGGAATTCTTTGCCCCAGAGGGCTGTGGATGCTGAGTTGTTGAGTATATTCAAGGCTGTGAGCGATAGATTTTTGGGCTCTGGGGGAATTGAGGGATATGGGGATTGGGTGTGAAAGTGGGGTTGAGGTGGAAGATCAGCCATGATCTTATTGAATGGCGAAGCAGGCTCGAGGGGCTGTGTGGCCTACTCCTGCTCCTAATTCTTATGTTCTTACGTTCTTACAGAGAGAGACACTGTTCCCCCTTACAATGTGACAGTAATTGTCTCGACACCCGCCTTACCTCGGCTGTGTGCAGGTACTGGAGCATAAAGTACCAGAGCTGGGAGCAAGTGTCCAGCAGGAGAAACTGGAACCCGGCTGAGGTGATGCATGGAGCCTCCGCCCCTTCACTGCAAGAGAAAGAGAGGGAGAGAGAATGAAACCAAACACTGTGGGGAAACCAGGAAGCAGCAGTGAGACGGTTAGATGCTGAGAGGTTGTTTCCCCTGGCTGGAGTGTCTAGAACTAGGGGGCACAGTCTCAGGATAAGGGGTCGGCCATTTAGGACTGAGACGAGGAGGAATTTCTTCACTGAGAGGGTGGTGAATCTTTGGAATTCTCGACTCCAAAGGGCTCGGTAGATGCAGAAACAATACACAGACTAGTCCCGATAACTAGAAATCAATTTGTGCACTTAAAAAAAAATGTAGATTATTCCATCATTTTAATTAAGCGATTTAAAAAAAATTCATTCATGAGACGTGGGCGTTATTGCCCATCCCTAAATGGCCTCGAGAAGGTGGTGGTGAGCTGTCTTCTTGACAACCGAGTGGCTTGCTCGGCCATCTCAGAGGCTAGTTAAGAGTCAACCACATTGCTGTGGGTCTGGAGTCACATATAGGCCAGACCGGGTCAGGACAGCAGATTTCCTTCCCTTCTGTCTCCGGATCATTAGTCCAAGCTTCTGGATTAATAGTCCTGTAACATAACCACTGCGCTACCGTTAATAGTGACAGCAAACTGGGAATGTAGTGCAAACAATGTTTTGAATGGTCAGATAATTAGAAATAAGCACCTTTAAATTAAGAGTATGCTGAAGAGGGAGCTTCACTCTGTATCTAACCCGCGCTGTATCTGCCCTGGGAGTGTTTGATGGGGTAGAGTAGAGGGAGTTTTACGCTGTATCTAACCCGTACTGTACCTGTCCTGGGAGTGTTTGATGGGACAGTGTAGAGGGAGCTTTACTCTGTATCTAACCCGTACTGTACCTGTCCTGGGAGTGTTTGATGGGACAGTGTAGAGGGAGCTTTACTCTGCATCTAACCCATGCAGTACCTGCCCTGGGAGTGTTTGATGGGACAGTGTAGAGGGAGCTTTACTTTGTATCTAACCCGTGCTGTACCTGCCCTGGGAGTGTTTGATGGGACAGTGTAGAGGGAGCTTTACTCTGTATCTAACCCGTGCTGTACCCGTCCTGGGAGTGTTTGATGGGACAGCGCAGAGGGAGCGTCACTCTGTATCTAACCCGTGCAGTAGCTGCCCAGGGAGTGTTTGATGGGAGAGTGTAGAGGGAGCTTTACTCTGTATCTAACCCGTGCTATACCCGCCCTGGGAGTGTTTGATGGGAGAGGGTAGAGGGAGCTTTACTCTGTCTCTAACCCGTGCTGTACCTGCCCTGGGAGTGTTTGATGGGACAGTGCAGAGGGAGATTTACTCTGTATCTTACCTATGCTGTACCTGCCCTGGGAGTGTTTGATGGGACAGTGTAGAGGAAGCTTTACTCTGTATCCAACACGTGCTGTACCCGCCCTGGGAGTGTTTGATGGGACAGTGTAGAGGGAGCTTTACTCTGTATCTAACCCATGCTGTACCCGCCCTGGGAGTGTTTGATGGGACAGTGTAGAGGGAGCTTTACTCTGTATCTAACCTGTGCGGTACCTGCCCTGGGAGTGTATGATGGGACAGTGCAGAGGGAGCTTTACTCTGTATCTAACCTGTGCTGTACCTGCCTTGGGAGTGTTTGATGGGACAGTGTAGAGGGAGCTTTACTCTGTATCTAACCCGTGCTGTACCTGCCCTGGGAATGTTTGACGGGACAGTGTAGAGGGAGCTTTACTCTGTATCTAACCCGTGCTGTACCTGCCCTGTGAGTGTTTGATGGGACAGTGTAGAATCAGCTTTACTCTGTATCTAACCCGTGCTGTACCTGCCCTGGGAGTGCTTGATGGGACAGTGTAGAGGGAGCTTTACTCTGTATCTAACCCGTGCTGTACCTGCCCTGGGAGTGTTTGATGGGACACTGTAGAGGGAGCTTTACTCTGTATCTAACCCGTGCTGTACCTGCCCTGGGAGTGTTTGATGGGACAGTGTAGAGGGAGCTTTACTCTGTATCTAACTTGTAACTGGGTGCGATGGATGTCCTCCTATCTCCGACCAGCCTTCCCTCTTCCTGTACCACACAAATGCCACAGAAAACTAACCAGGGCATCAGTTACAGAATCCTGAGCGTGGGCCCCACCGGCCGTGAGTGACGCCTGGCTGATCGGGTCGGTCAGATGTGCGCTGGGCACACGCACAGAGCAAGGGGACGGGAGACCAGGAGTTCAGCTGCTTCTGACAGGATTGATAATTAATGTGGCCGTTCTCTGTGCCTCACTCCCTCTCCTTCTGCCAAGGCTGCTCACTGGCTTCTCAAGGTTGCTGATCACAGTAACATTTTTGTATCTGGTCCCATCTGGCGCCCTCTGAACAGGCCCGTGCTGTCACTGCATCCACAGATTTATTTTAATCCTTCCTGTCATCTCATTATCCGTTAACCTCAAGGACACATATTCTTGTCTTATATTACTGTACAGATCAGCTAACACATCAAGATTTTGTGAGTAAATACATTGTATATGTGTATGTGTGCTCACATGTACCGCCCAGTTCAAGAGGGGAAAGGACAGTGTCTGACCCACTGCACCACCCAGTCCCAGAGGGTGAAAGGACAGTGTCTGACCCACTGCACCACCCAGTCCCAGAGGGTGAAAGGACAGTGTCTGACCCACTGCACCACCCAGTCCCAGAGGGGGAAAGGACAGTGTCTGACCCACTGCACCGCCCAGTCCCAGAGGGGGAAAGGACAGTGTCTGACCCACTGCACCGCCCAGTCCCAGAGGGTGAAAGGACAGTGTCTGACCCACTGCACCTCCCAGTCCCAGAGGGGGAAAGGACAGTGTCTGACCCACTGCACCACCCAGTCCCAGAGGGGAAAAGGACAGTGTCTGACCCACTGCACCGCCCAGTCCCAGAGGGTGAAAGGACAGTGTCTGACCCACTGCACCGCCCATTCCCAGAGGGGGAAAGGACAGTGTCTGACCCACTGCACCGCCCAGTCCCAGGGGCTGAAAGGACAGTGTCTGACCCACTGCACCACCCAGTCCCAGAGGGGGAAAGGACAGTGTCTGACCCACTGCATCACCCAGTCCCAGAGGGGGAAAGGACAGTGTCTGACCCACTGCACCACCCAGTCCCAGAGGGGGAAAGGACAGTGTCTGAACCACTGCACCACCCAGTCCCAGACGGGTAAAGGACAGTGTCTGACCCACTGCACCACCCAGTCCCAGAGGGGGAAAGGACAGTGTCTGACCCACTGCACCACCCAGTCCCAGAGGGGGAAAGGACAGTGTCTGACCCACTGCACCACCCAGTCCCAGAGGGGGAAAGGACAGTGTCTGACCCACTGCACCGCCCAGTCCCAGAGGGGGAAAGGACAGTGTCTGACCCACTGCACCGCCCAGTCCCAGAGGGGGAAAGGACAGTGTCTGACCCACTGCACCACCCAGTCCCAGAGGGGGAAAGGACAGTGTCTGACCCACTGCACCGCCCAGTCCCAGAGGGGAAAAGGACAGTGTCTGACCCACTGCAGCACCCAGTCCCAGAAGGGGAAAGGACAGTGTCTGACCCACTGCACCGCCCAGTCCCAGAGGGTGAAAGGACAGTGTCTGACCCACCGCACCACCCAGTCCCAGAGGGGGAAAAGGACAGTGTCTGACCCACTGCACCACCCAGTCCCAGAGGGGGAAAGGACAGTGTCTGACCCACTGCACCACCCAGTCCCAGAGGGGGAAAGGACAGTGTCTGACCCACTGCACCGCCCAGTCCCAGAGGGTGAAAGGACAGTGTCTGACCCACTGCACCACCCAGTCCCAGAGGGGGAAAGGACAGTGTCTGACCCACTGCACCACCCAATCCCAGAGGGGAAAAGGACAGTGTCTGACCCACTGCACCACCCATTCCCAGAGGGGGAAAGGACAGTGTCTGACCCACTGCACCACCCATTCCCAGAGGGGGAAAGGACAGTGTCTGACCCACCGCACCGCCCAGTCCCAGGGGCTGAAAGGACAGTGTCTGACCCACCGCACCACCCAGTCCCAGGGGCTGAAAGGACAATGTCTGACCCACTGCACCACCCAGTCCCAGAGGGGGAAAGGACAGTGTCTGACCCACTGCACCACCCAGTCCCAGACGGGTAAAGGACAGTGTCTGACCCACTGCACCGCCCAGTCCCAGAGGGGGAAAGGACAGTGTCTGACCCACTGCACCACCCAGTCCCAGAGGGGGAAAGGACAGTGTCTGATCCACCCAATTCCCAGGCTAATTCTCCTACACTCATTTTATTTTGAAGATTTGGATTATTGTAGAAGTGGGCCACTTGTAGTTGTCGCAGAACAGGCCAAATTAGAAGCTACCAGCCGTTGGGTAGCCATGAAAAGAATTCTAGATACTTGCTCACAAATATATGGAAAGACACCGATAGACTTGATTTGAGGTGGACACTGTAATTTGAGTGCACGTGGACGAGACACAGGCAGTCATGGTGAAAGTGTGCAGTGATCTGGTACACGGTATCTCCAGTACTGTGCGCAGTTCTGTTCACTCTCACTGGCACACAGGTGTGCTCAGGCATCCACACTCAGGCACCTGGGGGCGGGGCGGACGGGGGGTAATTTCAACCTAACCCGCCGGGCGGGAATCCTACGGGATCAGGTGGAACACCGGTTTTATACCCCGCCCAATATCCGACTGCAAAGGAGATTAATATCGGGCGAGGTGTAAACCCAGCGTCGCGCCCGACCCGATCAGTTTCCCAACGAGTGGATTAGGTTAAAATTAACCCCCCACCGCCTTTCATTTTAACTCTGCCCGCTGTTCCCACCGTGCGCAACCTCTTTAGCCCGTTAGTCTGCTCGGTGGGACATCAGAGGCTCTGGCTCTGATGCCCGTGAATCTGCCGAGGTGTGAAACATTTCCAGATGGCTCTCGCTGAGATAGGCTGAGAAACCTCAACCTCAAGGTGACATCTTTAATTACTCATTCATCGGCACTGCTCACCCAAGAGGCAGAGAGAGCGAGGCCGAGACAGAGCGCGAGCGAGACAGAGCGCGAGCGAGACAGAGAGAGAGAGAGAGAGAGAGAGAGAGAGAGAGAGAGAGCACTTCACTAGCACAGCCCAGGTCTAGCATGTTGCCATGGAAACAGGCAATTCCCTTTCATTTTCCTGTCTATTTCTCACTAGATTTGATCGCCGTGTGCTCTGGTACTGGGCCAGAGAGACCAGGAAGGTCTTGGTTCTATCCCTAGCCTGTGCCGGGGTGGCAAGTGGATGTGACGATTGGACCAGGTGCCACGTGGCTCGGAATGGGACAATCTGTCCGAAGTCCTGCCCCTCACTGCCACCCAGTGCCTCATACTGGAAGGGTTGCCAACTCAGCCCCTTCCCAAGTCCCGTCACTTACCTCTTCATGAGCCCAGCTTGAATGAGGAGCTGAGCCAGGTCCTGACTAACCGCTGCGCTGGGGGAGCCCACCATGAAATGGAGAATCACCTGCAATGAGAACAGCCAACAACTGTTGAAAGGACTCGGTCACTGCTGCCTGCTCATCCTCAGAGACTCACTCAAGTAGTGAACGAGTCTCTGAAACTCAAAATACCATCTGCCGCCATCTCTCGTCTCCCCAGGTCCTCTCTGTGGCTCCGACCCCGAGGGGAAAAGTCCTTTCTGAAGCTCCGCAGACGCGGAGAATGATTCAGACCCGCGGTGTGCTGATCACAGTCTACCTAGTCCACTGGCCTGTCATGGTCAGCGCTTCCAGTTATATTCTGGGATGTCTTTGCTTTACAAAAACAAATTACAAATTGATACGGTGCAGACTTAGAACCTGAGAAAGCACACAGCAAAAACAAAAAAAAGAGGCCATTCGGCTAATGAAACCCACTCCTTCCACACAGCCACTCTACCCATTCATTGATTCTTGCCCGTCCGTTCAATCTCCTTCCACCGAGCAGAGACAATCCGCCCCCATCATTTCCCACATTAAACAGGAACTCCACTTCAAAAGTACTATGTTGGATGTAAAACGCTTTGGGGGTGTCCTGAGGTCGTGAAAGGTGCTATATAAATCCAAGTTCTTTCTTTCCATCATGCCCTCTACCCCACCCAATGAATCGGTTTATCAACAGCAGATATGCAGCAGCGAACACAAAAAACAGCACGATAGCAAAATACTGCAGATGTTGGAAATCCGAAATAACAACAGAAAATGCTGGAAAAACTCAGCAGGTCAGGCAACATCCGTGGAGAGAAATTTGAGTTGACGTTTCGGGTTTGACCCTTCTTTGTTTTGAAGAAGGGTCAAACCCGAAACGTCAACTCAAATTTCTCTCCACGGATGTTGCCTGACCTGCTGAGTTTTTCCAGCATTTTCTGTTGTTATTACAAAAAACAGCAGTAGTTTACAGAACAAATCTATTCCTCCATTAAAAATCACAATTATTAAAGCACGTGGCCCTTATTAGAAAGTAAGACTTGCATTTATATCCTTCTTCTTAGGCAGTCCCTCGGAGCCAAGGATGACTCGCTTCCACATTAAAAATGAGTTCGCAGGTGGTCCAATGCAGGACCTACAGTCTCTGTCACAGGTAGGGCAGACAGTGGTTGAAGGGGCGGGTGGGTGGGGTGCTTGGGTTGACGTGTGCTCCTTCCGCTGTCTGCGCCTGGCTTCTGCTTGCTCCCGGCGAAGAGACTAGAGCTGTTTCTATAGCGCCTTTCACAGCCTCAGGACGTCCCAAAGATCTTTACAGCCAATGAAGTACTTTTTGAAGTGCAGTCACTGTTGTAATGTAGGAAACGTGATGGCCAATTTTGCGCACAGCAAACTCCCACAAACAGCAATGAGATAATGACTAGATAATCTGTTTTAATGACATTGATTGAGGGAGAAATATTGGCCAGGATACCGGGGATAAGTCCCCCTGCTCTTCTTCGAAATAGTGGCCGTGGGATCTTTTACGTCCACCTGAGAGAGCAGACGAGGCCTCGGTTCAACATCTCATACAAAAGGTTGCACCTCCGACAGTGCAGCGCTCCCTCAGCACTGCACTGGAGTGTCAGCTGAGATTGTGTCCTCAAGTTCGTGGAGTGGGTCTTGAACCCACAACCTTCTGGCTCAGAGGCAAGAGTGCTGCCCACTGAGCCATGGCTGACACAGCTATTAGAAAAGACGAGAGAATCTAGTGATATTTTTTCAGTAAAGACTAAGCGGAGATCCGATAGAGGTGTTCAAATTTCTCTGGGGCTTAATTAAGGTAAACCGAGAAAAACTATTTCTACTGGTTGGTGAACTGGTCATTAGAAGCCATAAATTGAATTTAGGAGAGTTCTTTTTAATATGTTTAGGAATATCCTACCAGAAACAGTGGTGGAAGCAGTATCCACGAGAGCTTTTAAAAGGAAAGTGGGTGACTATGAGCCAGCACAGGCGCGATGGGCCGAATGGTCTCCTTTTGTGGGGTAAAATTCTATGGTTCAATCTTCCCACCCTGTCTAGGCTGACACTCCCAGTGTGGTACTGGGGGAGTGCTGCACTGTCGGAGGTGCCTTCTTTCGGATGAGACATTAAACCGAGGCCCCGTCTCCCCAAAACTGGACACAATATTCGACCTGTGGCTTCATCAGTAATTTGTATAGGTCTAGTGCTATTCTTTGCTTTTGTACTCTTGCATCCCTATTTGTGAAATCTAGCATCCAATATGCCTTTCTCGTTACAACTTTTATCAATTTGTCCTCCCACTTTAAAAATCAGTGTATCTGAACCGGCAAGGCTCTCGCTTCCCTGCTCCTTTTAAAATCATAATAATGGCTCAGTTAATGACTCTCCTTCAAAAGTGATATGCTCTAATAATGTGAGATCACTTCTTGAGTGATGCTCTTAATTATCACCTCAAATCGCTCCCACAACCAGTGACAGACCTGTACCTGCTAATGCTTCACCTTTGTGTTAAGCAGTTCCAAGGACATAATTTAGAATATCACTGCTGGGTGCCTTTCCACTGTTTAATTTGACGCTAAATGAAATTTCACCCCTCCTCAACCAAGTTCTTTTTAATATGTTTAGCACACTCGCCTCTGAGTCAGAAGGTCGTGGGTTCCAGAGACTTGAGGACAAAATCTAGGCTGACACTCTCAGTGCCAGTACTGAGGGAGTGCTGCACTGTCGGAGGTGCCGTCTTTCAGACGAGACATTAAACCGAGGGCCCGTCTGCCTTCTCAGTAATAGATCTCACGGCACTATTTCGAAGAAGAGCAGGGGGAGTTCTCCCCGGTGTCCTGGGGCAATATTTATCCCTCAACCAACATCACTAAAAACAGATGATCTGGTCATTATCACACTGCTGTTTGTGGGAGCTTGCTGTGCGCCAATTGGCTGCCCCCTTTCCTACATTACAACAGCGACTACACTTTGAAAAGTCCTTCATTGGCTGTAAAGCACTTTGGGATGTCCTGAGGTTGTGAAAGGAGCTACAGAAATGCAAGTTTTTTCTTTCACAGTTATTTACTGTAATTGCAGTGACCGTACTCTCGTTCTTGTGTGCGAGCCTAGACAATGATTAGCAGGATGTCTGATCGTAGCCGAGCCTAAACCTGAACTCGGGGGTCACTGGGTAGTGACCAGGAGTGGGAAGCCAGGGGTGGTTTCGCTCCTTCCTAGTACAGGACATCAAGGTCAGAGAAAGCTTCCCTCAACATTCCTGCTAAGCGGCGCGGCCGGTCAGCTGTCTGGTGGTCCCGCGCATGGCCGCTTACCGGCTTCTGAATGGGAGAATGGGCTGTGCAGCCCGTTAAAGGGACCCAAATTTTTTTTTTTTTTTTAAAAAAGGAGGAACGTTCTCCGATCCTGTCCGAGATCAGCTAATGCAGCACAGAATGGAGATTGGAACCCGGGACACTCCTGGTCTGTGTGGGGCAGCATCGGTTACCCACAGAGCTATTGGGAACGCTGCCTGTTCCGTACTCTGCAACTAGAGGACAGAAATGCAGGCTTGGGAATAACAGCGAGATTCAAATCGCTAAGCAAATATCCCGTAGTGACGGGATTGATTAAGGTAGCTGAGAGAACAGCAGGTGTGAGAGATGGCTTGCGAGGCTATTTACAGCCATTACTTTCCTCCAGCTAAGTAAATGACATGTTACTGGCCGGCTCTATGCTTGGGTTTTCATTAGCTCAGGTCCAAAAGGCACAGCAATAAGCTTATTTATCACAGTTATTCACCGCTAGCTGAGGCTGAACCCTCTCGCCCATCAGTGTCCACTGTTTGGGTTTAATCCTCTCACCAAACTAATGGGTTTAATCCTCTCACACACCTGTACCCAGGTTTAACCTTCTCACCCAACAGCCATGTTGAACACTCTCACCCACCTGTACCCATTGCACCTGTGCTTAACCCTCTCATCTACTCATCAGGTTTAACTTCTCATTTACCTGCATGACCACTCTGACCACTGATCACTGCCCATGCAGTGATTAACTCCGTCATCCCAGGATTAAGCCTACATACAAAGCAGGGATTGCACTTTATGGGGGAAGATTTCCCTTTTTCAAAAAAATAAATCACTCTCGGGATGTGGGCGTCGCTGGCAAGGCCGGCATTTATTGCCCATTACTAGTTGCCCTTGAGAAGGTGGAGGTGAGCCGCCTTCTTGAACCGCTGCAGTCCGTGTGGTGAAGGTACTCCCACCGTGCTGATAAGGAGGGAGTTCCAGGATTTTGACCCAGCAACGTTGAAGGAATGGGTGATTTATTTCCAAATCGGGATGGTGTGTGACTTGGAGGGGAACTTGGAGGTGGTGGCGTTCCCATGCGCCTGCTGCCCTTGTCCTTCTCGGTGGAAGGAGTCGCGGGTTTGGGAGGTGCTGCCGAAGAAGCCGTGGCGAGTTGCCGCAGTGCATCTTGTAGATGGTACACACTGCAGACACGTTACGCCGGTGGTGGAGGGAGTGAATGTTTAAGGTGGTGGATGGGGTGCCAATCAAGCGGGCTGCTTTATCCTGGATGGTACAAGCATCACGAGTGTTGTTGCAGCTGCACTCATCCAGGCAAGTGGAGAGTATTCCATCACACTCTGGACTTGTGCCTTGTAGGTGGCGGAGAGGCTAATGGATTGCCGGGGCTCAGAAAATACCAGACAAATTAGGCGGGGGAAAAGCGCAAACCCACAGCAAACCCCATCCGATTCCCTGTCCATTCACTGAAGTGGGGTTAAATAAATAGAACAAATCAGAATACTAACTATGGCCAGTCGGGGAGATGGAACATGAACCAGTCAACCAGTGCAAATGTAACTATCCAGGACTGAAATGAAGTTTTTCTGACATAAAACTGTCTTGTGTCTCTATGGGTAATGTTTTTACTTGGAGGCCTTGGCCTCTGTCCGAAGCCTGGTGCTGGGGGTTGACGTCCTTTCCAGAGCCATCACTCTTGCCGGCTGAAGCAAGTTACCAACTGCACCCGTGCCTGCAGTTCCCACGACACCCACGGTCAGAGCATGTGCAGAATCTGGCACCGTGCTCACAAGTCAACCATTAAAGACGTGTCTAGTCTCCGGTTACTGTTGCCCCAAATGGTTTCAAAGCAAGCAGGAGCATGAATTTTGCAAACGTTTTTTTGAGGTAAGATTTCACGATAAAGCTATTAGCAATTTTTTTTAAAAACTTGCGAGAAAGAGGAAAGAAAGACAGAGGCGATGATTAGGGGTACGGTAGCATAGTGGTCATGCTGCGATGTTACTGGACTACTAATCCAGAGATAAGAGTTCAAATCCCACCACGGCAGCCGTGGAATTTAAAATCAATCAATTAAATAAAAATCTGGAATAAAAAGCTTGTGTCAGTAATGGTGACCATGAAACTTCCGGATTGTAGTTAAAAAAAAACACACATCCGGTTCACTAATGTCCTTTAGCGAAGGAAACCTGGCCTCCTTACCCGGTCTGGCCTATATGTGACTCCAGACCCACGGCAATGCGACTGGCTCTTAACTGCCCTCTGAAATGGCCGAGCAAGCCGCTCAGTTGTATTTAAGGCGGCGGCTCACCACCACCTTCTCGAGGTCAAGTCCACATCCCGTGAATGGAAAAAAAAAAGCAGCCGAGAATTCGAAAACAACGATTGTGCAGCTAATGTCGGCAAGGGAAACACTAATTAACAACTTTCCAGGAACCATAAAACATTTCCCTGTCACTTCATTCCAAATTCTTCCAACTTTTATTGTAATCATCACTCTCAGGATGTGGGCGTTGCTGGCTCGGCCGACATTTATTGCCCATCCCTGGGAAGGTGGTGGTAGGCGGTGGTCTTCTTCAACCGGTAGCGGTTTGGCACAGCTGAGCGACTTGCTTGGACACTTCCGAGGGCAGTTAAGAGTCGACCACGGGAGATTAATTGGGGAAATATTAAATGGCTCAGATGAAGTAAATCCTGAATATCACTTCCAAATAAGGCAGGAGAGAGGTTATAAATATAAACTACCAAAAAAAATAAAACTTAAATCAGATACACGAATGAAGTTCTTCACACAAAAGGTGAGATATGTCTGGAAAAAGCTACTCAGCAGCGAGGTGAGATGCAGATTTTAGTGGCGCTCAAAACATAGTTGGATGCCAGGATGGAAGAATTTAAATACGAAAGGGATGAGCTTCGATGGAACCAATAGTCTTTTCTCGCCCTTCACGGTTACTATATTCTTACATTCAGCTAACAACCTGCCCCTGGCTGCTCATCATACTGTGTCGACCAAGCATGTACAGTAAAGTTACGATGACGCCGACCCACCTCCCAGCGTTCCATAGCGTACTTGTCCAGCGAGGTGATGTCTCGAGCGTGCTTGTCGGGTCCCAGCTGGCTAGTGTCATCTGCCCAGGCTTTGCCCCTGCCAGAACATGGCACATTGGTCAGTGTTTGTAACTATCACAGCCCCTGATCGCTCAGCAATAGCTCATGGACATTTACACAAACACACGGGCATTCACCACAGCTCCTGATCGCTCGGAATTAACCCATGGGGGCACACGCGCGCGCACACACACCCAGCAATACCACCCGTGCACCCACCACAGCGAGACTATCGACAAGGACTGTTTTCTTAATTATTTTGTCTCAACAATCCCACTTTCTTTCCTCCAACCTGCATCCTGTGAGTCAGAGCAAAGATGTTACTAAGCCCACAGTCTACTACCAAGTCCGGTAGCTGCCAACGGTGCAGAGTTCGCTGATCTCAGCCAGGGCTGGGGCGGAGTTGCAGCAACAGGTGTCAGCGGCCTGGGCTAGGGAAGACAAAATGTGACCACGGGTCCTGCTCTTGATCGCTGTGCGGTGAGTCGTACCGTGGGCCCCACACGCTCACCTTCTGATACAGATATGGCCCTTTGATGTTAGATGCTCACGTCGAGACCTTCTGCTGTCACCCACACACTTGCCTGCTCATCACCACAAGGACCTCCCCACATCGGGCTGCTTTGGTGCCCCCTCGTGATCCTTTGCAGCCTTGGGATGGGGCTTCAAATCCAGGCCTGAGTGCAAGAGTTCAGTTCCCAGTGCATGTGTAACCAGAACACAAACCCACCACTGACACAGTGCCAAGTAGCAATCTTACTCAGAAAGGCCGCATAATGGCTGATGTAGAAAATGGAACAATGTCACAATGGTACAGCAAGGGTGCTCTTCGAAGGTTGCAGCAGTGCAGAGGGAGCTTTACTCTGTATCTAGCCCGTGCTGTACCCGCCCTGGGAGTGTTTGATGGGACAGTGTAGAGGGAGCTTTACTCTGTATCTAACCCGTGCCGTACCTGCCCTGGGAGTGTTTGATGGGACAGTGTAGAGGGAGCTTTACTCTGTATCTAACCCATGCTGTACCTGCCCTGGGAGTGTTTGATGGGGCAGTGTAGAGGGAGCTTTACTCTGTGTCTAACCCATGCTGTACCTGCCCTGGGAGTGTTTGATGGGACAGTGTAGAGGGAGCTTTACTCTGTATCTAACCCGTGCCGTACCTGCCCTGGGAGTGTTTGATGGGACAGTGTAGAGGGAGCTTTACTCTGTATCTAACCCATGCTGTACCTGCCCTGGGAGTGTTTGATGGGGACAGTGCAGAGGGAGCTTTACTCTGTATCTAACCCGTACTGTACCTGCCCCGGGAGTGTTCGATGGGGCAGTGTAGAGGGAGCTTTACTCTGTATCTAACCCGTGCCGTACCTGCCCTGGGAGTGTTTGATGGGACAGTGTAGAGGGAGCTTTACTCTGTATCTAGCCCATGCTGTACCTGCCCTGGGAGTGTTTGATGGGACAGTGTAGAGGGAGCTTTACTCTGTATCTAACCCGTGCCGTACCTGCCCTGGGAGTGTTTGATGGGACAGTGTAGAGGGAGCTTTACTCTGTATCTAACCCATGCTGTACCTGCCCTGGGAGTGTTTGATGGGGACAGTGCAGAGGGAGCTTTACTCTGTATCTAACCCGTACTGTACCTGCCCCGGGAGTGTTCGATGGGGCAGTGTAGAGGGAGCTTTACTCTGTATCTAACTCGTGCTGTACCTGCCCGGGGAGTGTTTGATGGGACAGTGTAGAGGGAGCTTTACTCTGTATCTAACCCGTGCTGTACCTGCCCTGGGAGTGTTTGATGGGGACAGTGTAGAGGGAGCTTTACTCGGTATCTAACCTGTGCTGTACCTGCCCTGGGAGTGTTTGATGGGGCAGTGTAGAGGGAGTTTTACTCTGTATCTAACCCGTGCTGTACCTGTCCTGGGAGTGTTTGATGGGACAGTGTAGAGGGAGCTTTACTCTGTATCTAACCCGTGCTGTACCTGCCCTGGGAGTGTTTGATGGGGCAGTGTAGAGGGAGTTTTACTCTGTATCTAACCCGTGCTGTACCTGCCCTGGGAGTGTTTGATGGGACAGTGTAGAGGGAGCTTTACTCTGTATCTAACCCGTGCTGTACCTGCCCTGGGAGCGTATGATGCCCGAAACACTAAGTGCTCCATTTCGCAGTATGAGTACATTTGATTGTAAATTGATTTTGTTAAACGCACGGTTATTTTCCAACAATGAAATTAACACTTGGGCAAGATACCATTGCTATGGTTACTAAAAGCATGGCAACTTAATTGCTGCAAATTGAGATCTGTTTGAGCAACGCCGTCCTCTGCACTGTGACAGGAGCATCTGGAGGGGCGGCCCCGAGGGCACAGCGTTAGCGGGATCGCAGTGCCAGTGTATAAAGGGGCACTGTCATCGGGGTGGCTCATCTCTGGAATTGCACAGGGACAGGCTGCAACTGGATGGCAACAAGGTATCGAGAGGGTAATGTGGAGCCAGCCTATTCCAGAGAATCAAATGTACTGAACAACTGGGAATATGATTATTGGGGTCGAGGAGGAGGAGAGAAAGGGTCGGAGGTGGGAATAAATGGAAACTGGCTGGCTGGTTGCTTTTAGCAGTCTACAATTTTCAAACTCCAGAAGAAACATCTGTTTTGACCACCTTCTCACACACACACAAACAATGCTCCCTCTAATTTTTGCGCGGTCCCTTTAACTCTTTGGGAGGCCCATTCAGATTTTCACACAAGCTGCGTTTTTTTTCCAAACAAAGGCCGTCGAGCGGCACGTCCAGACCGTGGCCGCGTGTTTTTAAAAAAAATTAGTTCATGGGATGTGGGTGTCACTGGCAAGGCCAGCATTTATTGCCCATCCCTAATTGCACTTGAGGTGATGGTGAGCCGCCTTCTTGAACCGCTGCAGTCCGTGTGGTGAAGGTGCTCCCACAGTGCTGTTAGGGAGGGAGTTCCAGGATTTTGACCCGGCGACGATGAAGGATCGGCGAAATACTTCTAAGTCAGGATGGTGTGTGACTTGGAGGGGAACTTGGAGGTGGTGGTGTTCCCATGCGCCTGCTGCCCTAGGTGGTAGAGGTCGCGGGTTTGGGAGGTGCTGCCGAAGAAGCCTTGGTGAGTTGCTGCAGTGCATCTTGTAGATGGTACACACTGCAGCCACGGTACGGCGTTGGTGGAGGGAATGAATGTCTAAGATGGTGGATGGGGTGCCAATCAAGCGGGCTGCTTTGTCCTGGATGGTGTCGAGCTTCTGGAGTGTTGTTGGAGCTGCACTCATCCAGGTAAATGGAGAGTATTCCGTCACACTCCTGACTTGTGCCTTGTAGATGGTAGAAAGGCTTTGGGGAGTCAGGAGGTGAGACACTCACCGCTCTGACCTGCTCTTGTTGCCACAGTATTTATGTGGCTTAGCGAGAATGTTGACAGAGGCGCGCGCACTCACACACTCGCAGACACACACACGCGCCACTGAACACGGCCTCGCCACCTTTACTCACCCTCCGAGAAGTGCGATGCGCAGGTTCTCTTTGAAGATGGGATTGAGGACCAGGCCCTGCAGTCCGCCGGGAAGCTGCTGGGAATGCCAGAGTCGAAGCCCCGTCAGGATGCTCATGCAGTCGTCGTGGTCTCTGTGGAGAGGGGGGCGGTACAGAGAGGTCAATGCCACAACGGTACTGTTGGCGAGTTGGCAAAACACCCGCTGCTTAAATGCAGTTTAAAAAAGAACACAGGATCGGTCGGGGTGAAGAAGGCCCTTCGGCCCTTTCGATCTCCTCCTTCCGAAAGACTAATCCCACCGCAACACCTGGCTGCTTTTTATATGACGCCAGTTTCCAGGTCTCACCCACCCTTCCTAGCAAAGCATTCCAGTTATTCAGCACCCTGATGTGTCTCCTAAACCTGCTCTCTACAACCCCGAGCCTTCTAGTCCTACGGCCTTGGTGCAACTGAAAGCAAGGTTAGAAAGAAAGACTTGCCTTTCTATAGCGCCTTTCACAACCTCAGGACGACCCAAAGCGCAATGAAGTACTTTTTGAAATGTAGTCACTGTTGCAAATGTAGGAAACGCGGCAGCCAACTTGTGCACAGCAAGCAGCCACAAACAGCAATGTGATAATGACCAGATGATCGTTTTTTTTAGCGTTGCTGATTGAGGGATAAATATTGGCCAGGCCACTGGGAGAAACTCCCCTGCTCTTCTTCGAAGTAGCGGCCATGGGATTTTTTTACCTCTGCTTGAGAACACAGACGGGGCCTGGGTTTAATGTCTCATCTGAAATACGGCACCTCCGACAGTGCAGCACTCCCTCAGCACTGTGCTGGAGTGTCAGCCTGGATTTATGTGCTCGAATCTCTAGGGAGTGAGGCTTGAACCCACGACTTTCTGACTCAGAGGCGAGGGTGCTGCCCATTAAGCCACGGCTGACATCCCTGTGGTTTTACGGTTCAAAGAAGTGAAATTCCATTTCTATTTTTAAAAAGAAACAAAATACTGCAGATGCAGGACATCTGAAACAGAAAATGCGGGAAACACTCCGGCAGCATCTGCAAAGAATGGGGGGAAAAAAAGGTTAATGGTGAATTCTAGCAAAGGACTGCCCCTGAACCGTTAACTTTTTTCCTTTCTGAGCGGGTCAGGCAGCATCGGCATTTTCTCTTTTTGGTTCCACTTTTAATGCATGGTAATCCAGGAATTTACAGGCGTGTTGGAGGATTGTATTCCATTCATTTCCCCGTGAATCAGCAGCCTTGCTATTGTGTGTCTTGATCTGGTCGCTCAAGGAGACTGACATGAATCAGTCATTCATGAAAGAAAGACTTATAAAATAATACTGAGCGGCCTGCGGGTAGCGCTGTCCAGGGAGAGTATAAATACTTGGGCACGGGCCCAGCTTACGCAGGACGTTCTTAACAGGAACTAGTGAAGGATGCAACTAGACCTCCATGTTGTAAAACAGTTGATTAAAGCTTTGTTTAACGCTTAGACCAAGTGCCTAGTAGTTTTCTTACGTCAGAGACGATGCTACAATCAGAACGATCAGATCTAATATCAGAAGATTAACATTCACTGCGCCCAGCTGGTTAGAGGGCCGTCACTGGGAATAATGTCTGGCCAGAACGTGGTTGGATTCAAAGTCCCACTCCAGGGACTTGAGCTCAAACTCTAGGCTGACGCTCCCATTGCCAGGACTGAGCGAGTGCTGCTCTGTCAGAGGTGCCGTCTTTCGGGTGAGACGACAAAACAGATCTTTTACATCTGCCCTCGCAGTTGGATGTAAAAGATCCCGCAGCACTATTTCGAAGAAGAGCAGGGGGCGTTCTCCTCAGTGTCCTGGGCCAATATTAATCCTTTGACCAACATCACCAAAAAAAAGCCAGATCATCTGGTGATTGATCTCGTTGCTGTTTGTGGGAACTTGCTGTGCGCAAATTGGCTGCCATGTTTCCAATATTACAACAGCGGCTACACTTCAAAAGTACTTCATTGGCTGTAAAGCCCTTTGGGACGTCCTGAGGTCATGAAAGGCGCTGTATAACCCGGATGTGCCACTTTTGGTCAACAACCCCCACAAAACCATCAGCCCAAAGCATCGCTGGAGTAAAGAAAAAGCCACAAGTGAAGGAAAAACAGAGAGAGAGAGTGAGAGAGAGGAAACCCCTTCTCTCCACCAGCCATCTCAGAAGATAGCCATTCCGCCAGTCTGGTTTTGTACACCACTTCAGTCAGGGCGCGAGCAAATAGCATCGTCCTGTGCTCCCCAAGCAGGCTCTGCACGATCAGCAAGAGTGCGATCGCACAGCCACGCTCCCACCGGCTCAAAATAGCCAGAGCCGGCTGCTCAGACGCCACATATGGTGCCACAGTCTTCAGCTTCCCAGTCCCTGAGCTTCGTACGTGTGACCTGCACCATCTGCCTCGCCCACATGCTTCTCCGACTTCAGGGAATCAAAAATTGTTTTGGAAACAGGGCTGAGACTCATTCAGCTTATTTGGGGGGAAGCTGTGGTGCAGTGGGTCAGAAACTGTCCTTTCCCCCTCTGAGACTGGGCGGTGCAGTGGGTCAGACACTGTCCTTTCCCCCTCTGGGACTGTGTTGCAGTGGGTCAGACACTGTCCTTTCCCCCTCTGGGACTGGGAGGTGTGGTGGGTCAGACACTGTCCTTTCCCACTCTGGAACTGGGTGGTGCAGTGAGTCAGACACTGTCCTTTCGCCCTCTGGGACTGGGTGGTGCAGTGGGTCAGACACTGTCTTTTCACCCTCTGGGACTGGGTGGTGCAGTGGGTCAGGCACTGTCCTTTCCCCCTCTGGGACTGGGTGGTGCAGTGGGTCAGACACTGTCCTTTCCCCCTCTGGGACTGGGTGGTGCAGTGGGTCAGACACTGTCCTTTTGCCCTCTGGGACTGGGCGGTGCAGATTGTCAGACACTGTCCTTTCACCCTCTGGGAATTGGTGGTGCAGTGGGTCAGACACTGTCCTTTCACCCTCTGGGACTGGGTGGTGCAGTGGGTCAGACACTGTCCTTTCACCCTCTGGGACTGGGTGGTGCAGTGGGTCAGACACTGTCCTTTCGCCCTCTGGGACTGGGTGGTGCAGTGGTTCAGATGCTGTCCTTTCCCCCTCTGGGACTGGGTGGTGCAGTGGGTCAGACACTGTCCTTTCACCCTCTGGGACTGGGTGGTGCAGTGGGTCAGACACTGTCCTTTCACCCTCTGGGACTGGGCGGTGCAGTGGGTCAGACACTGTCCTTTCACCCTCTGGGACTGGGTGGTGCAGTGGGTCAGACACTGTCCATTCCCCCTCTGGGACTGGGTGGTGCAGCGGGTCAGACACTGTCCTTTCACCCTCTGGGACTGGGTGGTCCAGTGGGTCAGACACTGTCCTTTCCCCCTCTCGGACTGGGTGGTGCAGTGGGTCAGACACTGTCCTTTAACCCTCTGGGACTGGGTGGTGCAGTGGGTCAGACACTGTCCTTTCCCCCTGTGGGACTGGGTGGTGCAGTGGGTCAGACACTATCCTTTCACCCTCTGGGACTGGGTGGTCCAGTGGGTCAGACACTGTCCTTTCCCCCTGTGGGACTGGGTGGTGCAGTGGGTCAGACACTGTCCTTTCACCTTACACAAGTTGAATTGATTGAATTAAGTGGGTTTGTGATAACTGTGGCTCTGTATATTCACTTGTTGTGAAATAAAGCAGCTTAATGATTTCTTGTTCCAACTTTGAGAAGACTGAAGGGATATATATATGGGGACATATGCAAAAGATATGAATATCTGGTTCAGATGCCAAGGGGAGGAGAGGAGGTTACAATTTACATGCCTGGTTTACTCTATCATGTACAGTCCCCAGCGCTTATAGTGGCTGCATTGTTGCTAACGCAATTTGCCCAGTATACGCGTTGGGGTGGTTTATTCCCGCAACACTAGCCCCTGATGATTAATCTAAAATTTTAAGACGACAGTTAAATGCTCTTTGAAAAATTAAGATGAGTAAAATCAGTCGGGATACGGTGGATTCTGGTGGCCGTACTACAGTGTAGAGGGAAGGTTATCTGCCGGCTATGTTCTACTTTGGAGCTTAACGAGGTGCTATTTAATTATTGAACATGTTTGTTCCTGCACTCCGTGTTGAGTAGCGCAATCTGTAACCCGACACCAGTTAGAGCTCATTAAGTATAACAGGTAATTGGACCTTAAAGCACGAACTACTCACTGAACACCCGTCTCTGCCCAAAATACCTGGTGCACTTCGCATGACTGCATAATTGACTATAATGGAAATGGCAAATGGTTTCCGCTATTTGCCCGATTCAAACGTGGCCAATTTTAGTGGTGGGGACTGGAGTTAGATATTAGGCAACATGAGCACACCCCAAAACACAAGACACACACACACAGCGGTTACAGAAGTATCAGCTTGGCTCAGTGGGTAACACTTGCACCGCTGTGTCAGAAGATTAGGAGTTCGAGCCCCAGACACTTGAGCGCATAATCTCGGCTGGATTCCATGGTACTATTCGAAGAAGTAGTAAAGAAAGACTTGCATTTATATAGCGCCTTCCACAACCTCAGGACGTCCCAAAGCGCTTTACAGCCAATGAGATACTTTTGAAGTGTAGTCACTGTTGTAATGTAGGGAACATGGCAGCCAATTTGTGCACAGCAAGCTCCCACAAACAGCAATGTGATAATGACCGGATCGTCTGTTTTTTTTTTAAAGTGATGTTGATTGCGGGACAAATATTGACGAGGACACCGGGGAGAACTCCCCTGTTCGTCTTCAAAATAGTGCCGTGGGATCTTTTACATCCACCTAAGAGGGCAGACAGGGCCTCGGCTTAACGGCTCATCTGAAAGACGGCACCTCCGACAGTGCAGCATTCCTGCACTCTACTGCACTGGAGTGTCAGCCTGGATTTCTGTGCTCAAGTCCCTGGAGTGGGACTTGAACCCACAACCTTCTGACTCAGAGTCGAGAGTGCTACCCACTGAGCCATGGCTGACACAGTGGGGGAGTTTCCATCAAAACCACATTGTCTGCTCGTACATCTCAGTGCTGTGCGTGAAACCTTGCAGTGTGTTGTGTTGCCTACAAAACAACAGTGACTATATCTTTATTTTACTGCTGTACCTATGTGAATAACTAAGGCAAGACTCAAACTTGAAACAACCGTTCAATCCTGCGTGACATGTTTTTGGTGCCACTCTTACTTGATCACCTCCTGCTATTCCATTGGCAGGATAGGCGCACCAACGTCAGTGTTCTTGCTCAGGCCAACATCCCCAGCATCGAAGCTTTGACCACGCTCGATTAGCTCCGATGGACGGGCCACATTGTCCGCATGCCCGATACGAGACTCCCAAAACAAGCGCTCGACTCGGAGCTCCGGCACGGCAAGAGAGCCTCAGGTGGGCAGAGGAAACGCTTCAAGGACACCCTCAAAGCCTCCTTGAAAAAGTGCAACATCCCCCCCGACACCTGGGAATCCCTGGCCCAAGACCGCACAAAGTGGAGGAGAAGCATCCGGGAAGGCGCCGAACACCTCGAGTCTCTTCGCCGGGAGCAAGCGGAAGCCAAGCACAGGCAGCGCAAGGAGCGCACGTCAACCCAAGCACCCCACCCACCCGCCCCTTCAACCACCGTCTGCCCCACCTGTGACAGAGACTGTAGGTCCCGCATTGGACTCATCAGTCACCTGAGAACTCATTTTTAATGTGGAAGCAAGTCATCCTCGGTTCCGAGGGACTGCCTGAGAGAGGGATCACCAGCGCAGATGTGGATCCGCATTAAGTATTACACAGCTCAAAATATCCATGTTTAGAAGGGCTTAATCTATAAACTTGCTGCCGAGTGCTTTTCACAGGTCAAGTCGACACGGTATGAAAATTACATCACTAAAACAAATTATCTGGTCATTTATCTCATTGCTGTTTGTGGGATTTTGTTGCACTCAAAATGGCCGCCCCGCTTTCCCTCCGTGGCTACACTTCAATAAAAGTACTTCATTGGCTGTGAAGCACTTTGGGATGAACTGAGCTCATGAAAGGCGCGATGGAAATGCAGCTCTTTAACAAGAAAATCAGTGGATAGTTTTGTTTCAATTAATTCCAGCATCAGTCGCCTTTCTTCTACCTCAGCAAGCAGTCGGTTACTGGGTGGGCCTAGGCAGAGTGTGCCACCGTCGACGGAAGTTCCACCCGATCCCATGGGATTCCCGCCTCGGTCGAGTTAGGTTAGGCTCGCAGCTAGTGACTGTGGGACTGTGCCTGGGCACCCAGTCACTGCCAACAGCAGGAGGAGGAAACTGGCTTCAGTTAAAAAAAAAAAGGGTATTTAACAAGATGAATCACGGCAAAGCGATGGCTAACTGGACCGGATGTGACAGGACAGTACCGTTGGTTATCTTTCTTTACCCAGAAGGCTACGGCAGCCTGGGGCACGGGCTGATCCAAGAACAGCAATCGCATCACGTAATTCCGAGCCAGTGCCGGCAGCTCCCTGAGGGAAGGAAGAAGAACAATTTAGCAGGACACTAAACACTTAAGGGGTGAAAGTTGACGTGGACGGGATGCAAAGCAGACGGTATTGTATCGGTCACCTGTTATACGCCCGGCCCCATATAACAGGCGGCAAAAGCCATTCCGTCTGTTTTGCCTCCCCGCCTCTACAACCCCCACCCAAGTCCAATCTCACCCCACCCGCACTTTCTAGAGTGGAGCACAAGTTTTACTTCACAAAAATTATTCCGTGGGGGAAAAATAAATCAGCCGGGCTGCTATCCAGGGATTGTTCCTAGAAAGCGTGCGTGCGCGTGTGTGCAGCAGGCAAGAACAGGATCGAGCTTGGTTGTGTTGCCCTCCCAAGTCAAGTACCCTTAGGTCACCAACTCCAGAGGCGTGCGCACAAAATCTAGGTCGGCACTCCAGTGCAGTACTGAGCTCCGATGCACTGTCGCAGATGCTGTTTTTCAGGGCGAGACGTTAAACCGAGGCCTGCCCTCGTCTGCCTTCTCGTGTGGATGTAAAAGATCCCACGGCCACTATTTCAAAGAGGAGCAAGGAGAGTTCTCCCCGGTATCCTGGGCCAATATTTATCCCTCAAACAAAAATCACTAAAAAAAATTATCTGGCCATTATCAAATTGCTGTTTGTTGGGAGCTTGCTCCGCACAATTTGGCTGCCGCATTTCCTACATTACAACAGTGACGACACTTCCAAAGTACTTCATTGGCTGTAAAGCACTTTGGGACGTCCTGGGATGGGGAGCAAAGGAAAAGCCCTGCCTATTTGTAACCCTGCAAAGCAACAATGAGTTGGGAGGACTAACAAGGCAAGGGAATA
This sequence comes from Somniosus microcephalus, assembly GCF_052327205.1. Lineage (NCBI taxonomy): Eukaryota > Metazoa > Chordata > Chondrichthyes > Squaliformes > Somniosidae > Somniosus > Somniosus microcephalus. Next base: position 131,592,500 of record NW_028225179.1, read on the forward strand.
CACAATGAATGGTAGGACCCTAGGAAGGACAGAGGGTCAGAGGGACCTTGGTGTGCATGTACATAGATCACTGAAGGTAGCAGGACAGGTAGATAAGGTGGTTAAAAAGGCATATGGTATACTTGCCTTCATTAGCTGAGACACAGAATATAAGAGCAGGGAGGTTATGATGGAGCTGTACAAAATGCTAGCTAGGCCACAGCTGGAATACTGTATGCAGTTCTGGTCACCACACTATAAGAGGGATGTGATTGCATTGGAAAGGGTGCAGAGGAGATTCACCAGGATGTTACCTGGACTGGAGTGCTTCAGCTATGAAGAGAGACTGGACAGGCTGGGGTTATTTTCCTTAGAGGAGAGATGACTGAGGGGGGGCCTGATTGAGGTGTACAAAATTATGAGGGGCATAGATAGGGTAGATAGAAAGGAACTTTTCCCCTTAGTAGAGGGGTCAATAACCAGGGGGCATAGTTTCAAGGTAAGGGGCAGGAGGTTTAGAGGGGATTTGAGGAAAAACTTTTTCACCCAGTGGGTGGTTGGAATCTGGATCTCACTGCTTGAAAGGGTGGTAGAGGCAGGAACCCTCACAACATTCAAGAAGCATTTAGATGAGCACTTGAAACGCCATAGCATACAAGGCTACGGACCAAGTGCTGGAAAATGGGATTAGAATAGACAGGGCTTGATGGCCGGCGCGGACACGATGGGCCGAAGGGCCTCTTTCTGTGCTGTATAACTCTATGACTATGAGTCAGCAGGCAACGCAATGCAAAATACCATTCTCATAACACACCTGGATACCGAAAGGCAGATACCAGCCAGAGACTGGGTGGTGTTTATTTCCCTGAGATTTGATCAGTGCCATTCAGTGGAGTTACTGCATATCCACGTGTTACCTCGGCGACAGGTTAAAGAAATTAAAGCTAGCAATCTTAACGGCGCTATGGGTTAATACACCGATATATCACCTGGTGTGGTACTGAGCCAAATAGAGCAGGGAGATCCCAGGTTCAATCCCAAACCTCTAATTGGTTTAGCTTATCTAAGGTGGGGTGTTATAATTTGCCTCAGCGGCCCTGGGTGAGAGAGGGGAGGGAAGGTGTCATTTTAACCACGCGGCACCCATTTTAACTACGCGGCACCCATTTTAACTGCGCGGCGCCCTTACAGCCTTTGAAAAGGTCACAGCACAGTTAAAATGGAGAGCAAGGTCTCCCTTCCTAACTCAGGGCCGCGGAGGCTGATTGTAACCTCGCCTTACCTGAAGACAGCCAGGCATGTTGCCGGGTGGTTGTACAGCTTGTCAAGGATTGCTGGGCTGAGGCTCTTCATGTACTCGTGCAGGTTCTTACACTTCAGCTTCTCCCGTTGCATGGTGGGCCTGGCGCAGGAGCACTGCCAGGGCCTGGGGGGGAGGAAAAGAAACAGGTTAGCGAGTGCCACGCGTGAAGCCAAATCTCGCGGCACAGACAGGCGGCCCGTTAAACAGGGAGTGGAGCCGCAGAGGCGCGCTTAGCAGCGCGACGTCACTCCTCGCGCCGTAAAGTGAACCGCAAACGTGGTTGTGCAGCGCGTCGAGCAGGGAGGCACATTACTTGCATGCACCAGGCCCACTGCCCTAAGTAACCCGAACCAAAACTTCTTCAGACAGAGAATGGTGAGAATGTGGAACTCGCTACCACATGGAGTGGTTGAGGCGACAGCATATATGCATTTATGGGGAAGCTAGACATCTCAGTGAAGACGCAAAGAGGCTGCAAAGGGATATAGACTGGTTAAGTGAGTGGGCAAGATCATGGCAGATGGAACATAATGTGGCAAAGTGTGAAGTAATGCACTTTGGTAGGAAAAACAGAATATATTTTAAATGGAGAGAGACTGGAAAATGTTGGCATTCAGAGGGACCTGGGTGTCCTTGTATACAAATCACAGAAGTTAACAGGCAGGTACAGCAAGCAATTAGGAAAGCAAATGGTATGTTATATTTCAAACCTTTTGTAACAAAAGCTAAGAGTAAAGACATCTTACTGCAATTACACAGGGCCTTGGTGAGACCACACCTGGAGTATTGTGGACAGTTTTGGTCTCCTTACCTAAGGAAGGATGTACTTGCCTTAGAGGGAGTGCAACGATGGTTCACCAGACTGGTTCCTGGGATGGGGGGATTGCCCTATGAGGAGAGATTGAGTAGACTAGGCGTATATTCTCTAGAGTTTAGAAGAATGAGAGGTGATCTCATTGAAACATACACAATTATTACAGGGCTTGACAGGGTAGATGCAGGGAGGATGTTTCCCCCTGGCTGGGGAGTCTCGAACCAGGGGTCACAGTCTCAGAATAAGGGGTCGGCCATTTAGGACTGAGATGAGGAGAAATGTCTTCACTCAGAGGGTGGTGAATCTTTGGAATTCTCTACCCTGGAGGGCTGTGGAGGCTCAGTCGTTGAGTATATTCAAGACAGAGATCGATAGATTCTCGAATATTAAGTGGATCAAGGGATATGGGGGTAGTGCGGGAAAGTGGGGTTAAGGTCGAGGATCAGCCATGATCTTATTAAATATCGGAGCCGACTCCTGCTCCTATTTCTTATGTTCTTACACGAGGAGGAAAGGACTAGCAGAATATGCTGATAGGGTGTGACGAAGTTAGGTGGGAGGAGGCTCGTGTAGAGCATAAACCCGTCGGGCCGAATGGCCTGTTTGTGTGCTGCAAATTCTATGTAATTCTGTGCAAGAGCCTAATATATTCTCCCTGTCTAGAAAAAAGATTGAGGGGTGATCTGATAGAAGTCTTTAAGATTATGAAAGGGTTCGATAGGGTAGACGTAGAGAAGATGTTTCCACTTGTGGGGGGAGACCAGAACTAGGGGCCTTAAATATTAGACAGTCACTGATAAATCCAATAGGGAATTCAGGAGAAACGTCTTTACCCAGAGAGTGGTGTGAATGTGGAACTCGCCACCACAGGGAGTGGTTGAGGCAAATAGAATAGATGCATTTAAGGGGAAGCTGGATAAACACATGAGGGAGAAATGATTAGAGGGCTATGTTGATAGGGTGAGGTGAAGTAGGGAGGGAGCAGGCTCATGTGGAGCATAAACACCGGCATGGACCAGTTGGGCTGAATGGCTGGTTTCTGTAATTCTATGAATCCACAGAGCAGAGTCTTCACAGTGGCCACATTTAGCTGGAGAAGATCACGGGCCAACCATCCCATGGTGCATTATAGGCACCAAAACAGTCAGTTGAGTGGAGAGAGAAAGGTTTGTCTTTATACAACACCCTCCGATACTTTAAAACACATTTTTTTATTTGTTTATGGGATGTGGGTGTCGGCGACAAGGCCAGCATTTATTGCCCATCCCCAGTTGCCCTTGAGAAGGTGGTGGTGAGCCGCCTTCTTGAACCGCTGCAGTCCGTGTGGTGAAGGTGCTCCCACAGTGTTGTTAGGGAGGGAGTTCCAGGATTTTACATAGATACACAGAAAATAGGAGCAGGAGTAGGCCATTCGGCCCCTCGAGCCTGCTCCGCCATTCAACGAGATCATGGCTGATCATCCAAATTCAGTACCCTGTCCCTGCTTTCTCCCCATATCCCTTGATCCTTTTAGCCTTAAGAAATATATCCAACTCCTTCTTGAATATATTTAATAATGAATTGGCCTCCACTGCCTTCTGTGGTAGAGAATTCCACAGGTTCACCACTCTCTGGGTGAAGAAATTCCTCCTCATCTCTGTCCTAAATGGCTTACCCCTTATCCTTAGACTGTGTCCCCTGGTTCTGGGCTCCCTGACCATCGGGAACATCCTTCCTGCATCTAGTCCGGTTAGAATTTTATAAGTTTCAATGAGATCCCCTCTCATTCTTCTAAACTCCAGCGAATATAAGCCCAATCAACCCAATCTCTCTTCATACATCATTCCTGCCATCCCAGGTATCAGCCTGGTGAATCTTCGCTGAACTCCCTCCATGGCAAGAACATCCTTCCTCAGATAAGGCGACCAAAACTGCACACAATGCTCAAGGTGTGGTCTCACCAAGGCCCTGTACAACTGCAGCAAGACATCCTTGTTCCTGTACTCGAACCCTCTCGCTACGAAGGCCAACATACCATCTGCCTTCTTAACCGCCTGCTACACCTGTATGCTTACCTTCAGCGACTGGTGCACAAGGACACCCAGGTCTCGTTGCACTTCCCCTTCTCCCAATCTATTGCCATTCAGATAATAATCTGCCTTCCTGTTTTTGACACCAAAGTGGATAACCTCGCATTTATCCACGTTATATTGCATCTGCCATGCTTCTGCCCAATCACCCAACCTGTCCAAATCATCCTGGAGTTTCTCGGCATCCTCCTCACAGCACACACGCCCACCCAGCTTTGTGTCGTCTGCAAACTTGGAGATATTACATCTAGTTCCCTCGTCTAGATCATTAATATATATTGTGAATAGCTGGGGTCCTAGGACCGATCCCTGTGGTACCCCACTAGTCACTGCCTGTCACACGGAAAAAGACCCGTTTATTCCAACTCTTTGCTTTCTGTCTGCCAACCAGTTCTCTATCCAAGTCAATATCTTGCCCCCAATCCCATGTGCCTTAACTTTACACGCTAATCTCTTATGCGGGACCTTATCGAAAGCCTTCTGAAAGACCAAATACACCACATCCACTGGTCCTCCCTTACCTATTCTACCAGTTACATCCTCAAAAAATTCCAGTAGATTAGTCAAGCACGATTTACCTTTTGTAAATCCATGTTGACTTTGTCCGATCCGGTCACTGTTTTCCAAGTGCTCTGCTATTACATCTTTTATAATGGACTCTAGCATTTTCCCCACTACCGATGTCCGGCTTACCGGTCTATAATTCCCCGTTTTCTCTCTACCACCTTTTTTAAATAGTGGGGTAACATTAGCTACCCTCCAATCCATGGGTACTGTTCCAGAGTCTATCGAATTTTGGAAGATGACCAGCAATGCATCTACTATTTCTTGGGTCACTTCCTTAAGTACCCTAGGATATAGATTATCAGGTCCTGGGGATTTATCGGCCTTCAATCCCGTCAATTTCCCTCACACCATTTCCTTACAAATTCTGATTTCTTTCAGTTGCTCCCTCTCATTAGACCCTATGTTCCCCGACATCTCTGGGAGGTTATTTGTGTCCTCCTTTGTGAAGACAGAACCAAAGTATGTATTTAATTGGTCCGCCATTTCTTTGTTCCCCATTATAAATTCCCCTGATTCTGACTGCAAGGGACCTACGCTTGACTTCACCAATCTTTTTCTCTTCACATATCTATAGAAACTTTTACAGTCAGTTTTTATGTTCCCTGCAAGCTTACTCTCGTACTCTATTTTCCCCCTCTTAATTAATCCCTTTGTCCTCCTTTGTTGAATCCTAAACCGCTCCCAATCCTTTTGACCCAGCGACGAAGAAGGATTGGCGATATACTTCTAAATCAGGATGCTGTATGACTTGGAGGTGGTGGTGTTCCCATGCGCCTGCTGCCCTTCACCTACAGCGGATCCCAGCTCTCAGAAACATCTCAAAGCCCTTCACGTACAGCAAATTGCTTTGAAGTGCAGAGATGGTGTTATGAAGCTGTTTTGCACACAGCAAGATCCCACAAACAGCCCCGGGAGGAACGCTCTGTTTTTTGGTGGTGTCGGATCAAAGATGTGTTGGCCAGGACACCAGGAGAACTCCCTGCCTTTCTGCAAATAGAGCCATGGGGTCTTTTGCACCCATTTTAATGGGCAGGCAGGGAGGGCCTCAGTTTCGTCTCTCACCCGATGGGCTGCACCTTCAACAATGCAGCACTCCCTCAGTGGTGTGCTGATTAATGTACTCAGCCTAGATTAGAAACAGGGTTGAGCCCGCAGCCCTCTGACTCAAAGTTGAAACAGCTCCCAACTAAGCCAAGCTGACAGCACTTGCATTAGGTTTACTTAGCAAACGTCTACCAGTGCATTACTGGGAGACAGGAGGGAAATCTCACGTAAACCACTGCACTTTAATGTTGCACGATACATTGCTCATGTAACACTCAAATCATCAGCTCAAACTGCTGCCGCCACTTACACAGTGACAGACCTGTACCCACCAGTACTGTACCCGTGTTACAGTGACAGACCTGTACCCACCAGTACTGTACCCCAGTGTTATAGTGACAGACCTGTACCCACCAGTACTGTACCCCAGTGTTATACAGTGACAGACCTGTACCCACCAGTACTGTACCCCAGTGTTATAGTGACAGACCTGTACCCACCAGTACTGTACCCGTGTTACAGTGACAGACCTGTACCCATCAGTACTGTACCCCAGTGTTCGTGACAGACCTGTACCCACCAGTACTGTACCCCAGTGTTATAGTGACAGACCTGTACCCACCAGTACTGTACCCGTGTTACAGTGACAGACCTGTACCCACCAGTACTGTACCCCAGTGTTAGTGACAGACCTGTACCCACCAGTACTGTACCCATGTTACAGTGGCAGACCTGTACCCACCAGTACTGTACCCCAGTGTTAGTGACAGACCTGTACCCACCAGTACTGTACCCATGTTACAGTGGCAGACCTGTACCCACCAGTACTGTACCCCAGTGTTAGTGACAGACCTGTACCCACCAGTACTGTACCCCAGTGTTATACAGTGACAGACCTGTACCCACCAGTACCATACCCCAGTGTTATACAGTGACAGACCTGTACCCAGCAGTACTGTACCCGTGTTATATAGTGACAGACCTGTACCCACCAGTACTGTACCCCAGTGTTATAGTGACAGACCTGTACCCACCAGTACTGTACCCCAGTGTTAGTGACAGACCTGTACCCGCCAGTACTGTACCCTAGTGTTAGTGACAGACCTGTACCCACCAGTACTGTACCCCAGTGTTATACAGAGACCTGTACCCACCAGTACTGTATCCCAATGTTATACAGTGACAGACCTGTACCCACCAGTACTGTACCCGTGTTAGTGACAGACCTGTACCCATCAGTACTGTACCCCAGTGTTATACAGTGACAGACCTGTACCCACCAGTACTGTACCCTAGTGTTAGTGACAGACCTGTACCCACCAGTACTGTACCCGTTATAGTGACAGACATGTACCCACCAGTACTGTACCCCAGTGTTATAGTGACAGACCTGTACCCACCAGTACTGTACCCCAGTGTTAGTGACAGACCTGTACCCACCAGTACTGTACCCCAGTGTTAGTGACAGACCTGTACCCACCAGTACTGTACCCTAGTGTTAGTGACAGACCTGTACCCACCAGTACTGTACCCCAGCGTTAGTGACAGACCTGTACCCACCAGTACTGTACCCTAGTGTTAGTGACAGACCTGTACCCACCAGTACTGTACCCGTTATAGTGACAGACCTGTACCCACCAGTACTGTACCCCAGTGTTATACAGTGACAGACCTGTACCCACCAGTACTGTACCCCAGTGTTATACAGTGACAAACCTGTACCCACCAGTACTGTACCCCAGTGTTAGTGACAGACCTGTACCCACCAGTACTGTACCCCAGTGTTCGTGACAGACCTGTACCCACCAGTACTGTACCCCAGTGTTAGTGACAGACCTGTACCCACCAGTACGGTACCCCAGTGTTAGTCACAGACCTGTACCCACCAGTACGGTACCCCAATGTTACAGTGACAGACCTGTACCAACCAGTACTGTACCCCAGTGTTATACAGTGACAGACCTGTACCCACCAGTGCTGTTCCCCAGTGTTATACAGTGACAGACCTGTACCCACCAGTACTGTACCCCAGTGTTAGTGACAGACCTGTACCCACCAGTACTGTACCCCAGTGTTATAGTGACAGACCTGTACCCACCAGTACTGTACCCCAGTGTTAGTGACAGACCTGTACCCACCAGTACTGTACCCGTGTTATAGTGACAGACCTGTACCCACCAGTACTGTACCCCAGTGTTATACAGTGACAGACCTGTACCCACCAGTACTGTACCCCAGTGTTATAGTGACAGACCTGTACCCACCAGTAATGTACCCGTGTTACAGTGACAGACCTGTACCCATCAGTACTGTACCCCAGTGTTCGTGACAGACCTGTACCCACCAGTACTGTACCCCAGTGTTATAGTGACAGACCTGTACCCACCAGTACTGTACCCGTGTTACAGTGACAGACCTGTACCCACCAGTACTGTACCCCAGTGTTAGTGACAGACCTGTACCCACCAGTACTGTACCCATGTTACAGTGGCAGACCTGTACCCACCAGTACTGTACCCCAGTGTTAGTGACAGACCTGTACCCACCAGTACTGTACCCATGTTACAGTGGCAGACCTGTACCCACCAGTACTGTACCCCAGTGTTAGTGACAGACCTGTACCCACCAGTACTGTACCCCAGTGTTATAGTGACAGACCTGTACCCACCAGTACTATACCCCAGTGTTATACAGTGACAGACCTGTACCCAGCAGTACTGTACCCGTGTTATATAGTGACAGACCTGTACCCACCAGTACTGTACCCCAGTGTTAGTGACAGACCTGTACCCACCAGCACTGTACCCCAGTGTTAGTGACAGACCTGTACCCACCAGTACTGTACCCCAGTGTTATAGTGACAGACCTGTACCCACCAGTACTGTACCCCAGTGTTAGTGACAGACCTGTACCCGCCAGTACTGTACCCTAGTGTTAGTGACAGACCTGTACCCACCAGTACTGTACCCCAGTGTTATACAGAGACCTGTACCCACCAGTACTGTATCCCAATGTTATACAGTGACAGACCTGTACCCACCAGTACTGTACCCGTGTTACAGTGACAGACCTGTACCCATCAGTACTGTACCCCAGTGTTATACAGTGACAGACCTGTACCCACCAGTACTGTACCCTAGTGTTAGTGACAGACCTGTACCCACCAGTACTGTACCCGTTATAGTGACAGACATGTACCCACCAGTACTGTACCCCAGTGTTATAGTGACAGACCTGTACCCACCAGTACTGTACCCCAGTGTTAGTGACAGACCTGTACCCACCAGTACTGTACCCCAGTGTTAGTGACAGACCTGTACCCACCAGTACTGTACCCTAGTGTTAGTGACAGACCTGTACCCACCAGTACTGTACCCCAGCGTTAGTGACAGACCTGTACCCACCAGTACTGTACCCTAGTGTTAGTGACAGACCTGTACCCACCAGTACTGTACCCCAGTGTTATACAGTGACAGACCTGTACCCACTAGTACTGTACCCCAGTGTTATACAGTGACAAACGTGTACCCACCAGTACTGTACCCCAGTGTTAGTGACAGACCTGTACCCACCAGTACTGTACCCCAGTGTTCGTGACAGACCTGTACCCACCAGTACTGTACCCCAGTGTTAGTGACAGACCTGTACCCACCAGTACGGTACCCCAGTGTTAGTCACAGACCTGTACCCACCAGTACGGTACCCCAATGTTACAGTGACAGACCTGTACCAACCAGTACTGTACCCCAGTGTTATACAGTGACAGACCTGTACCCACCAGTGCTGTTCCCCAGTGTTATACAGTGACAGACCTGTACCCACCAGTACTGTACCCCAGTGTTAGTGACAGACCTGTACCCACCAGTACTGTACCCCAGTGTTATAGTGACAGACCTGTACCCACCAGTACTGTACCCCAGTGTTAGTGACAGACCTGTACCCACCAGTACTGTACCCCAGTGTTATAGTGACAGACCTGTACCCACCAGTACTGTACCCCAGTGTTATACAGTGACAGACCTGTACCCACCAGTACTGTACCCGTTATAGTGACAGACCTGTATCCACCAGTACTGTACCCCAGTGTTATACAGTGAATGACCTGTACCCACCAGTACTGTACCCCAGTGTTATACAGTGGCAGACGTGTACCCACCAGTAATGTACCCCAGTGTTAGTGGCAGACCTGTGCCCACCAGTACTGTACCCCAGTGTTATACAGTGACAGACCTGTACCCACCAGCATTGTACCCCAGTGTTATACAGTGACAGACCTGTACCCACCAGTACTGTACCCCAGTGTTAGTGACAGACCTGTACCCACCAGTACGGTACCCCAGTGTTAGTCACAGACCTGTACCCACCAGTACGGTACCCCAGTGTTACAGTGACAGACCTGTACCAACCAGTACTGTACCCCAGTGTTATACAGTGACAGACCTGTACCCATCAGTGCTGTACCCCAGTGTTATACAGTGACAGACCTGTACCCACCAGTACTGTACCCCAGTGTTAGTGACAGACCTGTACCCACCAGTACTGTACCCCAGTGTTATAGTGACAGACCTGTACCCACCAGTACTGTACCCCAGTGTTATACAGTGAATGACCTGTACCCACCAGTACTGTACCCCAGTGTTATACAGTGGCAGACGTGTACCCACCAGTAATGTACCCCAGTGTTAGTGGCAGACCTGTGCCCACCAGCATTGTACCCCAGTGTTATACAGTGACAGACCTGTACCCACCAGTACTGTACCCCAGTTATAGTGACAGAACTGTACACATTTGTACTGTACCCCAGTGTTAGTGACAGACCTGTACCCACCAGTACTGTACCCCAGTGTTAGTGACAGACCTGTACCCACCAGTACTGTACCCCAGTGTTATACAGTGACAGACCTGTACCCCCCAGTACTGTACCCATTATAGTGACAGACCTGTACCCACCAGTACTATACTCCAGTGTTATACAGTGACAGACCTGTACTCACCAGTACCACCAGTACTGTATAACACTGGGGTACAGTACTGGTGGGTACAGGTCTGTCACTGTGTAACACTGGGGTACAGTACAGGAAAATCAACACTGGAGCACTCAAAGACCCTGCTAAGAAAGCCCTATTCAGCCTGCGCCTCACAGCCAACCTGCCGACTCCCAGTGATGCAGAGACACAGAGTGTCCACAGCACCTGGTCTGCACTCAAGGCCTCCATAATCAGTACCTGTGAAGAGACGCTCGGTCACTCGACCAGGAAACACCAAGACTGGTTTGACAAGAACAACCAGTAGATCCAGGAGGTAATAAGCCGCAAGCGCAAGGCATTCCTGATCTGGAAACAGCAACAGAACCCGAGAGCAAGAAAGCAGCTCTACAGACGCCTGAAGGCCGAGGTCCAACAAAAAACTCGCGACCGAAAGAACAGATGGTGGGTGGAGAAAGCGCAGGAGATCCAGCAGCTCGCCGACAACAATGACGTGCGTGGATTCTTTAGCGCAGTCAAGACCACCTACGGCCCAAGCACCCATGGTCCTACCCCACTGCGGGCCAAGAATACTCATCAAAGACAGAGAGGCAGTCAGTGCCCACTGGAAGGAGCACTTCGAAGATCTCCTTAACCGAGACTCTGTCTTCGATGCAAGTGTCCTGAACTCCATCCCGCAGGATGCTACCCGCCACCACCTCAGCACAACCCCAGCCTGGCATGAGGTTGAAAAGGCCATCCGACAACTGAAGAACAACAAGGCCTCAGGAGCAGATGGAATCCCCACCGAGGCGGTAAAGCATGGCGGAGAAGCACTACTGGCACGAATTCATGAACTAATTTCTCTTATTTGGTAAAATGTAAGAAGTCACACAACACCAGGTTATAGTCCAACAGCTTTTGGTAGGAGGAGAGCATGCCAGGGGATCTCAGAGACGCCGTAATCGTGACCATCTTCAAGAAAGGTGACAAGTCCGATTGTAGTAATTACAGAGGAGTCTCTCTGCTGTCTACCTACCACAGGGAAAGTCTTCGCAAGAATCCTCCTCAATCGCCTTCTCCCAATGGCTGAAGAGCTCCTCCCAGAGTCGCAATGCGGATTCCGCCCACTAAGGGGTACAATGGACATGATCTTCACCGCGCGTCAATTACAAGAGAAATGCAGGGAACAGCACCAACTGCTGTACATGGCCTTCTTTGACCTCAAAAAGGCCTTCGACACCGTCAACCGTGAGGGATTATGGAGTGTATTCCTCAAATTCGGCTGCCCTCAAAAGTTTGTCACCATCCACCTCCTGCTTCACAACATGCAAGCCGTGATCCTGACCAAAGGATCCAACACAGACCCAATTCACGTATGGACCGGGGTCATGCAAGGCTGTGTCATCGCACCAATGCTCTTCTCGATCTTCCTGGCTGCAATGCTCCATCTCACCCTCAGTAAGCTCCCCACTGGAGTGGAGCTAATCTACAGAACAAACGGGAAACTGTTCAACCTCCGTCGCCTCCAGTCCAGATCCAAGGTCTCCCCATCCTCTGTCATCGAATTACAGTATGCAGACGATGCTTGCATCTGCGCTCACTTGAACGTCGAACTCCAAACCATCGTCAACACCTTCACTGAAGTGTACGAGAGCATGGGCCTTACACTAAACATCCGTAAGACAAAGGCCCTCTACCAACCTGCCCCTGCCACACAGTACTGCCCCCCGATTATCAAAATCCACCACAAGGCCTTGGACAACGTGGACCACTTTCCATACCTCGGGAGCCTACTGTCAACAAGGGCAGACATCGATGGCAAAGTCCAATACCGCCTTCAGTGTTCCAGTGCAGCCTTCGGTCGCCTGAGCAAGAGAGTGTTTGAAGACCAGGACCTCAAACCCGGCACTAAGCTCATGGTCTACAGAGCAGCAGTGATACCCGTCCTGCTGTATGCCTCAGAGACATGGACCATGTACAGCAGGCACCTCAAAGCACTGGAGAGGTACCACCAACACTGCCTCCGCAAGATCCTGCAAATCCATTGGCAGGATAGGCGCACCGTCAGTGTTCTCGCTCAGGCCAACATCCCCAGCATCGAAGCTTTGACCACGCTCGATCAGCTCCGATGGAGGGGCCATATCGTCCACATGCCCGATACGAGACTCCCAAAACAAGCACTCTACTCGGAGCTCTGACACGGCAAGAAAGCCCCAGGTGAGCAGAGGAAATGCTTCAAGGATACCCTCAAAGCCTCCTTGAAAAAGTGCAACATCCCACCGACACCTAGGAATCCCTGGCCCAAGACCGCACAAAGTGGAGGAGAAGCATCCGGGAAGGCGCCGAACACCTAGAGTCTCTTCGCTGGGAGCAAGCGGAAGCCAAGCACAAACACGTCAACCCAAGCACCCCACCCACCCAGCCCTTCAACCACCGTCTGCCCCACCTGTGACAGAGACTGTAGGTCCAGCATTGGACTCAGTCACCTGAGAACTCATTTTTCGTGTGGAAGCAAGTCATCCTCGGTTCCAAGCGACTGCCCGAGAACAAGACCCCAGTGTTACAGTGACAGACCTGTACCCACCAGTACTGTACCCCAGTGTTACAGAGACAGACTTGTACCCTGCAGTACTGTACCTGTGTTACAGTGACAGACCTGTACCCACCAGTACTATACCCCAGTGTTACAGTGACAGACCTGTACCCACCAGTACTGTAGCTCCAGTGTTAGTGACAGAGCTGTACCCACCAGTACTGTACACCAGTTAGTGACAGACCTGTACCCACCAGTACTGTACCCCCAGTGTTACAGTGATAGACTTGTACCCACCAGAACTGTACCCCCAGTGTTACAGTGACAGACTTGTACCCACCAGTACTGTACCCCCAGTGTTACAGTGACAGACCTGTACCCACCAGTACTGTACACCACACCAGTTAGTGACAGACCTGTACCCACCATTATGTCACCCTATACACAGCGCAAGTTTGGAAGGACAGAATCTAAACCTTTAATGATGGGCATTTCTCACAATTCAAGTAGACTTATTTGAAAATCTTCACCCCCCCTCCTCCGTCACTGCAGGTCGCTGGAATCTTACTGACATGGCTGCCATTGCCCAAGAAGTCATCCACCATACTCAGAGGGTTAAACTGCATCACAGACATAATTTGCAAAGACTGCATGGCGACGACGGTCAAATCTCCCCATGGGTTCCGTCCCTTCCACGCCTCAATGAAGCGATTTCCAATTTAAACTGCCAGCACTGCCTGAATATGCTAACACCCCATGGCAAATCACTGCACTGCAGCTCCCCGCAGTCTCTTTGTATCGTCCTCACTTATTAATATACACATAGCTACCACTACTGTCCCATTCACCCATCACCTCTGTGCTCGCTGACCTACATTGGCTGTTGGCACCGGCAATGCCTCAATTTTAAAATTCTGACCCTTGTTTTCAAATCCCTCCGTGGCCTCGCCCCTCCCTATCTCTGTCATCTCCTCCAGCCCCACATCACTCCAAGATCGCTGCGCTCCTCCAATTCTGGTCTCTTGCTCATCCCGGTTTTAATCTTTCCACTATTGGCGGCCATGCCTTCAGCTGCCTGGTTGTCCTTGTTCACCAGTCACTGAAAGCAAACATGCAGGTGCAGCAAGCATTTAGGAAGGTAAATGGTATGTTGGCCTTCATTGCAAGAGGATTTGAATACAGGAGCAAGGATGTCTTACTGCAATTGTACAGGGCCTTGGTGAGACCACACCTGGAGTACTGTGTGCAGTTTTGGTCTCCTTACCTAAGAAAGGATATACTTGCCATAGAGGGAGTGCAGCGAAGGTTCACCAGACTGATTCCTGGGATGGCAGGACTGTCGTATGAGGAGAGATTGGGTCGACTAGGCCTGTATTCACTAGAGTTTAGAAGAATGAGAGGGGATCTCATTGAAATGTATAAAGTTCTGACAGGGTTAGACAGACTGGATGCAGGGAAGATGTTTCCCCTGGCTGGGGGGGTCTAGAACGAGGGGTCACAGTCTCAGGATACGGGGTAGGACATTTAGGACTGAGATGAGGAGAAATGTCTTCACTCAGAGGGTGGTGAACCTGTGGAATTCTCTACCACAGAAGGCTGTGGAGGCCAATTCACTGAATATATTTAAGAAGGAGATAGATAGATTTCTAGACACAAAAGGCATCTCGGCATCTGGGGAGAGAGCGGGAATATGATATTGAGATAGAGGATCAGCCATGATCATATTGAATGGTGGAGCAGGCTCGAAGGGCCGAATGGCCGACTCCTGCTCCTATTTTTCTATGTTTCTAAGCTCTGGAATTCCCTCTCTGCCTCACTACCTCTCTCTCTCCTCCTTTAAGAAGCTCCTTAAAACCTAACTCTTTCCTGTCCCAATATCTCCTTATGTAGCTCGGTGTCAAATTTTGTTTGCTAACGCTTCTGTGAAGTGCCTTGGGACATTTTAATAGGTAAATGGCGTTCTATAAATGCAAATAGCTGTTGATTCACGAGCCAGGATGGGAAAAGGGCTGTGACGAAGGAGGCCGCCTGATGCCAGCTCCGAGAAGGATCCAGCGGTGCAATGTTTTAAAACAAGGAGAAAAGACAGAGAGCATATCTCAGAGTCTTCGATGATTGTGTTCAGCAGGAAATCCAGCACCCTGCTTAAGCGTCTCCAAAACAAGCTATCAAGAGTTTCTGACTGCCTGATGTGGAATGCACAGTCTGTCCCTGCAAGGCCACACCTCCATCTACCTAAGCCAAGAAATTCTTAAGAAAGAATTTGCATTGATAACACACTTTCACGACCTCACTACTTTTGAAGTCTACTCGCTGTTCTAATTTCCGAAACCATGAAGCCAACTTGCCCACAGGAAGATCCCACAAACAGCAAATCGACGATGACCAGATAATCTGTTTTTTAGTGATGATGGTTGAGGGATAAATATTGGCCAGGACACGGCTGGGGGGAGGTGGTGGTACTGCCTTTCTCTTGTTCGAAATAGTGCCGTGGGATCTTTTACATTCATCCGAGAGGGTAGACGGGACCTCAGTTTAACATCTCATCTAAAAGACTTAGAAACATAGAAAAATAGGAGCAGGAGTCGGCCATTCAGCCCTTCGAGCCTGCTCCGCCATTCAATATGATCATGGCTGATCCTCTATCCCAATACCATATTCTCACTCTCTCCCCATACCCCTTGATGCCTTTTGTGTCTAGAAATCTATCCATCTCCTTCTTAAATATATTCAGTGACTCGGCTTCCACGGCCTTCTGTGGTAGAGAATTCCACAGATTCACCACCCTCTGAGTGAAGAAATTTCTCCTCATCTCAGTCCTAAATGTCCTACCCTGTATCCTGAGACTGTGACCCCTTGTTCTAGACCCCACAGCCAGGGTAAACATCCTCCCTGCATCCAGTCTGTCTAGCCCTGTCAGAATTTTATACGTTTCAATGAGATCCCCTCTCATTCTTCTAAACTCGAGTGAATACAGGTCTAGTCGACCCAATCTCTCCTCATACGACAGTCCTGCCATCCCAGGAATCGGTCTGGTGAACCTTCGCTGCACTCCCTTTATGGCAAGTATATCCTCTCTTAGGTAAGGAGACCACCTCCGGCAGTGCAGCACTCCCTCAGCATTGCACTGGGAGCGTCAGCCGAGATTTTGTGCTCAAGTTTCCGGAGTGGGGACTTGAACTCACAACCTTCTGACTCAGAGGCGAGTGTGTTACCCACTGAGCCACAGCTGACACCAGACTGGCAAGGCTTAGGGGGCCCCAAGTAAGTGCAGCGATACTGCAGTAACTGAACCAGCTAAAACCGTCTGAGGTCATCCTCGAGGACGTCTAAATCCAAAACTTCCAGCAACTTGAAATGGACTTGGAATCCCCGACCGATTTGACTGCTTTGGAACTTGGCTGAGTACGAGCCCTCTCCCTATAAAACGGTCTTCTGATTGTAAAGGATAATACTATTTATATTAATTAATAGCATACCTACATCTATAACCAGTGTTTTTGGTTGTGTAATAACTGAAAATTAATAAATATCCATTGGTTTATGGTAACTGTTTAGTCCAAATTTTTCTCTTACTGAATTGGATTCCAGGATCTTTACTGTAGTTTCAAAGATCCCAACCTGCGATTCCAATTCTTTTCCTACAGAAACCAGTGGCCTTGCCTATAGTATACAAAGAGGCTGCTGTTCCACTGGATGTGATTTGAGTGGGCTTGCAGCCCTTTCATATTTTACAGGCCTAGCCAAACTCACCAGTGACTGAGTGAGTCAAATTTAGCTCCTTATTACAGGAGACCGAGCAATGTTTGACCAGTGTTGGGTGAAATGTGTCTGCAAGCTACAATCCCATTGCTTTAACTGTGGAAAAATCCCACAAAGCCCTGTTTGCACACTATTAAGTTACATAATACTTAGTGTTAATAATAAGCAAAAATTGCAACAACGTTCGCTTTCCCCCTCCTCTTTGTTTTACCTGAACAGGGCCCTTCCAGTCTTGACAAAGTAAAAGCTATTAAACAGCACACACTGCCAGACTTACACGATGGAGTTGTAGGTTGCAGGCCCAAGCCCGGGAGCAGGCCCCGTTCACATAGCAACCGCGCCGCGTGATGACGTCACCGGCGTGGCCGATAGACCGGTTTCACTCCGACGTCACCTCCATCTACGCAACTTCCGGCTCTCCATTCTCAAATCGTCCCCGACGCTCTGCACCAGATTTCCCTTGCTCGACCTTAACTTTTAGGTTCCGTTCTCTGCACCAATTTGCAGTCTCATTCCAACAAATGATTTTAGCTCTTTCCCCCCACCACATTTTCTTTCTTGGAGTACTACATATTATGCAAAAGCAAAATACTGCGGAGGCTGGAAATCTTAAATAAAAACAGAAAATGATGGAAATATTCAGCAGGTCAGGCAGGATCTGTGGAGAGAGAGAGTTAACGTGTCAGGTTTCTGACGAAAAGTCATGGACCTGAAACGTTGACACTCGTTCTCGCTCCACAAATGCTGCCTGACCTGCTGAGTATTTCCAGCATTTACTGATTTTATATACTACTAGCTGAAGTGCCCGGCGAGAGAGAGCGCAACTGCGGGGGGGGGGGAAGAGAGAGAGCGCAACTGGGGGGGGGGAAGAGAGAGAGCGCAACTGGGGGGGGGGAAGAGAGAGAGCGCAACTGGGGGGGGAAGAGAGAGAGCGCAACTGGGGGGGGGAAGAGAGAGAGCGCAACTGGGGGGGGAGAGAGAGAGCGCAACTGGGGGGGGAGAGAGAGAGCGCAACTGGGGGGGGGGAGAGAGAGAGCGCAACTGGGGGGGGGGAGAGAGAGAGCGCAACTGGGGGGGGGAGGAGAGAGAGCGCAACTGGGGGGGGAAGAGAGAGAGCGCAACTGGGGGGGGGGAAGAGAGAGAGCGCAACTGGGGGGGGGAAAAGAGAGAGAGCGCAACTGGGGGGGGGAAAAGAGAGAGAGCGCAACTGGGGGGGGGAAGAGAGAGAGCGCAACTGGGGGGGGGGAAGAGAGAGAGCGCAACTGGGGGGGGGAAGAGAGAGAGCGCAACTGGGGGGGGGAAGAGAGAGAGCGCAACTGGGGGGGGGAAAAGAGAGAGAGCGCAACTGGGGGGGGGAAGAGAGAGAGCGCAACTGGGGGGGGGAAAGAGAGAGAGCGCAACTGGGGGGGGGAAAGAGAGAGAGCGCAACTGGGGGGGGGAAGAGAGAGAGCGCAACTGGGGGGGGAAAGAGAGAGAGCGCAACTGGAGGGGGGAAAGAGAGAGAGCGCAACTGGGGGGGGGGAAGAGAGAGAGCGCAACTGGGGGGGGGGGAAAGAGAGAGAGCGCAACTGGGGGGGGAAGAGAGAGAGCGCAACTGGGGGGGGGAAGAGAGAGAGCGCAACTGGGGGGGGGGGAAGAGAGAGAGCGCAACTGGGGGGGGGAAGAGAGAGAGAGCGCAACTGGGGGGGGAAGAGAGAGAGCGCAACTGGGGGGGGAAGAGAGAGAGCGCAACTGGGGGGGGGAAGAGAGAGAGCGCAACTGGGGGGGGAAAGAGAGAGAGCGCAACTGGGGGGGGAAAGAGAGAGAGCGCAACTGGGGGGGGAAGAGAGAGAGCGCAACTGGGGGGGGAAGAGAGAGAGCGCAACTGGGGGGGGGAAGAGAGAGAGCGCAACTGGGGGGGGGAAGAGAGAGAGCGCAACTGGGGGGGGAAGAGAGAGAGCGCAACTGGGGGGGGGGAAGAGAGAGAGCGCAACTGGGGGGGGGAAGAGAGAGAGCGCAACTGGGGGGGGAAGAGAGAGAGCGCAACTGGGGGGGGAAGAGAGAGCGCGCAACTGGGGGGGGGGAAGAGAGAGAGCGCAACTGGGGGGGGGAAGAGAGAGAGCGCAACTGGGGGGGGGAAGAGAGATAGCGCAACTGGGGGGGAAGAGAGAGAGCGCAACTGGGGGGGGGGAAGAGAGAGAGCGCAACTGGGGGGGGGAAGAGAGAGAGCGCAACTGGGGGGGGAAGAGAGAGCGCAACTGGGGGGGGAAGAGAGAGAGAGCGCAACTGGGGGGGGAAGAGAGAGAGAGCGCAACTGGGGGGGGGAAGAGAGAGAGAGCGCAACTGGGGGGGGGAAGAGAGAGAGCGCAACTGGGGGGGGAAAAAGAGAGAGCGCAACTGGGGGGGGAAGAGAGAGAGCGCAACTGGGGGGGGAAGAGAGAGAGCGCAACTGGGGGGGGAAGAGAGAGAGAGCGCGACTGGGGGGGGGAAGAGAGAGAGCGCGACTGGGGGGGAAGAGAGAGAGCGCGACTGGGGGGGAAGAGAGAGAGCGCGACTGGGGGGGGAAGAGAGAGAGCGCGACTGGGGGGGGAAGAGAGAGAGCGCGACTGGGGGGGGAAGAGAGAGAGCGCGACTGGGGGGGAAGAGAGAGAGCGCGACTGGGGGGGGGAAGAGAGAGAGCGCGACTGGGGGGGGAAGAGAGAGAGCGCGACTGGGGGGGGAAGAGAGAGAGCGCGACTGGGGGGGGGAAGAGAGAGAGCGCGACTGGGGGGGGAAGAGAGAGAGCGCGACTGGGGGGGGAAGAGAGAGAGCGCGACTGGGGGGGGAAGAGAGAGAGCGCGACTGGGGGGGAAGAGAGAGAGCGCGACTGGGGGGGGAAGAGAGAGAGCGCGACTGGGGGGGGGGAAGAGAGAGAGCGCGACTGGGGGGGGAAGAGAGAGAGCGCGACTGGGGGGGGAAGAGAGAGAGCGCGACTGGGGGGGGAAGAGAGAGAGCGCGACTGGGGGGGGAAGAGAGAGAGCGTGACTGGGGGGGGAAGAGAGAGAGTGCGACGGGGGGGGAAGAGAGAGCGCGCGACTGGGGGGGGAAGAGAGCGCGCGACTGGGGGGGAAGAGAGCGCGCGACTGGGGGGGGGAAGAGAGAGCGCGACTGGGGGGGGAAGAGAGCGCGCGACTGGGGGGGGAAGAGAGAG
Source organism: Somniosus microcephalus (assembly GCF_052327205.1). NCBI lineage: Eukaryota > Metazoa > Chordata > Chondrichthyes > Squaliformes > Somniosidae > Somniosus > Somniosus microcephalus. The sequence goes on from NW_028225179.1 coordinate 131,612,707, forward strand.
CGCGACTGGGGGGAAGAGAGCGCGCGACTGTGGGGGAAGAGAGCGCGCGACTGGGGGGGGAAGAGAGCGCGCGACTGGGGGGGAAGAGAGCGCGCGACTGGGGGGGGAAAGAGAATTATAGTGGTTTTCAAATAAAAAAAACCTCGCATTTATATAGCACCTTTCACAACCTCAGGACGTCCGAAAGTGCTACACAGCCAATTAAGTACTTTTATTTGGAGTGTAGTCTCTGTTTTAATGTAGAAAACACGGCAGCCAATTTGCACACAGCAAGGTCCCACAAACAGCAATGAGATAATGACCAGATAATCTGTTTTTGGTGAGTTGGTTTAAGGATAAATATTGGCTAGGACACTAAAAGAACTCGCCTGCTCTTCTAAAAATTGTGTCATGGGATCTTTCATGTTCTCCTGAGAGGGCAGATGGGGCATCGGTTTAACATCTCATCTGAAAGATGGCACCTATGACAGTGCGGCATTCCCTTAGTATTGCACTGAAATGTAAACCCAGATTAAGCCTCTGCAGTGGGTTGAACCCACAACCTTCTGATACAGAGGCAAGAGTGCTACCAACTGACACCTCATTTAATTGTTTTAGAACAGGAATACCACACAATGCAAGTAAATAATAAAAAAAACTTAAAAATTGTGCAATATTGCAAAAGATCCTGCAGTCTTTCAATCCTGGGAAACTTCATGATACAAAAAAAGTTAATTTGGGAAAAGAACTTTAGAAACCTGGAATAACAACAGAAAACGCTGGAAAAACTCAGCAGGCCAGGGCAGCATCCGTGGAAAGAGAAACAGAGTTAACGTTTCAGGTCGATGACCTTTCGTCAGAACTGGAAAAAAAGCAGGAAATGGAAAGCAGGTTTAGGAGCTGGGAAAAGGGGGAGGGGATGAAAGAACAAAAGGGAAGGTCAGTGATAGGATAGAAAGCAGGAGAGATTAAGAGATATTCAAGGCGAGAGGAGGTAATAATAGGACAGGTTAAGGAATAAAGGATGGCTCCAGATGGGGTGTGAATTGCGCTGGCAGAAACCTGGAGTTAGTAATGTTGGTGGATGTGAAAAACTTTTTGAAATGGATTTGAAATCTACAACAGTCAATTCTGGAAAAGCTCTAAAGATAAATGTTTATGAGAAAAATACTTATAAAATTAGAGATAGCAATTTTGCTGAATTAGAGGTGTATACAGAGTGTTGTAATCCTTAAAAGTACATGATAAAATATACATTAAAAATTTGAAATATTGATTTAAGTGGACAAGAAAAACATTTTAAAATAATTTTGAAAGCTGCAAACAATCTCTGCCTATACATCTGGTTAGCTGCATATTTAAATACTGTTATTATTAAATTCAATTCATTTAATTTACTGTGGAATATCATACTTAAAATATTTGAAGGGAAAACATTTACAGGGCTATGGGGAAAGAGCAGGGGAAGGGGACTAATTGGACAGCTCTTTCAAAGAGCTGGTACAGGCACAATGGGCCAAATGGCCTCTTTCTGTGCTATATCCACAGCACAACTAAAGACGCCTATTTCCACCTCTGTAACATCGCCAGTCTCCGCCCCTGCCTCAGCTCTTCTGCTGCTGAAACCCTCATCCATGCCTTTGTTACCTCTAGACTTGGCTATTCCAACGCACTCCTGGCTGGCCTCCCACATTCTACCCTACGTAAACTTGAGTTGATCCAAAACTCGGCTGCCCATGTCCTAACTCGCACCAAGTCCCATTTACCCATCACCCCTGTGCTCACTGGCGCCCGGTTAAGCAATGCATTGATTTCAAAATTCTCATCCTTGTTTTCAAATCGCACCATGGCCTCTCACCCCTTCCTATCTCTGTATTCTCCTCCAGCCCCACAACCCCCCTCCCGAGATATCTGCACTCCTCCAATTCTGCCCTCTTGAACATCCCTGATTATAATCGCTCAACCATTGACTGCCCTGCCTTCAGCTGCTTGGACCCTGAGCTCTAGAATTCCCTCCGCCTTGCTACCTCCCTTTCCTCCTTTAAGACACTCCTTAAGACCTACCTCTTTGACCAAGCTTATCTGCCCTAATTTCTCCTTATGTGGCTCGGTGTCAACATTTTTTGTCTTATAATGCTGCTGTGAAGCGCCTTGGGGACGTTTTATTGCGGTAAAGGCGCTCTGTAAATGCAATTTGTTGTTGTTGTTGTATCACTCTGCGAACTCCAGTCAGCAGAGCTGATTCTCAGCAGTGGAGTTGTGCCGTACAGCAAGATGGCGGCGGCCGGCTCGCTGCAAGCGGTGACGCCGTACGTTGACGCACTACGGCGAGCGGCTGGCTGGCAGGCAGGCGGGCGGACGGTCGGCGGCGGCGGGGCCCGGCCCGCTTCACGATTAACCCGAGAGAGAGAGAAAAGCCGAGGCCTCGGCGCTGCATGGCGGAATGACAGAGCCGGCGGCTCAGAGGGAGAGTCCCACTGGGATCGGAGAACCGGGGCCCGGACCTGGGCCGGGACTGGGAGGCGGAGTCGGAGTCGGAGTCGGGCAGCTGGAGGCCCGGGTGAGGGAAGAGCAGCGGGAGGAGGAAGAGGAGCTGGACCCCCGCATCCAGGTGAAGCGAGGTGGAGGGGCATCTACACCTTCAAGATGCTACAAGTCACTCCTGGGGGCGCAGAGCCCGCCCGCTCTGTGGATCCAGATCTTGAATGCGTGTCCATAGGCCCCACTAGCTGACCTCCAGCGCGGTTGCTCATGGATACTGTGGGTGTGTAGTCTTGTGTCAGCTGTGGGCTCAGTGGTTAGACACACACTCGCCTCTGAGTCCTAAAGTTGTGGGTTCAAGTCCCCACTCCAGGGACTTGAGCACATAAAATCTAGGCTGACACTCCAGTGCAGGGGTGCTACACTGTTGGAGGTGCCGACTTTCAGATGAGACGTTAAGCTGAGGCCCTCGTCTGCTCTCTCAGGTGGACGTAAAAGACTCCACTGGCACTATTTTGAAGAATAGCAGGGGAGTTCTCCCCGGTGTCCTGGGCCAATAGTTATTCCTCAACCAACGTAACAAAAACAGATCATCTGGTCATTATCACATTGCTGTTTGTGGGAGCTTGTTGTGCGCAAATTGCCTGCGCATTTCCCACATTACAACAGTGACTCCACTTCAAATAGTACTTCATTGGCTGTAAAGCGCTTTGAGACGTCCGGTGGTCGTGAAAGGTGCTATATAAATGCAAGTCTTGCTTGCATGTCCTGTTGAGCTGCTAACATGGACCTGTGGTCAACCCCGCCTCTTTAAACATTTCTCCTATGAGGAGAGATTGAGTAGACTAGGCCTATAGTCTCTGGAGTTTAGAAGAATGAGAGGTGATCTCATTGAAACATAAGATTCTGAGGGGGATTGACAGGGTAGATGCAGGGAGGATGTTTCCCTGGCTGGAGAGTCTAGAACCAGGGGTCACAGTCTCAGAATAAGGGGTTGGCCATTTAGGACTGAGATGAGAAGAAATTTCTTCACTCAGAGGGTGGTGAATCTTTGGAATTCTCTACCCCAGAGGGCTGTGGAGGCTCAGTCGTTGAGTATATTCAAGGCTGAGATCGATAGATTTTCGAATATTAAGGGAATCAAGGGATATGGGGATAGTGCAGGAAAGTGGAGGTGAGGTAGAAGATCAGCCATGACCTCACTGAATGGCTCGAAGGGCCAAATCGCCTACTCCCGCTCCTATTTCTTATGTTCTTAGAATACAAAACTTTACAGTAGCTCAAGAGTGAAGGGTTCTTCAGCACAATGTGTATAACGTAGGAACAGGAGTCGGCCGTTCAGCCCCTCCAGCCTGCACCGCCGTTCAGTGAGATCATGGATGATCTGCGACCTACCTCCATATGCCCGCCTTTGGCCCACATCCCTTAATACCCTTGGTTAGCAGAAAGCTATCATTCTCTGATTGAAAATTAACAATTGATCGAGCATCAGTTGCCGTTTGTGGAAGAGGGTTCCAGACTTCTACCACAACTTTGTGTGTGGAAGTGTTTCCTAATTTCACTGCTGAAAGGTCTGGCACTAATTTTTAGACTATTCCCCCTAGTCCTAGAATCCCCAACCAGTGGAAATAGTCTCTCTCTCTAACTACCCTACCTGTTCCCCTTAATATCGTGACAGGCTATTGTGTCGGAACAAGGTCTATATAGAGGGGTGGGCGGGGGGGGGGGGGAAGAAGTCAAGGCTATGTGTGTGTATGCAAAGGGGGTATTCTCGAGGGGGGTCAAAAGAAAAGAAAGACTTGCATTTATATAGCGCCTTTCATGACCACTGGACATCCCAAACGCTTTACAGCCAATGAAGTACTTTTTTTGAAGTGTCGTCACTGTTGTGATGTAGCAAACACGGCAGCCGATTTGCACACAGCAAGCTCCCACAAACAGCAATAATGACCTGATCATCTGTTTTTAGTGACGTTGATTGAGGGATAAATATTGGCCTAGGTCACCAGGGATAACGCCCCTGCTCCTCTTTGCAACAGTGCCACGGGATCTTTTGTGTCCACCTGAGAGAACAGACAGGGCCGCGGTTTAATGTCTCATCCGAAAGACGGCACCTCTGACAGTGCAACACTCCCTCGTAAACTGCTCTGGAGTGTCAGCCTGGATTTGTGTGCTCAAGTCTCTGGAGGGGGACTTGAACCCAAGGCCAAATAGGTGGGTCCTCCCCATCTGGGATTAGTGCAAACAGGCCCACCCTTGAGGTGAACAGCAAGGTGAAGTTTATCTGTAGATTGGCAGCTGCTTGTAAATCCTTGGGAGAGATCCCAGGTTGCCAAGGTCATAATTACCAACAAGGAAATGACAATTTTTAATAACTGTACTTGTGATGAATGTTTGATAAATGTGAGATTTTTTCATATGCATTTGTATTTCTGGACCAACCCCGCTGATATTAAGTTCACGATGTGTTGGCTTTCCATAGTAACTGGAGCGTTGTACTCCAAAGTGGTCTAAACCTGAAATATTGCAAAGTCTGATTGCTGTAAGTAAACAGAGACGGCTGTCAATGAGAAATTAATTGTAGATTGGAGGGTGGCTGTAAAGTTTGGGCTCCAAGCCAGAAAAACTTTCATGTATACTTTTGGTACGTTGAAGCGTGACCTTTGTAGTGTGATGGACATTAGAAACATAGAAAAATAGGAGCAGGAGTAGGCCATTCGGCCTGTCGAGCTTGCTACACCATTCAATGTGATCATGGCTGATCCTCTATCTCAATACCATATTCCTGCTCTCTCCCCATACCCCTTGATGCCTTTTGTGTCTATAGAATCATAAGGGGAGTGGCGAATGCGGGCAATGATCCCGCTACCTCTCAAATATGACATTCTCAAATATATGTTTGTGTGAGAGACAGAGCGCATGGTAACTGGCAAAAGACCGAGGTGAGACGAAGAGATTTTTATTTTAACGCTGCGAGTTGTTGTGATCTGGAATGCAGTGCCGGTGGAAGCTGATTTCGTAGTAACCTTCAAAAGGGAATTGGATAAATACTTGAAGTGGGGAAAGAGCAGGGGAGTGGGACTAATTAGATAGCTCTACCAAAGAGCTGGCACGATGGGCCGAATGGCCTCCTCCTGTGCTGTAAGGCTCTATGCCCACATTATCTGCAGGTAATCTGACACCGGGAGTGTGGTTTCTGAACTTCCTCCTGTAACCTAAACGCAACTGTAATGCAACAAACGTACTGAAGAATTATATCACACAACTGACGTGAGGTAAAAATATTACGCATCTCACTGATGCTGGTAAAAAAGAAAGACTTGTACTTACACAGCGCCTTTCATGACCGCAGGAGCCAACAATGAAGTCACTGTTGTAATGTAGGGAAAGGCGGCAGCCAATTTGCGCACAGCAAGCTCCCAGATAATGATTTGTTTTAGTGATGTTGATTGAGGGATCAACATTGGCCAGGACACCGGGGAGAACGGATTCTTTTACCCTCAGTCTGGTTCAGTAATCACTGAGTCGAATGCAACTGGAGAATTCAAACGATTTATTTTCCGCGGAGTCTTACTCTGAAATGTCGGCACCGACTCCTGCAAGAGTCTGACGAACCCAACAGAGCAAGCAGTTTGTCATACAGTGTGCTACATTATTATACTTGCATTTGAGAAGACATTAACACCTCGCACATTCCTGCACCAATCCTGAGCTGTGCACGTATACATTTAATTTGATTTCCTGGCCTGGCAGTTTGAAATAAAGAAGTCACATTTAACTGAATGGGTTACAGCTAAGTAAACATCCTGGTAATGTGTTCATGATCACCTAAACATTATGGTAATGCGTTTGCAATCATGGTAATGCGTTTTCTGATCGCCTATTGTCTGTATAACTTCTGCACGCTGCCTTACATTGTTCCTATTAGCAAGGTGTGACATTGTGGGCGCCAGCCATATTAGCAGCCAAAGATCAGTTTAGCCTTTTTATTTTACTTCTTGCTGCCTTCACAGTTTCTATTTCCTTGACCTTGGTATTCTCAACACCGGGGAGAACTCCCCTGCTCATCTTTGAATAGTGCCATGGCATCTTTTACGTCCACCTGAGAGGGCAGACGGGGCCTCGGTTTAACGTCTCATCTGAAAGACGGCGCCCCCGACAGTGCAGCACTCCCTCAGAGTGTCAGCCTAGATTATGTGCTCAACTCTCCGGAGTGGGACTTGAACCCACAACCTTCTGACTCCGAGGCAAGGGTGCGATCCACTGCGCCACAGCTAACTCCTAGGTGCAGGGCCACACAGGCATATTTAATACTAATTATCCACCACTTTAAAACTCGTGCCTAAAGTACAGATAACTTTTCTCTTCATCCGCAGGGCCTCTTATTCCCAGTTGATTACGTTGTGTATTTAAGTAATGACGAGTAATGAATGTGCAGCAGATGGACGATTTTTACAGCTGTGTTTTAGCGGAATCCCCTCGATGTAAAAACCCACGGTTCACTATTGTCCTTCAGGGAAGGGAAGCTGCCGTCCCGTCCTGGTCAGACCTACTCACGAGTCTCGGCCACGCTATCTGGCCCTCTCTTTAATGCTCGCCGAAGTGGCCAGGCAGCCCACTGAGTTATACCGACAATCGCCGACCTGGAAGACACCAAGGGTTAGGCAATCGATGGTCTCACTGGTGCTCTGGCCAATATTTATCCCGCAACCAGCACCTAATACACAGATGATCTGGTCATTTATTTCCTTGCTGTTTGTGGGATCTTGCTGTGCGCAATTTGGCTGCCACATTTCCTACATAAAACAGTGACTACGCTTCAAAAAGAGTACTTCCGAGGTTGTAAAGCACATGGAATATCCTACGGTTTTTTGTTATTCGTGCATGGGATGTGGGCGTCGCTGGCAAGGCCATCATTTGTTGCCCATTCCCTAATTGCCCTTGAGAAGGTGGTGGTGAGCCGTCTTCTTGAACCGCTGCAGTCCGTGTGGTGAAGGTGCTCCCACAGTGCTGTGAGGGAGGGAGTTCCAGGATTTTTACCTAGCGATGATGAATGATCGCTATATTTCCAAGTCAGGATGGTGTGTGACCTGGAGGTGGTGGTGTTCCCATGCGCCTACTGTCCTTCCCCTTCTAGGGGGAAGAGGTCGCGGGTTTGGGAGGTGCTGCTGAAGAAGCCTTGGCGAGTTGCTGCAGTACATCTTGTAGATGGTACACACTGCAGCCACGGTACACCGGTGGTGGAGGGAGTGAATGTTTAAGGTGGTGGATGGGGTGCCAATCAAGTGGGCTGCTTTATCCTGGATGGTGTCGAGCTTCTTGAGTGTTGTTGGAGCTACACTCATCCAGGCAAGTGGAGAGTATTCCATCACACTCCTTACTTGTGCCTTGTAGATGGTGCAGAGGCTTTGGGGAGTCAGGAGGTGAGACACTCGCCGCAGGATACCGAGCCTCTGACCTGCTCTTGTAGCCACAGTATTTATATGGCTGGTCCAGTTAAGTTTCTGGTCAATGGTGACTCCCCAGGATGTTGATGGTGGGGGATTCGGCGATGGTAATGCCGTGTTGTGAAGGGTGCTGTATAAATGCAAATCTTTCTCTTTTAACGTGAAGTGACCAATTTGATGGGCGAGTTTAGTGATCTCACTTAGAATTGTGCAATTAAAAAAAAGTGTTTAGTATAAATTCTATTTCTACCCGTACACACTGACCTCAGCAAAGAGCA
>NW_028225179.1:131621391-131651391 GCF_052327205.1 Somniosus microcephalus
CTGACCCCCCACTCTACACGCATGACCCCTCCCACACGCACTGACCCCCCCTCTACATCGCACTGACCCCCCTCTACAACGCACTGACCCTCCCTCTACACGCACTGAACCCCCCTACACGCACTGACCCCCCCCCTCTACCCACAGCACTGACCCCCCTCTACCCAACAGCACTGACCCCCCCTCTACCCACAGCACTGACCCCCCTCTACCCCCAGCACTGACCCCCCTCTACCCACAGCACTGAGCCCCCTCTACCCACTAGCACTGACCACCCCTCTACCCCACAGCACTGACCCCCCTCTACCCACAGCACTGACCCCCCCTCTACCCCACAGCACTGACCCCCCTCTACCCACAGCACTGACCCCCTCTACCCACAGCACTGACCCCCCTCCCTCCCCTCTACCACAACAGCACTGACCCCCCTCTACACACAGCACTGACCCCCCTCTACACACAGCACTGACCCCCCCTCTACACACAGCACTGACCCCCCCCTCTACACACAGCACTGACCCCCCCTCTAACACACAGCACTGACCCCCCTCTACACACAGCACTGACCCCCCCTCTACACACAGCACTGACCCCCCCTCTACACACAGCACTGACCCCCCCTCTACACACAGCACTGACCCCCCCTCTACACACAGCACTGACCCCCCTCTACACACAGCACTGACCCCCCCTCTACACACAGCACTGACCCCCCCCTCTACACACAGCACTGACCCCCCCCTCTACACACAGCACTGACCCCCCCTCTACACACAGCACTGACCCCCCTCTACACACAGCACTGACCCCCCCCCTCTACACACAGCACTGACCCCCCCTCTACACACAGCACTGACCCCCCCTCTACACACAGCACTGACCCCCCCTCTACACACAGCACTGACCCCCCCTCTACACACAGCACTGACCCCCCCTCTACACACAGCACTGACCCCCCCTCTACACACAGCACTGACCCCCCCTCTACACACAGCACTGACCCCCCCCTCTACACACAGCACTGACCCCCCCTCTACACACAGCACTGACCCCCCCTCTACACACAGCACTGACCCCCCCTCTACACACAGCACTGACCCCCCCTCTACACACAGCACTGACCCCCCCTCTACACACAGCACTGACCCCCCCCTCTACACACAGCACTGACCCCCCCTCTACACACAGCACTGACCCCCCCTCTACACACAGCACTGACCCCCCCTCTACACACAGCACTGACCCCCCCTACACACAGCACTGACCCCCCGCTACACACAGCACTGACCCCCTACACACAGCACTGACCCCCCCTACACACAGCACTGACCCCCCCTACACACAGCACTGACCCCCCCTCTACACACAGCACTGACCCCCCCTCTACACACAGCACTGACCCCCCCTCTACACACAGCACTGACCCCCTCCCTCTACACACAGCACTGACCCCACCCTCTACACACAGCACTGACCCCCCTCTACACACAGCACTGACCCCCCCTCTACACACAGCACTGACCCCCCCTCTACACACAGCACTGACCCCCCCTCTACACACAGCACTGGACCCCCCCCTCTACACACAGCACTGACCCCCCCTCTACACACAGCACTGACCCCCCCCTCTACACACAGCACTGACCCCCCCCTCTACACACAGCACTGACCCCCCCCCTCTACACACAGCACTGACCCCCCCCTCTACACACAGCACTGACCCCCCCTCTACACACAGCACTGACCCCCCTCTACACACAGCACTGACCCCCCCTACACACAGCACTGACCCCCCCGCTGCACACAGCACTGACCCCCCCCTACACACAGCACTGACCCCCCCCTCTACACACAGCACTGACCCCCCCCTCTACACACAGCACTGACCCCCCCTCTACACACAGCACTGACCCCCCCCTACACACAGCACTGACCCCCCGCTGCAACACAGCACTGACCCCCCCTACACACAGCACTGACCCCCCCTACACACAGCACTGACCCCCCCCTACACACAGCACTGACCCCCCCTCTACACACAGCACTGACCCCCCCCTCTACACACAGCACTGACCCCCTCCCCTCTACACACAGCACTGACCCCCCCTCTACACACAGCACTGACCCCCCCTCTACACACAGCACTGACCCCCCTCTACACACAGCACTGACCCCTCCCTACACACAGCACTGACCCCCCCTCTACACACAGCACTGACCCCCCCCTCTACACACAGCACTGACCCCCCCTCTACACACAGCACTGACCCCCCCTCTACACACAGCACTGACCCCCCCCCTCTACACACAGCACTGACCCCCCCTCTACACACAGCACTGACCCCCCCCTCTACACACAGCACTGACCCCCGCCCCCTCTACACACAGCACTGACCCCCCCTCTACACACAGCACTGACCCCCCCCCTCTACACACAGCACTGACCCCCCCCTCTAACACACAGCACTGACCCCCCCGCTGCACACAGCACTGACCCCCCCTACACACAGCACTGACCCCCCCCTCTACACACAGCACTGACCCCCCCCCTCTACACACAGCACTGACCCCCCCCTCTACACACAGCACTGACCCCCCCCTCTACACACAGCACTGACCCCCCCTCTACACACAGCACTGACCCCCCCTACACACAGCACTGACCCCCCCCGCTGCACACAGCACTGACCCCCCCCTCTACACACAGCACTGACCCCCCCTCTACACACAGCACTGACCCCCCCCTCTACACACAGCACTGACCCCCCCCTACACACAGCACTGACCCCCCCCTCTACACACAGCACTGACCCCTCCCCCTCTACACACAGCACTGACCCCCCCTCTACACACAGCACTGACCCCCCCCCTCTACACACAGCACTGACCCCCCCCTCTACACACAGCACTGACCCTCCCCTCTACACACAGCACTGACCCCCCCTCTACACACAGCACTGACCCCCCCCTACACACAGCACTGACCCCCCCTCTACACACAGCACTGACTCCCCTCTACACACAGCACTGACCCCCCCCCCCTCTACACACAGCACTGACCCCCCCTCTACACACAGCACTGACCCCCCCTCTACACACAGCACAGACTCCCCCTCTACACACAGCACTGACTCCCCCTCTACACACAGCACTGACCCCCCCCTCTACACACAGCACTGACCCCCCCTCTACACACAGCACTGACCCCCCCTACACACAGCACTGACCCCTCCCGCTGCACACAGCACTGACCCCCCCCTCTACACACAGCACTGACCCCCCCTCTACACACAGCACTGACCCCCCCCCTCTACACACAGCACTGACCCCCCCCTACACACAGCACTGACCCCCCCTCTACACACAGCACTGACCCCCCCCTCTACACACAGCACTGACCCCCCCTCTACACACAGCACTGACCCCCCCCCTCTACACACAGCACTGACCCCCCCCTCTACACACAGCACTGACCCCCCCTCTACACACAGCACTGACCCCCCCCTCTACACACAGCACTGACCCCCCCCTACACACAGCACTGACCCCCCCTCTACACACAGCACTGACTCCCCCTCTACACACAGCACTGACCCCCCCCTCTACACACAGCACTGACCCCCCCTCTACACACAGCACTGACCCCCCCCCTCTACACACAGCACTGACCCCCCCTCTACACACAGCACTGACCCCCCCTCTACACACAGCACTGACTCCCCCTCTACACACAGCACTGACCCCCCTTCTACCCACAGCACTGACCCCCCCCTACACACAGCACTGACCCCCCCCCTCTACACACAGCACTGACCCCCCCTCTACACACAGCACTGACCCCCCCCTCTACACACAGCACTGACCCCCCCCTCCATGTAAACATATCGCCTTGACACCCGCCACCTACTGTAGCCCCTCCATATACACTCACATTGCCTTGACCCCTTTACTGCACACCCTTTATCTACACAGGCTCAGGGGGCAGCACTCTCGCCTCTGAGTCAGAAGGTCGTGGGTTCAAGTCCCACTCCAGAGACTGGAGCACAAAAATCTAGGCCGACACTCCAGTGCCATGCTGAGGGAGTGCTGCACTGTCGGCGGTGCCGTCTTTCGGATGAGACGTTAAACCGAGGACCCGTCTGCTCTCTCAGGTGGGTGTGAAAGACCCCATGGCCGCTATTTCATAGAAGAGCAGGGGAGTCATCCCCGGTGTCCTGGTCCAATATTGATCCCTCAACCAACATAACAAAAACAAATTGGCTGGTCATTATCACATTGCTGTTTGTGGGAGCTTGCTGTGCGTAAATTGTCGCCGCATTTCCCACAATACAACAGTGACTACACTTCAAAAAGTACCTCATTGGCTGTAAAGCGCTTTGGGCCATCCTGAGATCATGAAAGGTGCTATATAAATGCAATTTTTTCTTTTGACCCCCTCTAGAATACACACACAGCCTGACCCCCCCCTCTATATAGACCCTGCTCTGACACAATACACCTTTTGCCGAAGAACCCCTCACTTTTGAGCTCCTGCAGGTCGTGTCTGGCGCTCGTCCATAGTCTCACACTTGAGAGTGCGTTCTTCGCGTCACAGGACCAGTGTGTGGCGGGGGCGGGAATGATGACTGGCTCAAAAATGCAGTTGCTAGTTCAGTAACCACTCAAATATTGGATTGGCTAAGTGGGACCGAATCACAAAGTGGCAAAACATACGACGAGGAATGAGTAACCAGCAGAAAACTATGCAAATCCTTCCGGCTTCCCCCACCCCCCACCAACGCCATCGTTCAAAAGCCAAGCAAGTACCACCAAACCGTCCAAAAATTGCTCACGATTTCTTTGTGCGGTTTTCAACTCCATTTTGCTTTTGACTCAGATTGGCGCGTGCAGCTGCAACAGCATTTACAACACAATAAAACAACAACACCTTGTATTTAAATAGCACCTTTAACGTAGTAAAACGCTTCACAGGAGTATTTACAAGACAAAAAAAATCTGACAACGAGCCACATAAGGAGAAATTGGGGTAGATGACCAAAAGCTTGGTCAAAGAGGTAGGTTTTAAGGAACGTCTTAAAGGAGGAAAGAGAGGTAGCGAGGCGGAGAGGTTTAGGCAGGGAATTCCAGAGCTTGGGGCCTAGGCAACAGAGGCACGGCCACCAAAGGTTGAGCGATTACAATCAGGGATGCTCAAGAGGGCAGAATTAGAGGAGTGCAGATATCTCGGAGGGTTGTAGGGCTGAAGGAGATTACAGAGATAGGAAGGGGTGAAGCCATGGAGGGAGTTGAAAACAAGGATGAGAATTTTGAAATCGAGGCGCTGCTTAACCGGGAGCCAATGTAGGTGAGCGAGCACAGGGGTGATGGTGAACGGGACTTGGTGCGAGTTAGGACATGGGCAGCCGAGTTTTGGATCACCTCAAGTTTACGTAGGATAGAATATGGGAGGCCGTCCAGGAGTGCGTTGGAATAGTCAAGCCTCGAGGTAACAAAGGCATGGGTGAGGGTTTCAGCAGCGGATGAGCTCATTTCAGGGTCAAATATGACACCAAGGTTGCGAACAGTGTGGTTCAGCCTCAGACAGATGTAAAACAGGTTAAAAAAAAAAAGCACACAATTCTGAAAAATATCATCCCAGCTTATCCATACAATTGTGAGCTTAATGCTGGAAATGCGCACGAGACCGTTGTGGTAAACCACTTTTATCGTTCACTATCGTTACACTATAGTTATCACTGTTGTATTGTTATCACTGTTCTCACTGTTGTATCACTATACGAGGTCGCCTCTTGTCGCGCTGTTATACCTGGGCTGACCACCTCCGACTCCGCCCATGGCTCCACCTACCTGCCCAGGTATAAAGGTAGTCGACTGGCTGGCATTCCTCCTTGTTGGACCCGATCACCCACGAGGGTGGGCTCTGTTATTTAGTCAATAAAAACCTTTAGTTACGTTCCTAACTCGTCGCTTTTTATTGGACGAATTGATAGGTATATCAATTTTATTGACTAAATTTTAAAGATGTCTACTACTGGCCAGCCAGAAGCCCTCCCAGAAGCACAGCCACAGCAGCTTCCAGACACCGGGCTACGCCAGCCACACCAGCCGGCTTGGCTGCAAGCCCTCAAACCACCGTACCTGGATCTAAACCCACAGGCAGCAAACTCAGCCCTCAACTTCAAACACTGGCTGGACTGCTTCGAATCCTACCTGGAAGAATCCGGCGTCCCTCAGAGATCCAAACTAAGAGTTCTGAACGCCCAAGCGAGCCCGAGAGTATACGCACTCATCCAGGACACGACTACATACGAGGCCGCTATCAACCTACTGAAACAGCAGTACCGGAGCCCGGTAAATTACATGTACACCAGGCACCTCCTAAGATCCCGCCCGCAACAGCCAGGAGAGTCTGTAGCTGAATTTTTACGGGCGCTAAGAGCACTCGGCAGGAACTGTGACTTTAAAGCGGTGACGGCTGTTGAAAATACGGAAGATAATATCCGCGATGCCTTTGTGAAAGGCCTACGGTCCGACTACTCACGGCAAAGACTGCTTGAAGCTAAAGACCTCGACCTGGACAAAGCTGAAGCCCTCGCTCTCTCCCTAGAGGTGGCCCATCAGGACCAGGAGGCGTTTTCCAGGTACTGCTCGCGACCCTGGGACTCGGGCCTGACCCCTACCGCAATACCCTTCGCAGCGCCGCCCCCGGGACCTACCTCAGCGTCGGCGTCCCGGACCCGACCGAGACCGCCACCCCCGGTACCGGCTCCGACATCGGGCACCCGCGATCGGGCCGCCGGCTGCTTCTTTTGCGGCCAGGAGAAGCACCCGAGGTCGCGCTGCCCAGCCAGGAACTCTACCTGCTCAACCTGCAGGAAGAAAGGCCACTTCTCTAAGGCCTGCAGGAGCGGATCTTCAGAGGCCAGCAGTGCCTCATGCGAACTGTGGGGGCGGCCATCTTCTTTCAAGGCAACTGAGGCCAGCATCCCCACACGTGAGTCATGGGGGCGGCCATCTTTGATCAAGGCAACCGACCCCAATAGTGCCTCATGTGAGTTATGGGGGCAGCCATCTTCTCCGCCATTTTGTCCTACCTCGTGGGAGACGCCATTTTACCCACCACGCCTGACTGCCACCGGGCCCCCGGACCCGACGACCGCCTCGCCCGCAGACGACAACGACTCGCTTACCTACACGCTAGCCTCCGTCACTCTGGATCAAGCCCGCCCACACCACCTGTCCAAGTCGATGATGGACATCAAAGTAAACGGCCACGCCACGACCTGCCTGTTCGACAGCGGAAGCACGGAGAGCTTCATCCACCCAGACACGGTGAGCCACTACTCCCTCCCTGTCCTGCCAACGCGCAACCGAATCTCGATGGCATCGAGGTCCCACGCCACGGACATTAGCGGCTACTGTGTTGTGACCTTGTCGGTTAAGGGTACGGAGTATAAAAATTTTAAACTCCTCGTCCTCCCCCAGCTCTGCGCTGCCGTCCTACTAGGGCTGGACTTCCAATCCCACCTCCAAAGTGTAACCCTAGCATACGGTGGACCCCTCCCCCCACTCACAGTCGACAACCAGCGAATGTTAAACCGCCCACCGCGTAACACCTGCAGCCTATCCACCCTCAAGGTGCCGCCACCTTCCCTGTTCGCTAACCTCACCCCCGACTGCAAACCCGTCGCTACCAAGAGCAGGCGGTACAGCGCTGGGGACAGAGCCTTCATTAGCTCTGAGGTGCGGCGCCTCCTGAAAGAGGGCATTATCGAGGGGAGCAACAGCCCCTGGCGTGCCCAAGTCGTGGTCGTTAAGACCGGCGATAAAAATCGCCTGGTCATCGACTACAGCCAGACCATAAACAGATACACCCAGCTGGACGCATACCCCCTTCCCCGCATATCTGACATGGTCAATCAGATTGCACAATACCGCGTATTCTCGACCATCGACCTTAAGTCGGCCTACCACCAACTCCCTATCCACCCCGAGGACCGCCAGTACACCGCCTTCGAGGCGAATGGGCGCCTATACCACTTCCTTAGGGTCCCCTTCGGTGTCACCAACGGGGTCTCGGTCTTCCAAAGGGAGATGGACCGGATGGTTGACCAGAACGGACTGCAGGCCACATTCCCCTATCTAGATAACGTCACCATCTGCGGCCGCGACCGGCAGGACCATGACGTGAATCTGGAGAAATTCCTCCGTACGGCCCAACGGCTGAACCTCACCTACAATAAGGAGAAATGTGTGTTTAACACCTTGCCATCCTTGGCTGTGTAGTAGAGAACGGACTCATCGGCCCCGAAAGAATGCGCCCCCTCATGGAGCTACCCCTCCCCCACTGCCCTAAGGCACTTAAGAGAACCCTGGGGCTCTTCGCCTACTATGCCCAATGGGTGCCCAATTATGCAGACAAAGCCAGACCCCTCATGAAGTCCACATCCTTCCCCCTCACGGAGGAAGCGTGCGCGGCCTTCTCCCTCATCAAGGAGAAATAGCCAAGGCCACAATGCACGCAGTGGATGAGTCCATCCCCTTCCAAGTGGAGAGCGATGCATCCGACTTCGCCCTAGCCGCTACCCTTAACCAGGAGGGGAGGCCGGTGGCCTTCTTCTCAAGGACCCTACAGGGCCCCGAGATCCGACACTCGTCGGTCGAGAAGGAAGCCCAGGCAATTGTGGAGGCGGTACGGCGCTGGAGGCATTACCTGGCAGGCAAACGATTTACCCTCCTCACCGACCAACGTTCGGTTGCTTTCATGTTTAATAACAAGCTGAGGGGCAAAATCAAGAATGACAAGATCTTGAGGTGGAGAATCGAGCTATCCACCTACAATTATGATATCTTGTACCGGCCAGGTAAGCTGAACGAACCCCCTGATGCTCTTTCACGAATTACATGCGCCAGCGCGCATATTGATAGACTTCAGACCCTCCACAACGACCTCTGCCACCCCGGGGTCACCAGACTTTACCATTTCATTAAGGCCCGCAACCTGACCTACTCCATCGAGGAGGTCAGGACCATGACCAGGAACTGCCAGACCTGCGCCGAGTGCAAACCGCACTTCTATAGGCCGGACAGAGCAAGCCTGATCAAGGCCACCCGCCCCTTCGAGCGCCTGAGCATCGACTTTAAGGGGCCTCTACCATCATCTGACCGCAATGTGTACTTCCTCAACATCGTTGATGAGTACTCCCGTTTCCCTTTTGCCTTCCCCTGCCCAGACATGACCAGTACCACGGTCATCAAGTGCCTGAACGACCTCTTCGCCTTGTTCGGGTTCCCGAACTATATACATAGTGACCGGGGCTCCTCCTTCATGAGCGAGGAACTCCGTCAGTTCCTACTAGCGAGAGGTATTGCAGCAAGTAGGACCACCAGCTACAACCCCCGAGGGAACGGCCAGGTGGAAAGAGAGAACGCGACGGTATGGAAGGCCGTCCTCTTAGCCTTAAAGTCTAAGGGCCTCCCAACCTCCCGCTGGCAGGAAGTCCTCCCGACAGCGCTGCACTCCATCCGGTCACTACTTTGCACTGCCGTTAACGCCACCCCCCATGAACGAATGTTTGTTTTCCCCAGAAAGTCGACTACGGGAACCACTCTACCAACCTGGCTGACCTCTCCGGGGCCCGTCTTGCTGCGAAAGCACGTGAGGGCCCATAAAATGGACCCCCTGGTCGAGAGGGTGAACCTCCTGCACGCCAACCCCCAGTACGCCTACGTGGCTTACCCAGACGGGCGGGAGGACACTGTCTCCTTACGAGACCTCGCACCCTCGGGCACTCCGGAGACACCACCTTTACCCCCCCCCCACCACCCCCCCAATTCCAGCCCAGGTAGACGGCATGCCGGAACCCCACGAGCCTTCGCCGACCACGCAGACACCAGCATTAACACCGGATAATGCAGCACTGCCGCTGCGACGATCGGAGAGGCTTACGAGGCCTCCGGACAGACTGACTTACCAGAACTGGTAGTACACTTCACCCCGCCGGACTCAAATCTAAACAAGGGGTGAATGTGGTAAACCACTTTTATCGTTCACTATCGTTACACTATAGTTATCACTGTTGTATTGTTATCACTGTTCTCACTGTTGTATCACTATACGAGGTCGCCTCTTGTCGCGCTGTTATACCTGGGCTGACCACCTCCGACTCCGCCCATGGCTCCACCTACCTGCCCAGGTATAAAGGTAGTCGACTGGCTGGTATTCCTCCTTGTTGGACCCGATCACCCACGAGGGTGGGCTCTGTTATTTAGTCAATAAAAACCTTTAGTTACGTTCCTAACTCGTCGCTTTTTATTGGACGAATTGATAGGTATATCAACCGTTCGCTCCCTGTAGGCCTGCCCTTCCTCTTTGAAGCCTGGGGCTGGAGTTGGAAATTTCACCCAGGCCTCGAGTGCTGTGCAATGCCAGCTCCTGTGGAAGAATGCTGCGCTTGTGGCGAGAGGCTTTGTTAGCGTTGTCGTTTACAGGCTGGTTCTAAAGCAAACCGTGCAGAAAATCGACCAACAACCAAAGGGGCAAGTGGCAAAAAAAAAGGTTACCACACTTTTTTTTTGCTCCAGCTTTTTATTCGACATAATCTGTCAAATAATTTTTTCTTTCCCCCATTTGTTTTTCAGGATGTGGGTGGTTGCCACACTTATTACCCAAGACTAGCTGCCCTCAGAAGATGGCGCTGGGCCTTCCCCTTGAACCACTGCCGTTCTTGTGGTGACGGCGCTCCACAATGGTGCTGGAGGATATTAACCCAGAACTAGAGTTTCCAAGGGTAGAACAGTGGTTATGTTACTGGACTAGTAACCCAGAGGCCTGGACTAATGATCCGGTGACATGAGTTCAAATCCCACCACGGCAGCTGGGGAATTTAAATTCAGGAATAAAAAGCGGGCATTCAGTAATGGTGACCATGAAAATACCGGATCGTCGTTAAAAACCCCATCTGATTCACTAATGTTCCTTCGGGGAAGGAAATCTGCAGCCCTTACCCGGTCTGGCCGATATGTGACTCCAGGTTGACTCTTAACTTCCCTCTGAAATGGCCAAGCAAGTTGTACCAAACTGCTACAAAGAGCGGTTCAAGGCGGCGGCTCACCACCACCTTCTCAAGGGCCATTAGGGATGGGCAATAAATGCTGGCCTTGCCAGCGACGCCCACATCCCCATGAACGAATAAAAAATAAAAAATTCTGATTGGCTGTATTTCTGGAGGGATCACATGATCATCCTCCCGCTGCCAACCGAACCCAATCCAACAGCCAATTTTCCCCGCTCCAATAATTTTACACCTAATAAGGGAAAGCGTTCAAAGAAAATGAGAATGCCCCTGTGATTTTTCTCGCAGCAGCGTCCAGGATGCAGCGCAGAAGGCGGTCATTCGGCCAATCATGCCTGTGCCGGCTCTTTGAAAGAGCAATTAGTCCCACTTCCCCATCTCTTTCCCCGTAGCCATGTAATTTTTTTTCCCCTTCGAGTATTTATTTATCTGATTCCCTTTTGAAAGTTACTGTTGAATCTGCTTCCGCCGGCCCTTCCGCGGCAGCGCATCCCAGATCGCAACAACTCGCGGCGTGAAAAAACGCTTCCTCGCGTTGCCGCTGGTTCTTGTGCCCATCGCCTCGAATCTGAGATTAATCGTCAATGCCTGGAGACTCCAGGAGGATTGGCGGCGCTACCCACAGCTAAGGAAGGAACAGTGATTTATGGCCCAAGTCAAATGACATGTGACTTGGAGTGGAGCTTGGAGGTGAAGGAGTTCGGATTATATTGTTGTCCTTGTCCTGCTTGGTGCTAGAGGTGGTGGTGTGGATGGGAGATGCCAAAGTAAGGTTGGTAAGTTGCTGCATGACATCAGCAACAACAACTTGCATTTATATAGCGCCTTAAACGTAGTAAAACGTCCCAAGGCGCTTCACGAGTGTGAAAAGACAAAAAATTGAAACCGAGCCTCATAAGAAATTAGGGCAGGTGACCGAAAGCTTGGTCAAAGAGGTGGGTTTTAAGGAGCGTCTTAAAGGGGGAAAGAGAGGTAAAGAGGCGGAGAGGTTTAGGGAGGGAATTCCAGAGCTTAGGGCCTAGGCAACAGAAGGCACGGCCACCGATGGTTGAGCGATTATAATCAGGGATGTTCAAGAGGGGCAGAATTAGAGGAGTCCAGCTATCTCGGGGGGTGTTGTGGGGCTGGCGGAGATTACAGAGATAGGGAAGGCCGAGGCCACGGAGGGATTTGAAAACAAGGATGAGAATTTTGAAATCAAGGTGTTGCTTAACCGGGAGCCAATGTAGGTCAACGAGCACAGGGGTGATGGGCGAACGGGACTTGGTGCGAGTTAGGACACGGGCAGTCGAGTTTTGGATCACCTCAAGTTTACGTAGGGTGGAATGTGGGAGGCCGTCCAGGAGTGCGTTGGAATAGTCAAGTCTAGAGGTAACAAAGGCATGGATGAGTGTTTCAGCAGCAGATGAGCTGAGGCAGGGGCGGAGACGGGCGATGTTACGGAGGTGGAAATAGGCGGTCTTAGTTATGCCGCGGATATGTGGTCGGAAGCTCATTTCAGGGTCAAATATGACACCAAGGTTGCAAACAGTGTGGTTCAGCCTCAGACAGTTGCCAGGGAGAGGGACGGAGTCAGTGTCTGGGGAACGGAGTTTGTGGCGGGGACCAAAGACAGTGGCTTTGGTCTTCCCAATATCCTGTAGGTTGCCAGTACAGTAGTCACAGTTTACCAGTGGTGGGTATTGAGTCCAGCGGCAGGGGCACTGATCCAGCAAACTGCTCCGTCCTGGATGGCATCACACTTCTGGAGTGTTGTTACAGCTGCTCCCATCCAGGAGATTGAATTCTATCAAACTTCGGACGAGAGCCTTGCGTCAGCTGTGGCTCAGTGGGTAGCGCTCTCGCCGTGAGAGTCAGAAGGTTGTAGGTTCGAGTCCAGCTCCAGCGATAAAATCTGGACTGACACTCCAGTGCAGTACTGAGGGAGTGCTGCACTGCTGGAGATGCCGTCTTTCGGATGAGACGTTAAACCCTCTCAGGTGGATATAAAAGATCCCACGGCTACAATTTGAAGGGCGGGGGCGGGGGGGGGGGGGGGGTTCTCGCTGGTGTCCTGGGCCAATATTTATCCCTCAAACTACATCACTAAAAAAAAACAAATGAACTGGTCATTATCATGTTGCTGTCTGTGGGATCTTGCTGTGCGCAAATGAGCTGCCGCGTTTCCTGCATCACAACAGTGACTACACTTCAAAAGTACTCCATTGGCTGTAAAGTGCTTTGAGAGGTCCTGAGGTCGTGAAAAGTGCTGTATCAATCTTTACCAGTTTCTTCAAAGCTGTGCCCCCTCAGTACTCTGTCACAAAACAGAGCGCGTGCTGGGTATTCAGTGGCAGGTGGATGTTGGACGACTTGCAGTACTGCTCCCCCTCCCCCAGCTACCGCGGACTCTGCTCGCTCACCGTCTCCTTTCTGCTCCAATGGACCCTCATGCCTTCGAGCCCTCACTGGAGCTGTCACATCCAACAAGTCGACGGCTCCCAGGACGCATTTAGAACGTCTCCTTCGCCCTCGGGCTCCACCTCCGCACAGCCTAATGAGTCTGCAGACCTTCACTCTCCATTATTTATACCTTTACAGTTAGCTCCGGCTGCCGAAATAGTCCAATTAGTGCAATGACTTATTCATTCAAGTGTTCGCATTATGTGCAGAACAGCCAACAGGATACAACCGTTTAACCCTCTCACCCACCCAGTCCCAGGTCAGGTCAGTCCTGAGCGGAGCGGAGTGACGCTCTCACCCACCTCTCCCCATTCACAGTCAGACACTGGGCAGCCTGTTTCCAGGGCAGGACTCACCCAGCACTTACTGTCAGTAACTCCTCTCCCCCCAGCACCTGTGTCACTGACTGTATCCGTACTGATGTTAATCCAGCTCCCTCACACTCTCACCCAGTAACCCCTCCCCCAGCGCCCTGTTACTGACTGTATCTGTACTGATGTTAACCCTGCTCCCTCACACTGTCACTCAGTAACCCCTCCCAAGCAGCCCCTTACTGCACACTCAGGTCTGGCCATCAGCCTTTCTACATGATAAAGTATTTATTTCCTCTCCTATTCCTGCTACCTATCTCCAGTGCGGAATGCTCCTGTATAGATTAGGGCTAATTCTTTGTGGCGGGACAGTTCTCTGAGCCTTACTGTAAATGACACGTCGAGTGGGCAATCCAATCCGCACTCAGCACATTGCGACTAACAAGACTCGGCAGCACAGCGCCAATTGTAACCCATCACCTTAACAAGAGACAGCATCAACCTTCATATACCCCTCCCCTCCCCGATTACACTGTCCCCGTGTACAGTACAGAATCAGGATCACACCCTTATACCCCCCGATTACACTGTCCCCGTGTAAAGTACAGAATCAGGATCACACCCCTTATATCCCCCGATTACACTGTCCCATGTACATAGAAACATAGAAGATAGGAGTAGGCCATTCGGCCCCTCGAGCCTGCTTCGCCATTTAATGAGATCATGGCTGATCATCCAAATTCAGTACACTGTCCCTGCTTTCTTCCCATATCCCTTTAGCCTTAAGAAATATATCTAACTCCTTCTTGAATATATTTAATGAATTGGCCTCAACTGCCTTCTGTGGTAGAGAATTCCACAGGTTCACAACTCTCTCTAGTTCCCTCGTCTAGATCATTAATATATATTGTGACTAACTGGGGTCCTAGCACCGATCCCTGCGGTACCCCACTAGTCACTGCCTGCC
Organism: Somniosus microcephalus; assembly: GCF_052327205.1. Classification (NCBI taxonomy): domain Eukaryota; kingdom Metazoa; phylum Chordata; class Chondrichthyes; order Squaliformes; family Somniosidae; genus Somniosus; species Somniosus microcephalus. The sequence goes on from NW_028225179.1 coordinate 131,636,187, forward strand.
ACTCGGAAAAAGACACGTTTATTCCAACTCTTTGCTTCCTGTCTGCCAACCAGTTCTCTATCCAAGTCAGTACCTTACCCCCAAATCCCACGTGCCTTAACTTTACACGCTAATTTCTTATGCGGGACCTTATCGAAAGCCTTCTGAAAGACCAAATACAGCACATCCACTGGTCCTCCCTTATCTATTCTACCAGTTACATCCTCAAAAAATTCCAGATTAGTCAAGCACGATTTACCTTTTGTAAATCCATGTTGACTTTGTCCGATCCTGTCACTGTTTTCCAAGTGCTCTGCTAATACATCTTTTATAATGGACTCTAGCATTTTCCCCACTATCGATGTCAGGCTTACCGGTCTATAATTCCCCGTTTTCTCTCTACCACCTTTTTTGAACAGTGGGGTTACATTAGCTACCCTCCAATCCATGGGAACTGTTCCAGAGTCCACAGAATTTTGGAAGATGACCAGCAATGCATCTACTATTTCTAGGGCCACTTCCTTAAGTACCCTAGGATGTAGCTTATCAGGCCCTGGGGATTTATCGGCCTTCAATCCCGTCAATTTCCCCAACACCATTTCCCGACAAATGCTGATTTCATTCAATTCCTCCCTCTCATTAGACCCTATGTTCCCCGACATCTCTGGGAGGTTATTTGTGTCCTCCTTTGTGAAGACAGAACCAAAGTATTTATTTATTTGGTCTGCCATTTCTTTGTTCCCCATTATAAATTCCCCTGATTCTGACTGCAAGGGACCTACGCTTGACTTCACCAATCTTTTTCTCTTCACATGTCCTGTTCTGGGTTATATTATTCCCCTGTTCTGGGTTATATTATTCCCCTGTTCTGGGTTATATTATTCCCCTGTTCTGGGTTATATTATTCTACATACAGACTCGCAAAAACAAACACATTTTTCTTGCTGAGCCCAGGAAGTGGTGGTGGGCAGAAGAAGTGGTTTAAAGTGAGTTAGAAATCCACTCTGAAGAAATGCGGCATCGACATCAATACGTGGGAGGAAACCATCAAAGGCAGCAAACTGTGGCAATCGCGTACGGGCAGGGCCTCAACAAGTTTCAACAGGCGAGGGGGTTGCCAAATAAGCAGAGAAATGTAGACAGAGGGAAGAGTGTGGATCTGCTGCAACTTCGCCATCCACTCGGGCTCCTGGCAGTTTTGTGGTAAAATGGATCTCTCGAAGATTGGTTTCCAAAGCCATCGAGCTGCTCGCCAAAGACACGGCCAATTTTAAAATTCTAATCTTTTTTTCCTCATTTTATGCTGAGAGACAATCGATTATCGAGCGCTTGCCACAGGATTCCGGTATATGCTGTCCTTTTCACAGTGTCCGATACCAGGTTACATAATATTTACAGCACAGAAACAGGCCATTCGGCCCAACAGCACCGTGCTGGTGTTTATGCTCCACATGAGCCTCCCCCCACTCCTACCTCATCTCACCTGAACAATATAACCCTCTATTCCTTCTTCCCTCATGCACTTATCTAGCTTCCCCTTAAATGCATCTATGTTATTCGCCTCAACCTACTCCCCTGTGGTAGCGAGTTCCACATTCTCACCACTCTCTGGGTAAAGAAGTTGCTCCTGAATTACCTGTTGGCTTTATTAGTGATTATTTGATATTTATGGCCTCTAGTTTTGGACCCTCCCACAAGTGGAAACATCGTGTTGAGTGATTGGAAATTACTCCACAACAATTGGCGTAGTCGGCAGGGTCTCGCAGCGGACGGCAGACACCGGCAGACGGAAGGAAGCATGTCAATCGCATAAACCACCACGATGGAGTTACTACTGATATTTGCCGTAGCTTTAACTTTAACCGGCAACACGGAGGGAACACGGGCATGCGCTGGTGTAACATCGGGACGCCCGTACACCAAACACCAATGTGCATTCCCTGCACAGAGGGGAAACCGGTCTGCCTCGAGGGCTGGAACAAGACCAAATGCCAGTGGTTGGCCTGCTGGAAGAAGGGTGATACCACACTAGTGCTAGCTCTACCCGGAAACCCTGAAAACGAGCAGACACCCTGCAGGGGTGGAGCAGGAGAGAATCCCTGGTGGAAGGCCTGCAAGCCAAACACAACAACTACCCCAGCACCTGCAGCATCATTGCAACAAAACCAACAATGCTACAAACCACAGCCACCACGCCAAAACCCTTAGAATGTCCAGAGGCACCCCCAGCACCAAAAAGAGGACTGGTATTAGTGGACAATGGCAGAATATTATATGATAACGTGCGGCTGGCTGCTCCTCAGCGGGGAAGTATTCCATCTGGGAGGAGGGGAGCCGAGCATGGCGGCCAGAGGCCGGACCGGAAGCGGGAGAAGCAGGCCCGGGCCGTCGGACCGTGGAGCCGGCGACGGTGAGGTGGAGGCCGCGGCGACCGGAGGATGTGTTCGGCGAGTCGGGCGGGGGCAGAGGCAGCGCAGCGCATCGGGACGCAGCAGCAGCCACAACGACTCGCAGTCCGACTGGGAAGAGGGGAGCCGGGAATGGTTGCCAGAGGGTGAGCGGGAGAAGCAGGCCACCACACGTGGAGCCGAGCCGGCAACAGTGAGGAGGAGGCCGCGGTGACGAGGAGGATGGAGCGGCTGAGGGACATCGTGCTCCCACTGCCACTGGATGCCAAAGAATTGGCTTTCTGAACACGGCGCTGTAAAAATAGCTGACGTGTCCCTACGGGGAGTAAGCATTCCATTGTACTAGTACATATGGCAAATAAAATTGAATTGATTGATTGATCTTCTCTGCATCTAAGCTATCGAACCCTTTCATCATTTTAAAGAGCTCGATCAGGTCACCCCCTCAGCCTTCTCTTTTCCCAGCCTGTTCAATCTTTCCCGATAGGTATAACCTCGTGGTTCAGGTATCATCCTCGTCAGCTGTGGCTCAGTGGGCAGCACTCGCGTCTCTGAGTCACAAGGTTGTGGGCTCAAGTCCCCACTCCAGGGACTTGAGCACATAAGTCAAGGCCGACACTCCCAGTGCAGTGCTGAGGGAGTGCTGCACTGTCGGAGGTGCCGGCTTTCGGATGAGACGTTAAACCGAGGCCCCGTCTGCTCTCTCACGTGGACGTAAAAGATCCCATGGCCGCTATTTCAAAGGAGAGCAGGGAAGTAACACTCTCCCTGTCACTTTATCCCCTTATACAAATTCTCCCCGTGTTTGCGTGGGTTTTCTCCGGGTGCTCCGGTTTCCTCCCACAGTCCAAAGATGTGCGGGTTAGGTTGATTGGCTATGATAAATTGACCCTTAGTGTTAGGGGGATTAAATACATGGGGTTACGAGGATAGGGTGGGATATGTGTCGGTGTAGGGGTTACGGGGATCGGGTGGGATATGTGTCGGTGCAGGCTCGATGGGCCGAAATGGCCTCTATCTGCACTGTGGGGTTTCTGTGATTCTGTGAAAGCAGCATATCCTCCAATTCACCATCACAGCACCATGAACAAACTGCTGGTACATATTACAGGAAACTTTGTGCTATCCGACACCCACGGGACCGAGCTGCTGCCGTTGCCTCAAAACTTCCGGATAGACCAGCGTCAATGTTATCAGATAGGAGCTTTTCATCTCCGTATCTGACAACAAAGACTGTTGCTTAGCAACAGCTTGTCAACACTCTTGGAAGCGTCTCTGAAGCTGTTGCTAAGATACAGAGACACCTTCCAGAGCCTGCCGTATCTGACCACAAACACTGTTGCTCAGCAACAGCTTGTAAACACTCGGCCCAGTAGCTTGGAAGCGTCTCTGAAGCTGTTGCGAAGCTACAAAGACGCTTTCCAGAGCCTGCCTGTGAAAAGAATGCTAGGAGAAGAAAAAAAACCTAACCAAAACGGCTGCTGATTTCTGCCGTTAGATCGAAGCTGCCGGACATTCAACCTCCGGATAGCACAAAGTTTCCTGTAAAAGCAGACAGTCAGAGAGTACATAAGAAATAGGAGCAGGACATACAGATCCTCGAGCCTGCTCCACCATGGCTGATCTTCGGCTTCAACCCCACTTTCCCGCCCCATCCCAACCTCCCTCGATTCCCCCAGAGTCCAAAAAATCTATCTGTCTCAGCCTTGAATATACTCAGTGACTGAGCCTCCACAGCCCTCTGGGGTGGAGAATTCCAAAGATTCACCACCCTCTGAGGAAGAAATTTCTCCTCATCTCAGTCCTAAATGCCCGCCCCTCTTATTCTGAGACTGTGCCCCCCCCCCGCCCAGTTCTAGACTCTCCAGCCAGGGGGAAACAGCCCCTCAGTATCTACCCTGTCAAGCCCCCTCAGAATCTTCTATGTTTCAATGAGATCACCTCTCATTCTTCTAAACTCCAGCGAGTACAGGCCCATAAACGTCACACTCTGCCACAGATGCAAAATCTCTGATCTTAAAGGGAATGAGAGCGAGCGAGCGAGAAAACCAGGCTTCTGCAGGGATTCCTGCACATTAAATGATTAATTTAATGATGAGCTTAATTCTTTGTGTGCAAATTTGTTTCTTGTATAACATTTGTATTTTACAGACAGCTGGGTCAGAAATGCAAGATAAAGGCTGGAAGCAACTGAATAATACAACAACAACAACGTGTCCTAACTCGCACCAAGTCCAGCTCACCCATCACCCAATGCTTGCTGACCTACATTGGCACCCGGTTATGTAACACCTCGATCTTAAAATTCGCAGCCTAGTTTTCAAATCCCTCCATGGCCTCGCTCCCTCCCTATCTCTGTAATCTCCTCCAGCCCTACAATCCCCCTAGAGCTCGGCGTTCCGTCTATTCTGGCCTTTAGAACATCCCCGATTTTAAATGGTCCACCATTGGCGGTCGTGCCTGCAGCTGCCTAGGTCCAAAGCTCTGGAATGCCCTCCCTAAGCCTCTCCGCCTCGCTACCTCTCTTTCTTCCTTTAAGACGCTCCTTAAAACCTACCTCTTCGACCAAGCTTTTGGTCATCGGCCCTAACATCTCCTTAAGTGGCTCGGTGTCAATTTTTTTTTTGATAATCGCTTCTGTGAAGCGCCCTGGGACGGTTTACTACGTTAAAGGCGCTATATAAATACAAGTTGTTGTTGGGTCAGAAATGCAGGATAAAGGCCAGAAGCAGTTGAATAAATACACTGAATAACGGGTTTGACTCAAATTGCAGCATTTGAGGTTTTATTTTAATTCGTTCCCGAGTTGTGGGCGTCGTTGGCAAGGCCGGCATTTATTGCCCATCCCTAGTTGCCCTTGAAAAGGTGGTGGTGAGCCGCCTTCTTGAACCGCTGCAGGCCGTGTAGTGAAGGTGCTCCCACAGTGCTGTTAGGGAGGGAGTTCCAGGATTTTGACCCAGCGACGATGAAGGATTGGCGATATATTTCTAAGTCAGGATGGTGTGTGACTTGGAGGGGAACTTGGAGGTGGTGCTGTTCCCATGCGCCTGCTGCCCTTGTCCTTCGAGGTGGAAGAGGTCGCGGGTTTGGGAGGTGCTGCCGAAGAAGCCTTGGCGAGTTGCTGCAGTGCATCTTGTAGATGGTACACACTGCAGCCACGGTACGCCGGTGGTGGAGGGAGTGAATGTTTAAGGTGGTGGATGGGGTGCCAATCAAGCGGGCTGCTTTGTCCTGGATGGTGCAAATCAGATGGTGTGTGACTCGGAGAGGATCTTGGAGGTGGCGGTGTTCCCATGCATTGCTTTTTTTCCCCTCGAGAAATCTTTCCTAATTTGTACAGTCTACTGAATTATCACTAATTTGAATTCAGCAGTGGAAGTAACAGCACAGTGGCAATTTGGTGGTGAAAAATGGAACGATCAGATCATTTGAATTAAGGGACTGAATTAAAAGGAGCGGGCTGCTTTAAAGAAAATCAATTCCTTATTCGAGCCAATTGCAACAGTGTGACAAGGTGCCTTTATCTTGTACTACGGACAGATTTTACAAGCACCCTTTGATGTGTGCTCCACTATATGCAAAGCATTTAAATTATGTATAGTTAGATAATATATTATTTATCCTGCTCCTCTCTCGCTCTCTGCTTGGACTCTGTTGCCCCCTTTTAGTGTGAAGCACCTGGGATGTTTTGTTATGTTAACAACTTTATATAGCGCATTTAACAGTCAGACTTCCCAAGGCGCTTCACAGAAATGTTATCAGACAAAATTGGACATCGAGCCACTCAAGGAGCTTTTGGGAGAGGTGACCAAAGTCAGAGAGGTAGCTCCGTCGCCCAGGCCGCCTACTTCCACCTCCGTCAGATCGCCCGCTTCCGCCCCCCTTGCCTCAGCTCATCCGCTGCCGAAACCCTCGCCCGTGCCTCTGTCGCCTCTGCACTCGAGTAGTCCAGCGCACTCCTGGCCAGCCTCCCACCTTCCGCCCGCCGTACACTTGGTCATCCAAAACCCCGGCTGCCCCGCGGCGTCCTGACCCGCACCAAGTCCCGTTCACCCATCAACCCCCCCCCCCCCCCCACCACTGTGCTCGCTGACCTACATTGGCTACTTGTCCGGCAACGCCTCAATTTTAAAATTCTCATTGTTCTTTTCCAATCCCCTCCACGGCCACGGCCACGCCCCCTCCCCATCTCTGTAACCTCCTCCAGCCCCACAACCCACAACCCCCACCACCCCCCCCCCCAAAGATATCAGCGCTCCTTCAATTCCAGCCTCTTGCACATCCCCGACTGTAATCGCTCCACCATTGGCGGCCGTGCCTTCAGCAGTCCATGCCCCAAACTCTGGAATTCCCTCCTGAACCTCGCTGCCTCTCTCTCCTCCTTTAAGACGCTCCAAGCTTTCGGTCACCTGTCCTAATTTCTCCTTCTGTGGCTCGGTGTCAAATCCTGTGAAGCGTCTTGGGGACTGTAGTGTATGTGCCTTTAAGAGCCCCAGGTGTGCTGTAATGCCGGTAATGGCCACTCGGGCTATATAAGCCTGTATATTGTGTATATCCGTTAGAACCCCCCCAGACTTTGCTTAGTAAACACCTATGAACCAACTCCTGTCTTCAGTGTCTTTATGAACACACGGACACTACAGTGGCGACGAAGTGGAAACGGACTTACCTGCAATTCAGCAACACCTCAAGGACATCGATTCCTCGGGCGTCCAGAAGACTCAAGAAAGTGAGAGAAGCTGTGGTTTCACCAGCTGGCCAAGCTGGTGGCAGGTACTGCGTTAATCCTTCCTGGGCGTCAGGCTGGGGCTCCAGCGGCTGGCTCTACAGCTGAGACAGGCAGCGAAATTGGAGGCAAGCAATAACGGACTGGGAGGGAGCACTCGGGAGACGGCCGGCGCGGCAAGCAGGTCAGCGTTCAGACCTGAAGAGAAAGTCCGGCGGGAACGAGTCTCCAACTGTAAATAAATTTAAAAAATTAAAAAACGGAAACCGCGGGAAACAGCGTGGTCATCGGCAGCAGCGGCGGGAAAGCGCAGGAAGTGCCATATCTTTTCTGAAATGCCTAAGTCTGGCAATATTGATGCTTTTGTTGCAAAATAGAGGATTGGACCACATACGTGGAAAGAGTAGTATATTGCACTGCAAATGGAATAGAAGATGAAAAAAAAAAGCTTCAGTACTGCTGAACCTAATGGGCGCAAAGGCATACGGGCTGTTACGAAATGTAATCACTCCAGCCAAACCAAAGGACAAGAATTTTAAAGAAATTGTTGATACCCTGCAGGAGCACTTAAACCCAACACCGCTGCTGATAGCAGAACGATTCAAATTCTTCAAGAGAAATCAACACAAGAATGAAAGTAACGCTGATTACCTAACCGAATTAAGAAAGCTATCAAAGTACTGCCAATTCGGGGCAGGGCTAGCAGATTATCTTCGAGACAAATTCGTTTGCGGTCTCTTAAGTGAAGGAACACAAAAAAGGCTGCTTTCTGAAAAAGATTTAACATTGGACAAAGCTTTCAGTACGGCTGTATCATACGAAGCAGCAGCAAGAGGAGCTGCAGAGATACAACAAAAGACACAGGACGTCGGCACCCATGAAATGACACAGGGTTTCGAAAGATGTTATCGCTGCGGCAGATCCACCCATAACCAGAGGGACTGCTGGTTCAAGGACAAAGCATGCAGGCAATGCGGAAAGATTGGACACATTGCACGGGTATGCCGATCTGGACAAAATAAATCCACAGACAGAAAAAGAAAAATCAATAAAGGAAAGTACAGGAAGGTGCAAATGATGATGGACAGTAGCTCCGAAGACCAGAAGAGCGATAACGACTCCGAAAACAAGAGACTAAGCTGTCTCAAATTACATAATGTACTTGCCAAAGATGATTACCAAACCATTTGGGTTACCCTCACGATAGCAGGGTCCCCAGTTAAAATGGAGCTAGATACAGGATCAGCTCTAACCGTAATAAATCGACGAGATTACGAGAGGCTATTTTCGCATATACCTCTAAAAGACACATCCATTATCTTAAAAACATATACGGGGCAGAAAGTATACCCCAAAGGAAAAATAAGGGTGCCTGTTGTATACAACGGCAAAGAAATACAAAAGTTGTATTTATACATTCTACAAGATGGTGGTCCACCGTTGTTGGGACGTGAATGGATCAGAAAGATACGTTTAGACTGGCACTCCATTCAGGCACTGACGGTGACCAGTAAGAAAAAAAACAATGATGACATCATACCTGAACGATTAAAAGACATCTTGGCCAACGCCAAAGAAGTGTTTCAAGAGAAACTAGGAACCTTGAAAGGCATCACCGCCTCAATAAAAGTGGAAGATGCAGCAATTCCCAAATTTTTTAAGGCAAGACCAGTGCCATATGCAATTCGGCCAGCAGTCGAGGCAGAGCTGGAGAATTTGGAAAAGGCAGGCGTATTATCCAAAATAGATTGGAGCGAGTGGGCAACACCCATCGTTCCAGTCATGAAAAAAGCATTGAATAATGATAAATCTGAAGAACAGAGAAAAATTCGCATCTGTGGAGACTTCAAAGTGACTGTAAACCCGGTCCTTCACACAGTACAGTATCCTCTTCCGAGGATAGAAGATATTTTCGCCTCACTATCCGGAGGGAAACGTTTCACCAAAATTGACTTGGCACAGGCATATCTACAGATGGAGGTTGAGGAGGCCTCTAAAAAGTATCTCACGATAAACACACACAAAGGCCTGTACCAGTACAATCGACTGGTTTTTGGAGTAGCATCAGCTCCAGCTATCTGGCAAAGGGCTATGGAGCAAGTCCTGCAAGGGATTCCGGGGAATCAATGCTACCTAGACGACATCCTTGTAACAGGAGAAAACGACAACGAGCACCTTGCCAATTTGGAGCAGGTGCTCACTAGGCTGCGAGAACGGGGCCTACGAGCAAATCGCCCCAAGTGCGAATTTTTCCAAAATCAGATATCATATTGTGGCCAAATAATTAATAAGGAAGGGTTGCATAAGTCACCTGAAAAAATTGAAGCGGTCATAAAAGCCCCAGCACCTGAAAATGTTTCACAATTAAGGTCGTTCCTGGGATTAATAAATTACTATCATAAATTTTTACCGAACTTATCAACTCTTCTACACCCTCTTAATGAACTTCTACAAACAGGAGTGATTTGGAAATGGAATGAAGACTGTAAACGTGCCTTCCATAAATGCAAAGACTTAATCACATCCGAAGAAGTTTTGGCTCATTACAACCCATCACTGCCAATCAGACTGGCGTGCGATGCATCCCCTTACGGCATAGGAGCAGTATTATCCCATAAATTCCCTGATGGCTCAGAACGGCCGATAGCTTTTGCGTCACGCTCATTAAACTCAGCTGAGCGTAACTATGCCCAAATCGACAGGGAAGCACTCAGCCTGGTATGGGGAGTGAAGAAATTCAACCATTACCTACACGGACAAAAATTTACCTTGTTGACTGACCATCAACCCCTCATCTCCATATTCAACCCTAAAAAGGGTGTTCCCATTATGACAGCGCAAAGGCTACAGAGGTGGTCCCTTTTTCTAGGGGCACACCAATACAACATAGAATACAAAGGATCAAAACAGCATGGGAATGCTGACGGTTTATCGCGCCTACCGTTGCCAATGGTAGAAGAGGCACCTACAGTAGACCCAGTAGAGATGTTCCACTCTACCATAGTGGAATGTCTACCAGTAACAAATTCTGCCATTGAAAGGGAGACGAGAAATGACCCGACTCTCTCACGGGTCTACGATTTAACAGTGAAGGGATGGCCAGCACATGGCGAACCACTGTTGCCAGCATTCTCGCAAAGAAGAGAACAGCTGTCAGTGTGCCGAGGAACCTTGATGTGTGGATCCAGAGTGGTGATTCCACCCAAACTCCAGGATAAAGTGCTAAAGGAGCTTCACGAGGGGCATCTGGGTGGAGTGAAAATGAAGAACCTAGCTAGGGTGTTTGTATGGTGGCCAGGTATCGATGGAGACATCGAAGACATGACCAAGAGCTGCCTAGGATGCCAGAAGGTCCAAAACGCTCCACCACAAGCCCCTCTACATCCATGGGAGTGGCCCTCATCTCCCTGGCAAAGGGTGCTCATCGACTTTGCTGGTCCATTTATGGACTCAATGTTCTTAATCGCGGTTGATGCACACTCCAAGTGGCCGGAGGTAATAAAGATGTCCTCCACCACCACGGAAAAAACCATCACAGTATTAAGGACCATATTTGCCAGGAATGGGCTGCCGGAACAGATATGTTCTGATAATGGACCGCAATTTGTGTCCGAAGAATTCAGAAAGTTCTTAAAAAACAATGGGGTTAAGCACTACACGTCCGCCCCATACCATCCTGCCACCAATGGATTGGCTGAAAGGTTTGTCCAGACCTTCAAGAAGGCCATAAAGGCCATGGGTAATGAAGACATAAAACTTCAGCACAAGGTGGATAACTTCTTATTCGCATACAGGAATGCAACACATATGGTTACCAACCAAACTCCCGCCATGATGTTCTTCAATAGAAACCTAAGATGCGGGCTGGATTTGGTCAAGCCCAACATCAGAAGGGACGTGGAGAACCAGCAGGTTCAAGGCATGAATGAAAGGCCAACTAGAACCTTCCAGATAGGTCAACAAGTTTTGGCCCGGGACTACCGTACCGAGAAATGGCAGCCTGGAACTATCTGCACACGACTAGGACCACTGATGTATACCGTGGACATCGGAGAAAGCATAATAAGGCGCCATGCTGACCAAATCATCAAGTCATCCGAAAAGGGACAACCTACACCACAACTCTATACGTCTAACGATGAAGTAGAGATACCCATATCTACCTCCGATCCGGTGATACTGGAACCCGATGAACCCGACACTGGCATTCAAGCCGAATCAGCCTTGCCAAAAGAACCTACTACAGCACCAGAAACTACTACACCCCCGAGGCGTTATCCGGACCGAGTCAGGAAGCCTCCTGAGAGACTGACTTATAATTAATTAACTACAGCAATGTGTATATTATTTTTCTTATAACATGTAATTAATAATTACTTAAAATATGATGTACTGGTTAGCTAAAAGGGGAGGAATTGTAGTGTAAGTGCCTTTAAGAGCCCCCGGTGTGCTGTAATGCCGGTAATGGCCACTCGGGCTATATAAGCCTGTATATTGTGTATATCCGTTAGAACCCCCCCCCCCCCAGACTTTGCTTAGTAAACACTTATGAACCAACTCCTGTCTTCAGTGTCTTTATCAACACACGGCCACTACAGGGACGTTTCACTACATTAAAGGTGCTACATAAATGCAAGTTGTTGTTGTTGAGAGAGAAGTAGGGAGGTGGAGAGGTTTAGGGAGGGAATTCCAGAGCTTAGGGCCCAGGCAGCTAAAGGCACGGCCGCCGATGGCGGAGCGATTAAAATCAGGGATGCACAAGAAGCCAGAATTGGTTCTAATTAAGTGCAGGTTGTTGTCCCTAATATTATTTTGTCCATTATCTACATCATTGAAAGCTTTGTATCGAGCACGTCTCGGTCATAGAGTTTTACAGCACCAAAAGAGGCCCCTCGGCCCATCGTGTCCGCGCCAGCCATCAAGCCCCGTCTATTCTAATCCCATTTTCCAGCACTTGGTCCGTAGCCTTGTATGCTATGGCATTTCAAGTGCCCATCTAAATGCTTCTTGAATGTTGTGAGGGTTCCTGCCTCTACCACCCTTTCAGGCAGTGAGTTCCAGATTCCAACCACCCTCTGGGTGAAAAAGTTTTTCCTCAAATCCCCTCTAAACCTCCTGCCCCTTACCTTGAAACTATGCCCCCTGGTTATTGACCCATCTACTAAGGGGAATAGTTCCTTTCTATCTACCCTATCTATGCCCCTCATCATTTTGTACACCTCAATCAGGTCCCCCCTCAGCCTTCTCTGCTCTAAGGAAAACAACCCCAGCCTGTCCAGTCTCTCTTCATAGCTGAAGCGCTCCAGCCCAGGTAACATCCTGGTGAATCTCCTCTGCACCCTCTCCACCCGGTCACATCACATCTTTCAAAGGCATCACACCTTGATAGGGGTCAATTGAAAGTTTTAATCGTGAGGGTGACAGATTGTTGTTGGGGAAGGGTACCAAGGGTTACGGAACCAAGGCGGGCAGATGGAGCTAAGATACAGATCAGCCATGATCTCACTGAATGGCGGGACAGGTTCGAGGAACTGAATGGCCTATGTAAAGAGAAACAGAGAAATATGGAGAGGAACATATAGGATTCCATGCAAGTCATTGATCTCATAGAATCGTACAGCAAAGAAGTTCGGCCATTCAGCCCATCACATTCATCCATTACAGCAGTGATGACACTTCAAAAGTACTTCATTGGCTGTAAAGCGCTTTGGGAGGTCCCGGAGTCCTGAAAGGCGCTATATAAATGCAAGATCTTTCTCTTTCTTTCCATATCTGTAGATCAGCGATTCTCAAACTGGGGTCAGCGAAACAAACCCCAATCGGAGATGACGAGTGAGCCGTTGCGGACTGGCCGGGCGCTGCTGAACGGACCGGTGGCAGTGGCTGTGCGCTGCGGGAAGAGGAGGAGAAGGGGAGCGAGGGAGGGATGAGGGGGGGGGGAAAGGCTGCCGCTGCTTTTTTTTTTGCCGGTCTCGGCTGGTGTCTGCCGGGATTCGACCATTCCCGCCGCTGCGACGTTCGCTTGTACTGATGCCGCAGCGGCCGCTCTCGGCGGATCTGCCGCTCTTTGTGCAGCGCTTTCCGCGTCAGTCGCGTGCATGCCCGAGGCTCGGTCTGGAAAACAATCCTCCGGTCCCACCGAGCCTCACACCATCCGCAAGTGGGTGGCCGACGATCGGGCCTCGCGGTTGCTGTTGTGAGGCCCACAAATACAATGGCGGGAAAGGCAAGCACTTCCGAGGAGGACCCGGGTCAAGAATTCCTTTACTGAAGAAGTGCTCAGAGAGTTGCAGACGAGTGCTACAAGGCAGGACCGCTGCAAAGTTTATTGGTGCTGGGGCTGCCACAGTAGGAGTGGCTGGTTCCGCTGCTCAGAACATAAGAAATAGGAGCAGGAGTCGGCCATTCGGCCCCTCGAGCCTGCTCCGCCATTCAATGAGATCATGGCTAATCTGATCTTGGCCTCAACTCCACTTCCCTGCCCGCTCTCCATAACCCTCGACTCCCCTGCAGCTCAAAAATCTGCCTATCTCCACCTTAAATATGTTCAATGACCCAGCCTCCACAGCTCTCTGGGGTAGAGAATTCCAAAGGTTCACGACCCTCAGAGAAGAAATTCCTCCTCATCTCCATTTTGAATCAGGGACCCCTTATTCTGAAACTATGGCCCCTCGTTCCAGATTCCCCCACGAGGGGAAACATCCTCCCTGCATCTACCCTGTCGAGCCCCCTCAGTATCTTGGCCCAGAAATTCGGGTCTCCACGGGTGAGTACGCATGGGGTACTCACCCGTAAGCCCAATGGAAGTGCCAGTTTCGTGCATGCACTATGCATGCGCGGGAAACCGGCACTTCCGTTCCACTGAAAGAAGGGGTTAAGAGGTGGCACGCGTGCACAGGAGAGGCAGTGCGTGCGCATTGAACTTACGGGTTTTTTTTGCAGGTTTTCCCGGGAAGGTAAGTCTCCAGAAGTTAGATGTGCAAAAAGCAGTCGCAAGGCCTGCTTTTTACAAGATAAGTGGTGAATTAATTAAAATTAAAACATTTTTTCCACAGGTTTATTATTTTTAATAAATACTTTAAAGAAAGATAAGTTTATTTTTAGCCCCGTCAGAAAATGTAATTAACTTTTTCAAAAATTTAAATTATTGTTTAAAATAGTTATTTCATGTAATTTATAGTTTACTAGCTGGAGTACCCGGCATTGCCGAGGGAAATGAAGAAACCTCTGCCATGTTTATAAAACTGTGAATGAAGCTGTTGGGATTGAAGAACTCTTCCTAAGGTTCTTCAATTTCGTTTTTTGTTAATGCTGCGTCCAAGTCTGTTACGTTTTTTTGAGGGCATGCTGTTATGAAAAAAAACAAATAATTTTTATATATATAAATGAATTTGTCTCTCTGTCTGTGTAGGAAGGAGAGAGAGAGAGAGGGAAAGAGAGAGAGGGGGAAAGAGAGGGAAAGAGAGAGAGGGGGAAGGAGAGAGAGAGAGGGGGAAGGAGAGAGAGAGAATAAACATCCAAAAACGAGCACTAAACTTCCTAAATCACCTCAAATCTAGCTCCCCAGACACCCTTCATTTCAAAGCCTTTCAGACCCAAGAGCTAAACCCAGAAAAGAGTCCCCTGAGTCAGCTGCTACGGAAACTAAGTACTCAGCCGGACCCTGACCAGCCCCAGACCAACACAGCCGCCCAAACACCAATCCGAGTGAACCAAATCATTAAAAAATGCAAAGAAACCTACCTGGAACATTGGAACAAAATAACCGAAAGCCAAAGCAGATTAGAATGTTACCGGGCCCTAAAAAGAGAATATAAACTGGCAGACTACCTCACGACCATCAGAGACACAAAACAGAGACAGACCCTCACCAGGTACAGACTAAGCGACCACCAACTGGAAATTGAAAAAGGCAGATACAAGAAATCCTGGCAGCCTAGAGAGAATAGAATATGCGATCAATGTCTGGCTGGCGAGGTTGAAACAGAAATGCATTTCCTCCTAAAATGCGAAAAATTCAACACATCAAGAAACATATTATTCAACAAGCTAAGCCAAACAACCCCAGATTTCAAGGAATTGGATGATCTGT
>NW_028225179.1:131653891-131661391 GCF_052327205.1 Somniosus microcephalus
GGGGAAGGCGAGGGCGAGGGGGAAGGCGAGGGCGAGGGGGAAGGCGAGGGCGAGGGGGAAGGCGAGGGCGAGGGGGAAGGCGAGGGCGAGGGGGAAGGCGAGGGCGAGGGGGAAGGCGAGGGCGAGGGGGAAGGCGAGGGCGAGGGGGAAGGCGAGGGCGAGGGGGAAGGCGAGGGGGAAGGCGAGGGGGAAGGCGAGGGGGAGGGCGAGGGCGAGGGCGAGGGCGAGGGCGAGGGCGAGGGCGAGGGCGAGGGAGAGGGCGAGGGGGAAGGAGAGGGCGAGGGGGAAGGAGAGGGCGAGGGGGAAGGAGAGGGCGAGGGGGAAGGAGAGGGCGAGGGGGAAGGAGAGGGCGAGGGGGAAGGAGAGGGCGAGGGGGAAGGAGAGGGCGAGGGGGAAGGAGAGGGCGAGGGGGAAGGAGAGGGCGAGGGGGAAGGAGAGGGCGAGGGGGAAGGAGAGGGCGAGGGGGAAGGAGAGGGCGAGGGGGAAGGAGAGGGCGAGGGGGAAGGAGAGGGCGAGGGGGAAGGAGAGGGCGAGGGGGAAGGAGAGGGCGAGGGGGAAGGAGAGGGCGAGGGGGAAGGAGAGGGCGAGGGGGAAGGAGAGGGCGAGGGGGAAGGAGAGGGCGAGGGGGAAGGAGAGGGCGAGGGGGAAGGAGAGGGCGAGGGGGAAGGAGAGGGCGAGGGGGAAGGAGAGGGCGAGGGGGAAGGAGAGGGCGAGGGGGAAGGAGAGGGCGAGGGGGAAGGAGAGGGCGAGGGGGAAGGAGAGGGCGAGGGGGAAGGAGAGGGCGAGGGGGAAGGAGAGGGCGAGGGGGAAGGAGAGGGCGAGGGGGGAAGGAGAGGGCGAGGGGGAAGGAGAGGGCGAGGGGGAAGGAGAGGGCGAGGGGGAAGGAGAGGGAGAGGGGGAAGGAGAGGGGCGAGGGGGAAGGAGAGGGCGAGGGGGAAGGAGAGGGCGAGGGGGAAGGAGAGGGCGAGGGGGAAGGAGAGGGCGAGGGGGAAGGAGAGGGCGAGGGGGAAGGAGAGGGCGAGGGGGAAGGAGAGGGAGAGGGGGAAGGAGAGGGAGAGGGGGAAGGAGAGCGAGAGAGGGGGAAGGAGAGCGAGAGAGGGGGAAGGAGAGCGAGAGAGGGGGAAGGAGAGCGAGAGAGGGGGAAGGAGAGCGAGAGAGGGGGAAGGAGAGCGAGAGAGGGGGAAGGAGAGCGAGAGAGGGGGAAGGAGAGCGAGAGAGGGGGAAGGAGAGCGAGAGAGGGGGAAGGAGAGCGAGAGAGGGGGAAGGAGAGCGAGAGAGGGGGAAGGAGAGCGAGAGAGGGGGAAGGAGAGCGAGAGAGGGGGAAGGAGAGCGAGAGAGGGGGAAGGAGAGCGAGAGAGGGGGAAGGAGAGCGAGAGAGGGGGAAGGAGAGCGAGAGAGGGGGAAGGAGAGCGAGAGAGGGGGAAGGAGAGCGAGAGAGGGGGAAGGAGAGCGAGAGAGGGGGAAGGAGAGCGAGAGAGGGGGAAGGAGAGCGAGAGAGGGGGAAGGAGAGCGAGAGAGGGGGAAGGAGAGCGAGAGAGGGGGAAGGAGAGCGAGAGAGGGGGAAGGAGAGCGAGAGAGGGGGAAGGAGAGCGAGAGAGGGGGAAGGAGAGCGAGAGAGGGGGAAGGAGAGCGAGAGAGGGGGAAGGAGAGCGAGAGAGGGGGAAGGAGAGCGAGAGAGGGGGAAGGAGAGAGAGAGAGGGGGAAGGAGAGAGAGAGAGGGGGAAGGAGAGAGAGAGAGGGGGAAGGAGAGAGAGAGAGGGGGAAGGAGAGAGAGAGAGAGAGGGGGAAGGAGAGAGAGAGAGAGAGAGGGGGAAGGAGAGAGAGAGAGAGAGGGGGAAGGAGAGAGAGAGAGAGGGGGAAGGAGAGAGAGAGAGGGGGAAGGAGAGAGAGAGAGGGGGAAGGAGAGAGAGAGAGGGGGAAGGAGAGAGAGAGAGGGGGAAGGAGAGAGAGAGAGGGGGAAGGAGAGAGAGAGAGGGGGAAGGAGAGAGAGAGAGGGGGAAGGAGAGAGAGAGAGGCGGAAGGAGAGAGAGAGAGGGGGGAAGGAGAGAGAGAGAGGGGGAAGGAGAGAGAGAGAGGGGGGGAAGGAGAGAGAGAGAGGGGGAAGGAGAGAGAGAGAGGGGGAAGGAGAGAGAGAGAGGGGGAAGGAGAGAGAGAGAGGGGGAAGGAGAGAGAGAGAGGGGGAAGGAGAGAGAGAGAGGGGGAAGGAGAGAGAGAGAGGGGGAAGGAGAGAGAGAGAGAGGGGGAAGGAGAGAGAGAGAGAGGGGGAAGGAGAGAGAGAGGGAGAAGGAGAGAGAGAGGGAGAAGGAGAGAGAGAGGGAGAAGGAGAGAGAGGGGGAAGGAGAGAGAGAGAGGGAATGAGAGAGAGGTGGAAGGAGGGAGAGAGAGGTGGAAGGAGAGAGAGAGAGGGAAGGAGAGAGAGAGGGGGAAGGAGAGAGAGAGGGGGAAGGAGAGAGAGAGGGGGAAGGAGAGAGAGAGAGAGAGAGGGGGGAAGGAGAGAGGGAGAGAGAGAGAGAGAGAGAGAGGGGGAAGGAGAGAGAGAGAGAGGGGGAAGGAGAGAGAGAGAGAGGGGGAAGGAGAGAGAGAGAGAGAGAGAGGGGGGGAAGGAGAGAGAGGGGAAGGAGAGAGAGAGGGGAAGGAGAGAGAGAGGGGAAGGAGAGAGAGGGGGAGAGAGAGAGAGAGAGAGAGAGAGAGAGAGGGGGGGAAGGAGAGAGAGGGGGGAAGGAGAGAGAGGGGGGAAGGAGAGAGAGGGGGGGAAGGAGAGAGAGAGGGGGGGAAGGAGAGAGAGAGAGAGAGAGAGAGAGAGGGGGAAGGAGAGAGAGAGAGAGAGAGAGAGGGGGGAAGGAGAGAGAGAGAGAGAGAGAGAGAGAGGGGAAGGAGAGAGAGGGAGAGGGGAAGGAGGGAGAGGGGAAGGAGAGAGAGAGAGGGGGAAGGAGAGAGAGAGAGAGAGAGGGGGATGTCAAATCGATTGACACCTACAGAATGTTGGAAAACTGTACCTTTTTGCTATGTAAGCTTTGGCAATATGGTTCTCTGTAAACTTTCATGCCAATAAAGCATTTTAATTGGAAAAAAAAAAAAAATTGGAATTGGGAAGGAGAGAGAGAGAGAGGGGGGAAGGAGAGAGAGAGAGAGAGAGAGGGGGGGAAGGAGAGAGAGAGAGAGGGGGAAGGAGAGAGAGAGGGGGAAGGAGAGAGAGAGAGGGGGAAGGAGAGAGAGAGAGGGGGAAGGAGCAAAGATCCAGACATCAGGGACCCAGAATAAATTTCACACTTGGAACAACTAAAATTGAACAAACCACTAACTACACATACTTGGGCTTAAAAATCAGTTCTACGGGAAATTTTCATCTGGCTGTGAATGAACTGAAAGAGAAAGCTAGAACGGCTTTCTATGCCATTAAAAAATCAATCCAAATAGAAATCGCAATTAGCATTTGGCTCAAAATTGTTAAATCAGTAATTGAACCAATTGCACTCTATGACGATAGCAAAATACTGCAGATGTTGGAAATCCGAAATAACAACAGAAAATGCTGGAAAAACTCAGCAGGTCAGGCAACATCCGTGGAGAGAAATTTGAGTTGACCCCTTCTTCAAAACTGGAAAGAAAATAGAATTGCACTCTATGGCAGTGAAGTGTGGGGACCGCTAACACAACAAGAATTTGCAAAATGGGACAAACACCCAATTGAGATCCTTCATGCAGAATTCTGTAAAAGTATCCTCCGGACTCAAAGGAAAACCATAAACAATGCATGCAGGGCAGAACTAGGCCAATATCCATTAATAATTACTATCCAAAAAAGAGCCACCAAATTTTGGAAACAGCTAAAATGAGCAACCCCACTGCTATCACTACGACGCCCTGAAATGCCAAGAGGACCATAAAGAAGAATACCCACAGTCAACTAGTCCTGCGACTCAGTGAAGTAACTACTAACACTACTAACAATAACCAGCCCCAGGACGGTGACATCATAGCACAGAGAATTCGACCCAACACAATTGTCACTAAGCAAAAGGAAAAATATCTGTCATATTGGGTAGAAACAACAAAAACCCAAAACAAACTCAATTGCTACTTGGCCCTAAACAGACAATACAACATGGCTGAATACCTGACCATGGTAAAGGATAGCAAACTGAGAAAAACCTTGACAATGTACAGACTTAGTGAACATAGACTGGCCATCGCAAAAGGCAGACACAAATAGACCCGGCTGCCAAGAGAGGACAGGATATGCTCTCACTGCAGTCAAGGAGTGGTGGAGACAGAGATGCACTTCCTCACAGCTTGTGGAAAATATCAGGGCATCAAGGAGAATTTCTACCCAAAATTCACAAAAATATGCCTTGAATTCAGAAATCTGAATGACGACCAAAAACTCCCACACCTACTAGGGGAACAGAAAAATTGTGTAACCTTAGCGGCACGCTATGTTACAGCTTGCCATAAACAGAGGGACAACCATTAAATCTAAGAAAAGAGTATATACAAATTATACGAATGTATATTTATACACTCAGGGATATATCTGTTTATACAATGTATGAATAGATCTGCGTTTATGTGTTCAAACATAAAAGTTTTTCGATGCTTTGGCAACATAAGATGTACCTTGTGATGCGCTATCAATTACTCAAAAGACTGAGGTTAAGCGAGTAACTAACAGGCTTTTATTAACAAGAGAATGAAGGTGTGCCTCGAGTGGTCGACCAGTCCAGAATACAGTGGGACTGTGGAGCAGTCACCTTTATACCTGGACTCGTGGGAGGGGTCAGCCGAGGCATGTACAGACATGTACACAGTGGAATACAAACACCCACACAGGCAGGTACAACAGTGGTTTACCACATTCACCCCTTGTTTAAAAATGAGTCCGGCGGGGTGAAGTGTATTAAAAGTTTGTGTATTGGAGTCTCTCCGGAGGTCTTGTCTGCCGCTGTGATCGACATGGCGACAGCAGGGGTAGTGAAGCTTCCGGCGTCGAGTCCCGCGTAGGCTGGGGCACTGGTGTGTAGTCCTCGTGGGTGTCGAGCGGGTCGCGGGACCCAGGCGTGCCGTCTGCTGTGGTTGGATATTGGATCGTGGGGGGGGGGGGGGGGTGGGTTACTGGGACCCCCGAGGGTGCGAGGTTTCGTATGGAGACTGTGTCCTCCCGCCCGTCCAGGTACGCAATGTAAGCATGCTGGGGGTTGGCGTGGAGGAGGTCGACTCTCTCGACCAGGGGGTCCGTTTTATGGGTCCTCACGTGTCTTCTCAGTAGGACCGGCCCTGGGGACGTCAGCCATGGCGGTAGCGATGTCCCCGATGTGGACTTCCTTGGGAAGACAAACATTTTCTCATGAGGGGTGGCGTTAGTGGCAGTGCAGAGCAGTGACCGAATAGAGTGGAGCGCATCGGGGAGCACATCCTGCCAGCGGGAGGTCGGAAGGCCCCTAGACTTTAAGGCTAGCAGGGCGGCCTTCCAAACTGTCGCATTCTCTCTTTCCACCTGTCCGTTCCCCCGGGGGTTGTAACTGGTGGTCCTGCTTGTGGCAATACCCCTAGCGAGCAGGTACTGGCGGAGTTCGTCGCTCATAAACGATGAGCCCCGGTCGCTATGGATATAGCTGGGGAAACCGAACAGGGTGAAGAGGTCGTTCAGACATTTAATGACCGTGGCACTGGTCATGTCCGGGCAGGGGATGGCGAACGGGAAACGGGAGTACTCATCAATAATGTTGAGGAAGTACACATTGCGGTCGGAGGAGGGGAGAGGCCCTTTAAAATCAACGCTCAGGCGCTCGAAGGGGCGAGTGGCTTTTATCAGGTGAGCCCTGTCTGGTCTATAAAAGTGCGGTTTGCACTCAGCGCAGACTTGGCAGTTCCTGGTCATGGTCCTGACCTCCTCAATGGAGTAAGGCAGGTTGCGGGCCTTGATGAAGTGGAAGAACCTGGTGACCCCCGGGTGGCAGAGGTCATTGTGGAGGGCCCGCAGTCTATCGATCTGCGCGCTGGCGCAGGTGCCACGCGATAAGAGCATCCGGGGGTGCATTGAGCTTCCCGGGCCGGTACAAGATCTCGTAATTGTAGGTGGAAAGTTCGATTCTCCACCTCAAGATCTTGTCGTTTTTGATTTTGCCCCTCTGCTTGTTGTTAAACATAAAAGCAACTGAACGCTGGTCAGTGAGCAGGGTAAATCGTTTTCCGGCCAGGTAGTGCCTCCAATGACGCACAGCCTCCACAATAGCCTGGGCCTCCTTCTCAACAGCGGAGTGTCTGGTCTCCGGGCCCTGGAGGGTTCGTGAAAAGAAGGCCACGGGTCTCCCCGCCTGATTAAGGGTAGCGGCCAGGGCAAAGTCGGACGCGTCGCTTTCCACCTGGAAGGGGATGGATTCGTCCACTGCGTGCATGGTGGCTTTGGCAATGTCTTCCTTGATACGGTGGAAGGCTAAGCGGGCCTCTGCCGTCAAGGGAAAAGAGGTGGACTTGATCAGCGGACGGGCCTTGTCCGCATAGTAGGGGACCCACTGGGCGTAATAGGAGAAAAACCCTAGGCACCTCTTCAGGGCCTTGAGGCACTGGGGCAGTGGGAGTTCCATAAGGGGACGCATCCGGTCGGGGTCGGGACCGATGACTCCGTGTTCCACAACACAGCCAAGGATGGCGAGGCGGGTTGTGCGGAATATGCACTTCTCCTTGTTATACGTCCGGTTCAGGAGTTGGGCGGTGCAGAGGAATTTTTCGAGGTTTGCGTCATGGTCCTGCAAGTCATGGCCGCAGATGGTCACATTGTCCAGATATGGGAAAGTGGCCTGCAACGCATTTTGATCTACCATCCGGTCCATCTCCCTTTGGAAGACGGAGACCCCGTTGGTGACGCCAAAGGGAACCCTAAGGAAGTGATAGAGGCGGCCGTTTCCCTCAAAGGCAGTATACTGGCGGTCCTCAGGGCGGATAGGGAGCTGGTGGTACGCTGATTTCAGGTCAATGGTCGAGAAGACGCGGTACTGCGCGATCTGGTTGACCATATCAGCTATGCGGGGGAGTGGGTAAGCGTCCAGCAGGGTGTAGCGATTTATTGTCTGGCTGTAGTCGATGACCAGGCGCTACTTCTCGCCGGTCTTAACGACCACAACCTGGGCTCGCCAGGGGCTGGTGCTGCCCTCAATAATCCCCTCCTTCAGGTGCCGCTCCACTTCGGTTTTAATGAAAACCCTGTCCCCGGCACTGTATCGCCTGCTCTTTGTGGAGATGGGCTTACAGTCGGGGGTGAGGTTAGCAAACAGTGGGGGGGGGGGGGGGGGTGACTCTGAGTGTGGAGAGGTTGCACCTGGTGCGCGGCGGGCAATTTGGAAGCTGCTGGCTGCGGACTGTGAGTGGGGGGAGGGGTCCACCGTACGCCATCGTAACACTTTTAAGGTGGCACTGAAAATCTAACCTCAGTAGAATGGCAGCGCAGAGGTGGGGCAGGACCAGAAGTTTAAAATTATCGTACACAGTCCCGTCTACTAAGAG